>NC_092635.1:29678781-29991804 GCF_039555335.1 Amphiura filiformis
GTAATAATACAAAAGGTACCCATTTAAAGGTGCAACATTACATATTTTCACACAATTTTTATCAATAGCAGGTCATTTTATGCTATATATGTGTTAATGTGTTTTGAAATTTAAAGTCCTAAACATTTCCAAAAATGGTCCAAAACTAGGCCCAGATCTCACCAGAGAGCATCAAAATACCTTTGGCTTCCAGGGCCCTAAGGCGGCCCTGCACCCCAGTCGTGGGGACTTGGCCTCACATGCTGCTGTGATGTCTTGCCAGCACATATTTGACAGAAAATATTTGCCATTACAATTTAAGGTCCCAGAAAGAGTCAAAATTTTTTGGGGCCCTGATGCATGCGCATATTTAGGGGTGTTTTGGAGCCCAAACCCCCCAGGGTAAAAGCAGGGGGCAGTCGCCACTCAGACAGTTTTGGAGTCCACCACGCAGCTGCAATTTTAGCACTTGAGACACCGAGGCAAAAATTGCACAATTTTATTGAATTAGTTGAGAATTTCATCAAATATACGTAAGATTTTCATCAAATGCCAAAATAATTGTACTAGTTACAACACTGTAGACATGTCAGGATGTTAATGTATATCTTAAACTTAACCTGTGTCAGTAACGGCAGTAATACGCCCCTATAATGTTGATGATTTCCTGTGACTAGGAATTTCCCTTACATTACCCTGTGTTGAAGTTAACTATTTATTTCTCAATTTATAGGATATAATATATCTTATAATACTTCTTATTTCACTAAATATGAAAAGAAGCTTCTGTTTTGTTCCCCTTTTTACCCGGTTCTTGATTTGGTGCCCAAGAATTGTCCATTTTAAATAGGGTAGCATGCAATCTGATATATATCTACATTCTATAATAGACCTATACAGTAATCCCTGCTATTTCCAAGATTTTTAAGTGTGAATTACTAGTCAATTTCTGTGTACTTTTACTGCTAGCATAGTGAAATAGACAATAGAGAAAAAATGTAGCACAATGCAAGTATCCAGTGAACAAGAATGGTACTCAACGCAATTGATGTAATGAGGAGCAGGGCTGAAACCTGTAATTCGTCAAGGAGAAAACCAGGTAGAGGCAGAACAGCACAGTGAATAGCCGTTTTTAGGGCTACTTATTATCCCAAAAAGAGAAATGTCTTGCGTTGTAATAAATTAAAATAAAGCAAGAAACAAGAAAATTATAAAACAAAAAGGCATAAATAACCAAGAAAAAATAAGTAAGCTTCTTTTCCTGTTTAGTGAAATAAGAAGTATCCATAAACAAAAGCAGTCCCATCCCGCATCCATTTTGCCCACAAATTCATGCCACTTAACAAAATTCATAGCCCATAAGCCCATTGGTAAAGCCCATTCCTTAAATAAAGTTGTTATTTTATAAAGTTACCATTGAGGAATGTTTGACATTAATGCATGGTATATGTACATGTAAGTACTCCTTTTCAATCTTTGAAGTAGCCAAACCTCGTCTGTAGACAGAGTGAAAAACAGGTACATTTCTTAACAAGAGCGTATCTTCAAAAGTTGTGAGTCGATTGAAATATTTTGTTGGGGACTTTGCCTGTTGGTGCATTATCTGTAGTTATATGATCTATGATTGTACTGTACATGTACTACACTATGTTTAACATTTTTCAGTACTCACAGATGCAATCTTTTTGCCGGAAGTTAGGTACTCAGAAAATATCACTTTAAGAGCCAGTTTTATAAAATGTATGTAATATTTTTAGTAAATTCACAACAGCATGCAAACTATTTGAGAAAAACAAAACAACAACAATGAGTACATTCTATGATAGCCACTTGAGAAGGCTGGACATAATTACATGAAATTGAAAATATAAAATTAGCAACAGGGAACTCATAAACCCCTCTTGCTAGAATGGAAGAGTCGTTACCTGGCCCTGTGCCACAGATGCACCTATAAATGATGCTTGGGGTTGGGTGTGGACTTTAGTATCGAGGAGCTGAATCAAAGAGACATCATTTTATCAAGAAAACGTTCTCTGGATATTGTAAGTATTTTGTCATTTTGTTCTCTTTTAAAACTTATAATTATGTAGTTCTTATGCCAAGGATGTTGCAACTAATCATTTTGCCAAATACTGAGGCATGTGTGCAGAAGTAAACGTTCATTTATAGCAGAATATAGAGCTTTTCAAAGTTTTCCGAAGTTTGTTATGGATAACCCTGTTTACAGTTCCGGGTCATCGATGCTAACGCAAACGTGAACGCAACTATTACGTCTGAACACAAATTTGCGTGAAAGACACCGTCAAGCATTGGTTATGGCTTGTGCAAGAGATTGATATTCATATTGTGAAGACCAAACAAAGACCAAATCAAATGTGCCGCAGACAATAAACATTTGCATTATTCTTTCTTTTACTGTCACATTGTATAGTGCCAAATAGTGGAAGTGTTAGTTCAATAACTTTAGAAAATATTTCTCTGTGATGACTCATGTTGATTTTGGCTAAATAAGTTGTACTTTCACTCAAAAGGGTATGTGATTCCGCTTGATTCATTGTGCACCAATTTGACCCCCTAGCTTACTGAATAAATGGGGTTTTTCGATCTTTTCCGATCTTGATTTGAAAAGGTTTATATAACAGAATAAATTTGAATGTTTAATTTCTTTTGTGATTGATTTTAGAATTAGAGAGTTTCTGATTTAAGTGAGCTTATTATACCATAGGTTACTCTTTTGTGACTAAATTATGATTATTATGATATATTTTGAAAATGGAACTAACTTTGGAAATAGAATTGTATATAAATGCTATAATATTTAATATTTACTATTAATATTATACAAATCTTGATTTTGGCTCTTTCAAGTTGTGTCAATTTGACCCACGGATTTGTATTTTTGATTTTGTTCTGCATGTTAATGTAAAGTTAGTTTCCATGTCAGGCCATCAGGCCTATTGAACATAAACATCTTTTTAGTTACAGTATTTAAAAACTCACAGAGATTTCTTGTAATAATTTCAGAACCTCTAAAGCCATGGGAGTCCAGACAAATCCTTGCCTAGTGGTACTGGCAGCTTACAGTCTTATCCTCATCCAGGCGAATATCACACCTGTCTTGGCTCATGTCATTAACCAAACTGAGTCTCCTGCAACAGCAGCACCTCAAGCACCACCACCTGTAGCACCTGTAGCTCCTGTACGCAGTGCTATGCAACCTCTTCAAGCTACTGATCTTCTCACTGCTGATAAACCTTGTAGTCATGGATTGGAAAGGCAGATGCCATATTTTGGTATGGGTGCACCAGGTAGGAATACATATTGTACATTCCTCATTTTGATTACTTCAGTAATGCAATTAATTAAAGCCATATTACAACATTTCTGTAAAATAGATTAGTATTTATTTTCCATAAAATGTTAGCTTTTACTGTCAGATATGTCCCCTTTTAATTTTGAGCCGAACAAGTGAGGTAAAGCATGGAAAATTGAAATTGACTATTAGCGCCCATACATGTACGCGCTTGTAATACGGTACGATCCGGGAGGTGTGTGTGTATGTGTATCCCGCACGCCGTGTACGTACTGTGCATATGTGTTCAACTAATATTTCCATCGTAATAATAAAACGCCGGTTCCATCGTTTTATTCAAAATCTCAGATTTTGACAAAACTACAGCACCTAGAGTTTTCATTTTTGCAGAGTATCTTTATTGACTAAAGTACATTACAATCGTGTAAAAACCAGAATTAAAATTTTTTTTTGAGGGTGTTCTCCTCAGCAAATGTTATACTATGGCTTTAATTGTTTTGTTTGGTTGGCCTGATTTAACAAATATATTGGTCATAACCCATTTGGTACAGACATTCTAAGATCAGACCACCCAAATCCAGAGAAGATAGACCTCTACAGGGAAATGTATTTTCCCTGGACCTGACAGGACCAGTATTTGGATGGGGCCGGTACAACACAGAACACATTGCCAATTTTATGGTCCAGTCTGGGTTTTTTCACCACAAATCGGATCTCAATTTGTTAATCAATTTTGCCCAGTAAACAAAATAAGATTTTTTTTATATCATTTAATTTTTAGTTTACATGTATACAGTGAACATGCACTGGTATTTTATTGAAAATACAGTACCGGGTCTGGTCGGGCCAGGTTAAATGTCAGTGGGAAGTGTAATTTTTTTAAATTAATTAATTTGGCAATGAACTGGATGAAGTTTATAATGGTTTTTGTTCAATCAATTTAAAATTTGTGGTGCCAGTTTAAGCTTAGACAAAAAATAGGGTTGTTTGCTTGTTTTCGTCCGAGCTAACATCCCAAACATTCTGACCAGAAAACTAGGTTTTGCAAAAATTAATTTCTTCATATTTGATTTGAAAATGACATCATATTTATACCAAGTGCAAGTTTTCATCTAGTGCAACAACATACATGAAATTTTATAATAACATACATGTAAGTTGAAACTGAGTTCCATCAAGTTATCAACACTCTGCTATTCCATTTGAAATACATGCACTCCCTATGGAAGACATGAACTCTGAAATTTTAAATGGACTGTGCCAGTTGAACCCGGTGGGAGGGGGGACTCACTTTTTTTGGGGTATGGGTATGCCACCACCAGCTCCAAACTGATCGGTTGGATAAAAAAGTGAGGTCTTGGGAACTAATGATCCGGCCAAAAAAGGGTGGTCTTGAGAACTGATCTGCCACCAAAATTGGGTTCCAGGCCAAACAGGTTTCAATTTTGCTGCATTTTTTTGACAGATTTTTAAAGGAATCGATTTTGCTTGTGAAAAAAATGTGGATTGAATTACTAAACCCGGAAAAGCATTTTAATGTACATATAGGCCTAGGGGGAGGCGATTTTTGGCAGACCATTTTGAAATTCACCACCCCTAGTACACATAATCATTGCAGAGCCCCTCATGTAACCCCACACATCCTGTGTGGAAGATTAAAGTCATGTTTTCCATAGGGGGTATATGGATTTTAGCTGGAACAGCCCATTCACATGTTGTATTTTACAACAAAAAATACAGTACTTTAAAGAAGTTGTCATATTACCTAATAACCCTAAATTTAACTCATTATCAATTGTCAAATGACGACATCTGGGGTCTAACGCAAGGAATTATGGGATTTACCAAAAAGGTCAATTGAAACAAGTACAAAATTATCAGCCTAAAATCATTTGTGAGATACATGTATGACAATAAAACTGAAAAGCCATCCCTTACCTTACCTTACCTATCCTCTTCGGGCCCTGTGGCCCATAAGGCTGCAAGTCTCCTCCTCCAGCTGTCCCTTTCTCTAGCTACTGGCTTGGCTTCACTCCATGACCTCCACCCTAATTTCTTCCTTTCTTTTTCCACTGTCCGCCTCCATGTTGTCTTAGGGCGACCAACTTTCCTTCTGCCTTCTGGAGCCCAGGAAAGTGCTGTCATGCAGTGGCTATTATCTTCCATCCTTAGCACATGGCCAATCCATTTCCACCTCCTTCTTTTTACTTCTTCACTTGTCCTGTTCATTTTGGTTTTCTTTAGTAAGTCATTATTTGAAATGACATATGGCCATCTAATCGTCAGTATTCTCCTGAGACATTTGAATTGAAAAGTGTCCAACTTCCTGTTATCACTATCATTGATCTTCCAGGTTTCACAGCCGTATAATAATACTGACATTACCAGAGATTTGAACAGCTTCAGTTTGGTTCCTAAAGTGAGTTTGCTTGCATTCCATATTTGTTTGAGCTTCATGAATGATCCCATTGCCTTGCAAATCCTGTTCCTCATGTCTTCTCCCCCTCCACCTTGGTTGCTGACATTTGCACCTAGGTATGTATACTTTTCTACCTCGTTTAGTTGCTGGCCTGCTAAGACTATCCTGGTGTTGGATTTGCTGTTTATTCTAAGCACTTCAGTTTTCTTGGTATTAATTTTTAAACCAGTTCTTGCTGCAAATTCACATAGCTTTGTTGCCTTATCCTGCATGAGTTGGATGGTAGATGATAGAAGAGCTATATCATCCGCAAAGTCCAAATCCTCTAATTTTGTCATAAATTTCCATCTGATTCCTGTGTTATTTCCCTCTGTTGCATGTTTCATAATCCAATCAACCACAATCAAGAAAATAAAGCCAGACATTACATCTCCTTGGTTCTCACCGGTTTTCACCTTAAACCATTCTGACTCCTCCCTTCATCTAATACTGCTTTCGCTATCTTCATACAAGATCTGGACCATTCTTATTATCTTTGATGGAATTCCATAGCTAGCCATAATTTTCCACAGGCTTTCTCGGTGTACAGAGTCAAACGCTTTTCAAAGTCCACAAACGTAATGTATAAGGTTGACTGCCACTCTACGACTTGCTCAATAATATTCCATAAAACAAAAATCTGCTCCACTGTACTTTTTCCACTTCTAAATCCAGCCTGTTCATCTCTCAACTTGTTGTCTACTCCATCTCTAATTCTATCAATAAGTACTCTTCCAAATACTTTACTTGGGACAGAAGTCAACGTAATGCCTCGCCAATTTCCGCATTCTGTGAGATCCCCTTTCTTTGGTAACTTGATTATGAGCCCCTGCTTCCATGTTTTGGGTACTTCTTCTTTATCCCAGATTGTGTTAAAAAGGCCTGCGAGCCAGTCTACAGTTGTGTCTATGTCTACTTTCAACAATTCAGCCGTAATTTCATCTTTGCCACCTGATTTTCCGTTTTTCATCTTTCTAATTGCTGCTCTAATTTCTGCTTTTGAGATGTGTTGATCACTTATGACCTCGATTACCGTTTCATGTTCATTTAACTCCTCTGATACTGGGTTGGTTGGTAGTGGTCTATTTAAAACTTCTTCAAAATGTTCTCGCCATCTTGTTCTGCTTGCTGATTGTTCTGTTAATATGTTCCCAGATTTGTCCTTTACAGCGTTGCTTGTTCTTCTTTTGTCATTGCTTAAAGTCTTTGTAATGTTGTACAATTCCTTCATTCGCCCATTTCCTGCTGCTTGTTCTGCCCAAGCTGCGAGATCATCAGCCCATTCCCGCTTGTCCCTTCTCATACTTTTCTTGACTTCCTTGTCTTTGCTCGGTATTCGACTTTTTAAGTTCTGTTTGATTCTGCTTGACTTTGTCTGTTCAATGTCACTCTTCAGTTTTATCCTCTCCTCTACTAAATCCCATGATTCCTTGCTGATCCATGGTTTCTGGCCCTTCTTTTTGTACCCGAGAACCTTCTGTGCAGTTTCTTTGTAAGCATTCTCAAAATGTTGCCACTTCTTCTCTACACTCTCTTCTACATCCTCATAATCTTGGAGTACATCAAATCTATTTTTAAGTTCAATTTTGAATTTTGATCTGATGGTATTCTGTTGGAGTTTGGTTGTATCAAATTTCCTTCTTGTTACTTTTGGTTGTTGCTTTCTTTTCAACTTAATCTTGAGTTTGGTACGAACTAGTTGATGATCGCTGTTTTTATCAGCTCCCCGCATGGCCCTTGTATCCTGTACAGATGTCCTGTGCTGTCTGCTTACCATTACATGATCAATTTGGTTCTTAGTTCTTCCATCTGGAGAAACCCACGTTTGCTTGTGTATCTGTCGATGAGGAAAAATTGTTCCAGTAATCACAAGGTTATTTAGATTACAAAAGTCGACAAGCCTCTCTCCATTGTCATTCCTCACTCCTAGTCCATGTTTTCCCATGATGCTTTCGCATCCTTCATTATCCTCTCCAACCTTAGCATTAAGGTCTCCCATCACAATAAGTACGTCATGTTTGTGAATGCTATTTACAATTGCTTGCAGTTGCTCATAAAAATTGTCTTTATCCTCTTCATTTGTTTCATTGGTGGGTGCATATACTTGAAGAATTGAGAATTTCAAAAATTTTGAAAAGAATCTTGCATAAATGATCCTATCGTTTATTGGTTTCCATTCTATCAATGCCTGCTCTGCCTTCTTTGACATCATTATTGCAACTCCGTGTTGATGTAAATTATCTTCTCTCCCAGAAAAATCATCACACTTTCTCCTGTGCTCAACTTGACCTTTCCATGCCCTGTCCATCTACACTCACTTACTCCCAAGACATCAATGTCATATTTTTCCATCTCCTTTGCAAGCTGAGCAGATTTTCCAATGGTGTATAGTGTTCTTACATTCCAACATCCTATGTTAGTGATTACTTTCTGCCCGGTTAACGACGTAGTCGGCCGCTGAACGCCCTTTCGGCTTTGATTCAGAAGCGTCCATGCTGTCCACATACGTGATATTATCATCTTCTGGTATCTGGACCGTCGCCTCACCAATGCCATTTCCAGCGTTAGCTGTATTTGTAGTTTCTTTGATTCTTGCAGTTTCCGTAACAATTGTTTGAACTGGACGGGTTGTTGGCCCACCGCAGTAGGTTTATTTTCGGGGTTTTCCTTCCCTTAGCCATATCCTCGTTAGCCTAGAACCGCAAGGAATTAGTTTCCAGGGTGCACCAGCTTGGAGGTGAGGTTGACTTGAGTGTTCTACGGTTCATCAGCAGACTACTACTTTTCGCTTTTCACCCATACTAGGCTAGCTGATCTCAACATCACTGGCTGTGATGCAAAGCGCTTGAGCACCCCTTACACCCCTAAAAGCCATCCCTACAGTGACATAAATGTTGATTTTATTTTGTTGTTGTTGTTTTCTTCTTCCTTACAGGTCCATCTGGATCTGCTGGCATACCGGGCCTACCGGGGGCAGGTGGCGCACAAGGTGCTCGTGGCGAAAGAGGTGACAGAGGGGAACCAGGCTTATCCGGTTTTCCAGGTTAGTGTAGTGAAGTGACTATGAATAACCTTACCAAACCTGACAGACATGACATAAATACATGATATTGTGACTTTCTGTAGTAGGATTGAGTGTCACTGTCATGTGTTTATTTTCTGGATCTGGATCTGGATTGGTTACTCCGTATAAGCAAGTACCTGCATCTCAACAGAGGTTTTGACCTTTGAATTCTTAAGCTTGGTGTAGGGTGCAAAAAAGATCAT
The DNA here is from genome assembly GCF_039555335.1 of Amphiura filiformis. Lineage (NCBI taxonomy): Eukaryota > Metazoa > Echinodermata > Ophiuroidea > Amphilepidida > Amphiuridae > Amphiura > Amphiura filiformis. The sequence continues at coordinate 29,687,799 of NC_092635.1, forward strand.
AGAGCAATTAAGTGAAATGAGTCCAGATGGCAGTCTTGAAGGCTTTGAAGTCAGTAATGTCAAGTATGCTATGAGGGAGGCTGTTCCAGTGAAGTATATTGTCCAGGGGAAGAAACTGTTTTCGTAGCTGGTTGCTTGTAGGTTGAAGGGTGATGACGTCTAGTTGGTCTGGTTGGTTTGGTCAGATGGTCTTGCCAGTCGATGTCAACTATAAAGTTGTGGGTGATACGGTACATCATGGAGAGCCTGGTTATCAGTCGGCAAGTCTCTAAGCTGGTCCACTCAAGTTTGGTCAACATCTGAGTCACACATGAATCACGGGAGTAGTCATTGAAGGCGAGCTGAAGATCTCTGGATCATGTCAAGGAGATGTTTTTCTTTGATTGAAGGGTACCAGGCAGCTGTGCCATAATTTAGCTTCAGTTGAATCAAAGATTGGTACAGACGAGACTTAACATCAATTGAACAGGCACAGAAATTTCTTCTGATGACAACCATGGTTCTTTGTTGTTGCTGCTGCAACTTCAACTTGATTAAGTTGATTAAGTAAGAGCTATTTATAACTTCAATGCAGTTGGCACTCTTTGCACAATTCATGAGTATATGGTGCAATATGATTCAGTTAGACTGAGAAAGTCTGTCTGATTATACTACACTTCTCCTAGTTACAGCCCGATCGATGGGAACAACTTTATATTTGACCTGATCTTTGACCTCAGATGATCTTTGTGGTTTCATGAGACCCCCGCGTTCAATCCCCAGCGGTGGCAGCTTGCTGGGGCATTGACTTGGGGGAATCTAAATTTAATTGGTAAATTTTGGATTTGTTGCTCACCATAATTTAATCCATTAAATTAATCCACGTTTAAAAACATCATTTATATACTTGACAATGTCAAATATTTACCATCCTTCTTCTTCTTTTGCAGGTTCCAAGGGTGATAAAGGAGACATAGGTGCAGTTGGTCCACAAGGTTTAGTTGGATTAGAGGGTCTGAATGGAACCAAGGGTGTAAAGGGGGAACCGGGACGGGACTACACACCACCTTCCATGTCTGCTTTCCATGTAGGGCAGTCTAGTAATCTTCAGGTAACATCAGGCTCTCAAATCATATCATTTAATGCGCAGTACATCAATATAGGGGATGACATGAGTCAACATACAGGGGTGTTTACATGTCGCATTCCAGGATTGTATTACTTTACATACACATTCCGTGCCTATAGTCATGGTAGTTATGGTTTGAATATTGATCTTTTGGTTAATAATGTAGTGAAGTCTCAAATATACATGACAGCCATGAGCAAACATTTAATGCAAACACAAAGCACCATTGTGACCCTGCGTGTTGGTGATGATGTGTGGTTGAAAGCTAATGCAAACACATACATAAATGGTGATGATGAGATGAATGTATTTAGTGGATATCTCATTAACGCCATTTAGGAGAAATGTATGGTATATCATGACAATAGGCATAAAATTGTATAATAATTATAATAACTCTTGGAATGAATTCTGGCTTCTTGATTTTAGACAATTCATTCCATAAAAATTCTTAACATTATAGAAGTTGGAAGGTAATAGAATTCATGTTCACTAAAAGATAAAATTGTTACAAAATACGGGAAAATATCTACGGTCTGGTGCCGTCTTCCAGCCTTCGGCTTCATGGAATACGGCACCAGGTCCTAGATATTTTCCTGTATTTTGTGAACAAATAGGAGGTAGCTAATAATATCCTGTATATCCTCCTGTGTTTTACATTCCGCCTTTATCTCAGAAGTGAGAACAGACTATGTATACATATATATATTAAGATATAGGATTCACAACTTTCAAGTTCCCCAAACGCTTTTTGAAATAAATGGAAAAAATATTTTACAAAATGTATAAAAAGCTTTGTGAGCCTCATTTGTTTTACACATCTGGACCAATTTATAGTGGCACACATCGTTGCGTTCTGTCACAATGATTCTTTATGTGAAAATGGAGGCTGTTTTAAAACGTGCATCTGAGTCCATAGAAGTCAACTCTCAAACAATTCAGTAGGTAGGCCAGGCCTGTTCATATGTTTGTTAAGGAAAGTTGACTCCTATGGTAAACTTTTAAAATTGCCTCTTTTTCTGTGACAAAATGCAATGATGTGTGATGCTATAAATTGATCCAGATGCGTATATCAAAAAGATGCCAACATTTTAAATAAGGCTACACTTGTATTCCGAGGTGGATATCATGCTTTGTCACAGACAAGCGATATACACATGTACATCGTTTATGGTGTTAAATATGGGGTCTTTGACAGGGTTTCTTGCATGAAACATAATAAAATGACAAAATATTGATAATTTCCCACTATGTGCATGATATCCAGTTTCTTGGTTTTTTCCTTGGTTTTCTATGTCAAGGCATTAACTGCTTTTTTGGTAAAGGTGATGTGTTGGTGCCTAGATAGCTGTTAACCTCCTATTGCTTTCACCTGATCTGTGTAGAACAATTCGGATGAATTATTCTAGGGAAAGAAACTTTTTATTTTTTAATCATTTCCTGCTTATAGCCAAGGGGCGGAGCCACATCATGCCAGTGAAAATAATCCAATCCTGGTGAAAACAATATGCGCAAATCAATTATAAAGGCCACTGCACATTGTGCGTACTGCGCATCGCGTGCATGACATCTACGCTGTGTGCATGCATGGAATGTTTTTATTTTGACTCACTTGTTGCTGGGGAATTTAGCTCAATTTGTTGCTAAGCACCTGGATGTCCGCGCCCTCCTATAAGCAAAACTGAGGTCAGCATATTGAAGGCTAAGCGCACGCACTGCATCATCTGAGTTTTGGTACCAAAATTTTCAGAAAATAATGGGCTTTCCAACGGCAAGACTTGTGTCATTTCCCAATGCCAATAAAGCCACAAACCAGTGAAAGATAGCCTTATATGTGATGCGATCAAGCAAAATCAGTCGGAACTCGGCAATAATAAATTTTCAGTTTCTTATAGGATAGTAAAAAAGATTTACAAAGCTGGATTTTGCAGAAACCCCCATTGAAATTGAACAACCAGTTCCAAAGATATGAGCAATTAAAGCGCTTCCAAAACAATAGGAAACAAAAGGAAATATTGCCTTTGTTTGGCTGTATCTCAAAATCAATATTTCCGAGTTCCGACTGATTTTGCTTGATCGCATCACATATACAAAGGTCTATGAGGGCAGAATTATTTAAACATGCAATTTTCTCAAAATGGCCAAAATGGAGATATGAGGCAGTGTTACACTAAGCTCTCGATATTATGGTGATGAAAGCCAGAATATTACTAAGTACCTTTATTTATCTTTAGATATTAAGTTAAAGTGTTATTATTTGGATGTGTTTGTTTGTGTATCACCAAGTTTAAAACTTGAACAATAAATCTGACATAAAGCTGAACAAAAACAAACATAGTTGAATAAGTTCATCAGGTTTGTTGAATAAATAAACGAAAAGACATTTTAGCTTGTCAAAACCAAGTGAATTTTTACTCACTACAATATTTCGTCCTTCACATCGGAGGACTTCATCAGGTATTGACAAGCTAAAATGTCTTTTCGTTTAAAAACACACATGTTTGTGTCCTATTCATGTAGGTGCTCCAACACCCAAGATGCTAGATTCACATGGTTTATATATGTCTGAATTGACCTTTTTGGTAATTCTCATAAGCCTTTGCAAATACACCTGAGATGTCATCATTTGATGTCATGCCGATCTGTGCCGATGCGCACATCGTTTATCGAACATTCTTACTGCGCATTGCAAGTCCGCATGACATCAAATGATGGCTTCTCAGGTGTAATCGCAAAGGCTTATGGGATTTTCCAAAAAGGTCAATTTGATCTTGATGTCCCAAATACCTATTATCAACAGTTGCTTAGATTATGAAATTATTTACCAATAAATGTATTAAACAAAAGTAGTTTTTAAACTTTCAATGGTAACTGAAAAGATAAATTTTCATTTACCTTGCAAATATTTAGGAAACGATATGGTAACAGTTATATTGTTTATTGAACTACAGGAATGTATGAATATTTACTGCAATAAATAATTGAAATTAGTTATGGGATTGTTGTACTTTTGCCTCATTTCATTTGTTTGTGTACATTATCTTGTTATTGTGCTTTCATAGAAAGTGAAAAGGTAATTTACACATTGAACCTAGGTAGGATATACCTTGGATCCAGGGAGGGGGTATCCAGTACAAATTACCATACAGGGAATGTGCTGCAAACATGGATTGTATTTTCAGCCATTTGGTGTATCAAGAATGTGTAATTTTAAATTTTCTTGATTTTTGTCTCGGCAGGAGACTATATAATCAATTTTCCGTGTGTATGTAGGGGGGGGGGGGGTTGTGTGCGTGTGTGACAAATTTGGTTAAAGTTTTGGTTAAAGTTTGCCTCGGATGGGCATGAAAATTGGTGGGTACAGTCAACATTTAAAGCCAAATTTTTGGAAGGTTATTTCGAGGTCACCAGGGGTCATCTGAGGTCAAATTAGTAAAAACTGTCGTATGGGCATGAAACTTAGTGGGTACAGTCAACCTTTAAAGCCAAATTTTTGGAAGGTCATTTTGAGGTCACCAGGGGTCATCTGAGGTCAAATTTTTAAAAACTGTCTGATGGGTATGAAACTTGGTGGGTACATTTAACATTTATAGCCAAATTTTTGGAAGGTCATTACGAGGTCACCAGGGGTCATCTGAGGTCAAATTAGTAAAAACTGTTGTATGGGCATGAAACTTGGTGGGTACAGTCAACCTTTAAAGCCAAATTTTTGGAAGGTCATTTCGGGGTCACCATGGGTCATCTGAGGTCAAATTAGTAAGAACTTTCAGATGGGCATGAAACTTGGTGGGTACAGTCAACATTTAAAGCCAAATTTTTGGAAGGTCATTTCGAGGTCACCAGGGTTCATCTGAGGTCAAATTAGTAAAACTGTCGGATGGGCATGAAACTTGGTGGGTACAGTCAAAATTTGAAGCCAAATTTTTGGAAGGTCATTTTGGGGTCACCCGGGTCATTTGAGGTAAAACTGTCGTATGGGCATGAAACTTGGTGGGTACAGTCAACATTTAGAGCCAAATTTTTGGAAGGTCATTTCAGGGTCACCAGGGGTCAGCTGAGGTCAAATTAGTATTGTAAAAACTGTTGCATGGGCATGAAACTTGGTGGGTACAGTCACCATCAGCCAGATAATCATGCCCAGCCGATAACCGCCAAATTCATTTACCTCTACCAAAAATATTTGCAATAGCAGGCAGTCGCGAAAGCAGGCGAGACTCGTGGTTCGAGAACCGCCTTGTTTCCAAAATAATAGCCCTATTTTGCCTCATTGAAGACAAATTTTTTGAATTTGCCAAAACATTTGGCAATTTGCATTAAATTTGGTCAAACATTTTGACTTTTGGTATAACAACAGTTTCAAATTTCATTGAAAATTGCTATATTAGCTGTGTTCAGGCACATGGTTTACACCCGGCGGAAGGTTGGAGGATGGTCGTGGTAAGCACTAGTCGGCGGAAGGTCGGGGGAAATGTCAAGAGTAGTGCCAGTGTGAATGATAGTTGTGATAAGCTCCTCCGACCTTCTTACGACCAATTTACTCCTGACTTTTAACGCGTAAACACGACCTGGTGGGTCGGAGTAGCTGCCCGTGTGAACAAGTATAACACGACCAGTCGGAGTGAACTTTCACAATAAGCTGGTGACTTTTTGTTTGCTTTTTGGGAAAGATCACCATTAAGTAAGATGCAAATAGTGCTCGATGCGATGTTCATCAATGCACCATTTCATACTTTTTCATCATTCTATTTGCCACTGAGCTCCTCGCTGTTGATCATGTTGATGGGCAAACAGTATAGTGATGCATTTTTTTTCGGAAAAATTAGTAGTAAAATGTCGAAAAAAAGTATTTAAAAGCAGAAGAACAATTGTCGGCTGACAAAAAAAAGTAAAACACTGTCAGCAGCAATTGTTTTGACCAATAAATAAACAAATTTCGTTTGTGTTTCGATGATACCCAATCATATTGGAACTTGTGCCACTTGCAACGATATGTATGCAGCACTGCCATGTTACTTCCAGAAGTTACTCCGAGTATTCAATGGTCCCCTGCGAAGGTTGTGTTAAATTTGTCTGCGAGTCTGTGGTAAAGTAGTCGGAGTAAGCGTGTGTGAACGTGTGCGTGTGAAATTAAGTAAATTCTTTGGAATGCCGGTGTAAATTTACACCGACTAGTTAGTAGCCACGTCTGAACATGGCTATTGATGGGTCCACTTTCAAGTTCTCAGCAGCACATCCCAAACCAAACTGGAGTACCCCCAGGCATTGGATCTTGGTTGAGTTCCCATGGTCATGCAAAAGAGGTACCAATAATGACTCATTTGCGAGACCTAAAGGTAAAAACTCATAAGAATTTTTTTCATTAAAATACTTTGACTAGATTTTCTCCTACAATTGAAAAGCACTTTTCCACGTCTCGCTTAGTACACCAGTACAAGTTCCTCATAAACTGATTTTGGACATTCTTAACATAGAAACATGTTTGGACTAAACAAGTTTTGAAAAAATGCTTTTCAATTTTGATACCCTACTGGGATTTGTTACATTGGCAGCAAATTTGATACCGGAATTTGAGATACAAGTTTTGATTTTCCTATTTGGTAATTTTGTGACTAGTCTTGCTATTAATCTTTTTCCTTCTATCCCACATTGCACTATTCCAGGGGCGTGTGCATCCGATGGTCTTTGCAATTATTTTGTCTTAATATGGGCATACTGATTCTATATATGCGGATTATTGTAAAGGCCATCGATGTTACTAATTATGCAATTATTGAATACACGAGTGATGCAGTTACGGAGCGATGCAGAACATCTGTGTAAGAGATTTTGTTTATGTTTTATTTTTATCTCCAAAAAAAAGTGAAAAGCGGACGCCGACAAAATATCACTGCGTGTCCCGTCATTAGTTTTTCATCTCTAGGTCTATAAAATGTATACAAAGATAGGTTTCAATAACAGGAATTTTTTTCGCGACGACACCATGTCAATAAGGCATAGAAATGTTGTTTTTGCCCCGAAAGGTAAGTTAATGATCGTGCGCCATTATCATGATTATCAGTGATTCCTTTTTTGTGATGAAGGCACCAGCCGAAATGTCCGTATTCCAGAATGTGGTGAACATTACTCTGTACTCCCCCAGGGAGATGATGTATTTTGTGACGCCCATACCCCCCTGGAATTGTGCATGATGGGAAAGAGGGAAAAAATGTCTATTCATGCATGAGATGAGAGTGTGGCCAGCAAACTTGACCCTGGGATTTGGTGACAAGGTGTGATTTTGATACAGTGGCATAGCCAGGATTTTTTTCAGAGTGAAGTGACTTTCAAGTGGGGGAAATAGCCAGGGTGGGGGATGTGTGTGGAGGAGTGGTGGGGGCAGCTTCCCTCTTTGCACCCTGGCTGTGCCACTGTTTTGATACCAATGTGGTATCCCTAGGTTTGCAGCTAGTCTGTCAGTAGTCATGCATGAACATGGGAGCCTCACCAAAATGCAAGAATAAGACCTCCCCTGCCAAATATCTGATGTTGAACAAATACTAATTTACTAATCAGATGAACTGGCTGCTGAGCTTGTCATGATGGCAATGGACATCTTTACCTTTAATAACAGAATGCAGGACTTCTTACAGTTTATAGCAGCACTTTACTTTAATCTGAGCACAATGAAAGCCCATTATTTACAAATGCCTGTGTTAGACAACAAAGGTGTCACTACTCATGCAGTTGCTTGAGTGGCCTTGTTGAGGTTACGAAGTCCCTGACGAAGTCATTATTTGATATGAAGTAATAATGACCACATGTCATTACAATACACATACTGTATTCTGGTACTTTTGTTTATTTCAAATAATCATCTTAGGTTTATAGGAAATCAGCCCAGTATGAAAGCTATGCTACCAAAACAGAAAAGACCAAATCTAGCAAGGGAAGAAGTCGAGAGAAGGACAAGAAATCATCCAGTGGATATGAGAAGTTGGACCTGGCTAGTTTACATGCACAGGAGATGCCAGGAGATCCACCAGTTGACATGGCAGCTTTATCTAAACTGGCAGGAGGGTTTAAACCAATACAGGTAAGAGCAAGTCTTAGACCTTGTTTACAAAAGTCGCATTTAGATTTCGACTTATTTGCTATCGAATTCAGTGGAAATCAGTGCCAAGTTATAGTTTAACGGCTACAGTCTTTATATTTGATTATGACAAGATACCTCACCCCATATTGTGCCTCTGTGGTACAAATTTAGCTTGATCCCTAATTACCCCCTTTTCAATATGCTGCAATTCTTTCCCCCCCCGCCTTTTCAGCTTTTAAACCTTTTGTCGAGTTTGATTTCTCTACATATTCAACATATATTGGTTCAGAATAAGTTCTTCAGGACCCCTCCATTTCAATATTATTCTCATGATGTCCAATTTTCTTCATTCTACAGGTGCCTACTACAAATTCCACATCTCAACAAGAGATTGCACAAGCTCACAAGCAAGGAGCTAGAAGAAAACAGAAATATGTGTCTTTATATACCCAAGAGGGTGAAGCGAAAACTGTAGTCCATTTACCTGGTAGACATGTGTGTGAATGCCAAGCTCAAAAACATCATCTTATATCAAACTGTTTGAGATGTGGAAGAGTTGTGTGTGCTCAGGAGGGTTCTGGTCCTTGCTTGTTTTGTGGTGCTCTGGTGAGTAGTTTGCTGATGTTATTATTGGGCTATAAACAAAAATTCTTTATAGCACCCACGTTTAGGGGAGCAATTTTACCATGTTATTATTATTAGAAGAACCAGGACTTCCTATACCACCACGTACAATTGCGCCGTCAGCTATGGGGAGAAAATTGGGGGTATTCGGGTCCTTGCCAACGGTGCGCGGAGACGAACAAAAACAATTCTGCACCTCATCTGAAGCTTCTTGGTACTCACATGCAGGTTGCATCAAGTTTGTCTCTCAAATGCGCCCATCATCCATTTCGCGCTTGCATGACAATGAATGCCTCAAGTGCATTCCGAGGGAAACCGAATACCCCCAATTTTTGCTCCATGCCTGTATCAAGATGGCGGTCAAGTCTAGGGTCATCTTCTCTAATTCTGTGGTTACATATGAGGTTTAAGTTTAAACAAGTTCAGGGGCCAATGACACATAAGGAGGTTTTTCCTGCCAAACGATGAAATGACTTGATAGATACTTTCAATACTATTAATAACATTTAGTGATCAAATTATATTTTTTCAAATATTCCTAATTGTCACATCTAGCCTACTTTGTAACTGATTTGACCATAGATATTTGGGATTTAAAGCATGCTTTACCATTAAAAAAAGTTTTAAAAATCATCTCCCATCTAAGGGTGTCTACGTTTACGCACTATCCGTTTAGGAAAAAAAATAAAAATTCTAGCGCTGAGATATATAGAGTATTGAGCGGCGCAATAACGGCTGGGGGTCTAGAGCCATCCACCATAGCAGTTTGAAGGCACTCAGCAATGCTCAGAAGCCCATCCGGAGCACCAATTTCTGAATGAAACTATCTTAAACTTGAAACCAAATAGAATTATTTTTCACTTAAAAATAACATCTACCTAGTTTTGATTCAGGATTTCCTCTCTGACAAGGCTAGCTAGGTGAGAAATAAGCAATTCTCACCTGCGTTCTCACCACTGAACAACACAGCGCGCCGCCATATTGTTTTGGTTCCACTGGTTCCCAGCAGTTTAAAACACAATACGATAGAATACTGAGGATACACCACGCATTTGCAAACCATCACGGTATATTTCAAATCTCGGGTTGCCGACTGTTTTCCTACCAAAAATACGCTAATTATCATGATTGCAAATCGCTAAATGCGATTTAAAATACAAATTTCCTGCTCATTTCTGGCCGGAAATTTGTGATTTTTGAATTAAAAAAAAACAAACAGATTTTTGGGGGCATAAAAACAAAACCTTGAATAACAAGAAATTTAGCATCTATTACATTAAAGAAATTTTAAAATTTAAAAATTATAAAAAAAAAAAAAAGCGACCAGATTGTGGTCCGTTTAAACAGTTAGACAAATAACCGTTAATTTACACCCCTACTCCCATCTTAGTTGGGTGGTACAGCTACAGGAAACAAACATGTTATTTTGTAGCCATATCCATTTTAGAATTTACAACAATCCCAGTAATGATATAAAATTGAATCGATTGAGCCCATATTTATTGGTCTAGCTATGAGCTGTCAAGTCCAATATTTTCAAACTCATACCAAGACCAATAAATATTGGGGCGTAAAGCATCCAATTTTATCGTTGTTATGTTTTGGATCCATTATTGTCACACTTGAATTCATCAAAACATTAACAACATTAAAAGTGTGTGTCTAAGTCAAGTGAAAGCATAATAACTTGTACTACAGTGCATATGTTAATTAAAACTCAAAAGTGATGTTTTCTTCCCATGCTACAGGTGTGTACAAGAGACGAACAAGAAATCCTCTCCAGAAATTCCAACAAAAGTGAGAAGTTGAGAAAGAAGTTACTAGGAGATAAACCAGACACCAGTAATCATGTTTTGCCTCATGCTAAAGTCAGACAACAGGATGGGTTAGATAAAGCACTGGCACATAAGGATAAACTGTTAGAGTTTGATAAAACCAGGTATGTAATTGCTGGTATTCATATATACAGTGGTAAAAAAATGCATGATGTTTTTTCTAGATTCAGACATGTACAGTACAATATATCACTTACTGGGAGCACATTCCGGGAACTTCACATCCTCAGCCAGTGATTCAAGACTTTGTAGTGTAGGTGTCTGAAAACAAAGTAGGGTAATAATGCTTTTCGGTAGCTTTACTTCACTCGGAATCAAATAAAGTGCAGCTTTGTGGATTGCTCTAATCAAATGCCAAAATGTCTGTGGAAGGAGGTTGCAGGATTCCACATTATTCCCAGGCATGGAACTTGCGAAGTAAGTCATGTTATGTTCATATAATATTCAATCTCAAGAAGCATAGCATTGTTTTAATGACTTTGTTTCCATCACTTTATCAAAAAGGGGACTGTGGATATATTGATCAAAAGTCACTAGTATAATAGTGTCAGATCACAGCCAGTTGACCTCAAGGCAACCTTTTATTGACATTAATAGCATTATTACAATCACTACTGGTATTTTTCACTCATAATTTCTTTTGGTTGCACTGTGATTGCTATAGTGTGATATGGGCATTACTCTGATTTTAATTGAGTTCCATGCTGGCAACCCCTGTGTATTACCCACAATGCACTTTGTTCTGAATTATGGAAGTCACTTACTCAAGTTGAATACATAATATTTGTATTGTTTCTCCCAATAACAGTGTGAGAAGAACCCAAGTCATAGATGACGAATCAGATTACTTTGCTGTGGACACAAATAGGTGGCTTAGTGATCAAGAACGAGACGCACTGAAAAAACGCAAACAAGAACTGCACAAACAAAAACATGCCTCTCGTTTAGATCAAAAATTCACCCTGGACTTTGCTGGCAGGCGTGTGTTTGAGGACGATGGTAGTGGTGTGAACATGTATGATAGAAATGATGCGGTAGTTCAGGCTGTTAATTTTGGCAACCCAGCATCACGAGGTAGTGGAGATGGCAACGCTCTTATAAATCCTACAATCACGCAACCACCACCAAAGGTTAGTGTACTTTTCACTTAGAGAGGCATTCAGAGATTTTTGTTGATGAGATGATCAACTCGATTGTTATGCATGGATGTGTGCAAAAGTGAAATAAAAAATGAAACATCAAGGGATGTCAAAATAACCATGATAAATAACCAAAGGCTATTTGTGCTCATATTAAAAAACGTAAGGGAGTTGAACCTGCCTTTTTTACAGGGCGTAGTGCCTATCTATCTGTCTCGAATTTAAGTTCATACGTGCTGACGGTGCTGGTAATAAACAATTTCCAAAAGTTTAAACTGACTTTCAGCACAAAAATTCATTAACCTTGAATTTTCGATGTGTGACACACATCTTCATCAGAAGAAGTCCTAAGATGTTGTGATGGACTTGCCCTTTTGTTGATCATTGGCAACTTTTGGTCGAATGAGGCGTTGTATAAGGTTGGCAATTCCAGTCCTTGATCGCGATTTAGTTCTGGCGATTTCTTCTTGATCTGGAGGGCCTCCCGCACTAAACGGGGGTACTCTCTATCATCCTTGGCTAACCCCTTTGTGGATTCCCAGTCAATGTTGTGGTGAGACTCCGTTTTGTGTTCTGCAACAGCAGAGGGTTTGCTGGACTGGGGGCAGTTGACTTGTGCTCCTTCAGTCTATCTCCGAGTTGTCTACCTGTCTGGCCGATGTATGAACTTGTACATTCGCCAGCAGGTTATCTCAGTAGACCACACCTGATTTTTTCTTAGTTGGCGTGGGATCCTTAGGTGAGACTAATAGTTTTCTCAGCGTATTGTGTGGTCTGAAGCTTGTAGCAACACCGTAGGATTTGAAAATATGCTGGAGCTTCTGTGACAACCCCTCTATATAGGGTAGGGTGATGTAGTTCGACGATTTCTTTCCCTCTACTTGGTTGGCATTAGTAGGAGGGTCAGGAGTGTTCTTACTTTTGTCCTTAGCTTTGGCTAAACCCAAATTCCAATTGTGGTAACCACAACGTCCTAACGCGGACTTGATATGTTCAACTTCCTTCACCCTTTCCTCTGTCATTAGAGATTAAGCCAGACTCAACTGTAAAATGTTGTTGTGGGGGATCGCCACACCTCCTCCACAGCGAGTCTGTTACATTCCCACACCTACAATCCCCGAAATATGTCTTGAAACATTAAAGCGTCTTTAGGGGAAAATAAATCCCCCCACTCCCCCGTGCAATGTTGAGATGTGCAAATATGTTCAGCGTGTCTCCAAAGTGTTGCAACACTGAATAATGGGAGGTGGGGAAGGGAAAAGTGTTAATTTATGGCACAGCTTTCTTCTAATTCCAAATATTGAACATTTTTATCCACATTAAAAATACACTTTTGATTTCATTCAAGATGCCTCAAGCGTTCCAAGGACATATTTCGGGGATTGTCTGAGGCAATCGCAAAAATTAACATCTGATTTTAATCTTTTGGCTATAACTCAAAATTTTCAATGACTATTTATTAATAGATAGGCTATGATGTGGGCACAAAATAAAACAAAATAAAAATAAAAATCTTTTATTTAGGTAGTGGTCATATAAATATTCCATGACAAACATGAGTGATTCAATTGTGTTTATGTACACGCAAAAATACAATGTTCATTTATTTGAACATGTTAAATGAGAAGGCCAAATACGGTATAAAAGTGAGATATGTCATATCAGAGAAGATGTAATAACTTTATTACATCTTCTCTGGTCATGTGTGTACCACTAAAGTTATAATAGAAATGCACAAATTGTACATCTTAGGAAGTGGACAATCATAAATGTATGTATGTCCAATGCATCACGGATTTTCAGGAATCGTAGGTCTAACTGAAAATTAGGTCTGAAAGATTGAGGAAAAAGTTCTCTAGAATTAAAACAATCGCCTCAATCAGTTTGAATGCTGAACATAAATTTGTTTATTAGGGATGCGTTATTTAAAAAAGGTGTCTATTGAAATTTGGTGTAGCCTCAACGTTCACACGCAGTCTCATATTTTGGACATGCTAATCTCCATTGTTCAGGTTTCAATAGGCGGCATGTTGAAATGCAATGAAATACTTGAGACACGCTGGCGCCAGCAGAGCTTCTTATGAATGTCACAAATATAAAAAGGTTCCTTTGTAACAGGTGTCACGTGATGTAACCATATGAAGACTTTAGCCTAAAGATCTCCCATTGAAGTCATTTTACGATTTTCTTTTGAATGTGAAAGTTATTCATCAACATGGTCTTCACGGGGAAAATTCCTGAAGAGACTCATGCTTATGTTAGAATGTTGAGGACACACATGAACATGTCACTGCGCAAGATTGCCTCAGAGTGCAACATTTCAGCCAGCAGCGTTTACCGAATCGTGAAAGGAAAGCGAGTTAATCAAACTGTGGGTAGGCGTAAGATGGGAAGGCCAAGGAAGATCAGCCCAAGACAGGAGCGACACATTTTACGTGAACTCAAGAAACTGAGACAGCGCGAAGGAACGTTTACGATTTCACGCCTAATGCAGGTTGCTGGTATATCCAAAGACAACGTCACTGAACGAACTGTAATGAATTTGTTACATTGACATGGCTATAGGTTTAGACAAATGCGCAAGAAAGGACTACTTTCCACTTGGGACTTACATAAACGTGTACAGTTTGCCCGAAAGATGGTAAAGAGGCCAGCCAGCTTTTGGTGTAAGGATGTGGTGTTTTTCTTAGATGGAGTCGCGTTTACTCACAAAACAAATCCCCTCGACCAAGCCAGAGCACCAAAGTATATATCGGAAGAAGAGTGAAGGTCTGGCGCATGATTGTACGTCAAAGGGCAGGAAAGAAGGAACTGGTGGCAAGTACGCAAAATTTGTTGTTGCAATAAGCCACAGCAAGGGGGTCATCAAGTGTGAAGCATACGAGAAGATGTCTGGAGCCTACTTCGCCGAATTCATCAATGACAATTTCAGAAATATGTTTGAGGTTGCTGACAAGGACACTGATCTTTTTGTACAAGATTGGAGACCCTTCACAAAATAGCGCTGCCGCTCGTGAAGCGATGGACAGGGCAAATGCTCAGTTGTTGAGCATTCCTGCAAGAAGTCCTGTCATTAACACTATAGAAAATTTATTTTGTTTAGTCAGCGAGAAGTTGAGACAAGATGCAATTCGTAACCAATGCAATAGGGAGTGTTTTGAGAAGTTTCAAGCAAGAGTCATCAGCACCATCAGAGCTATTCCACAGGATATAATTGACACAACCATAGCTTCTACGAGGAAACGTCTGCAGCAGATAATTGCAAGCCATGGTCAAAGAATAAAATACTGACATTGTGACTGAATTAAGTGACACTGGTTCTTTCAATATTGTGCAGGCCTTATCATGTTCCATGTTCACCGGTATTGCTACATGTATAAAGTCATGGCGGGGGAGGTGCAGACTGATGCAATGCAATGCTATTAAACATGGGGAATGGTAAAGGGTTTATTTAAGCATGTTTGAAAACATAATTTGAAACAACAATCAAAATTCTTAAATTATGCCATAAGTGATTATAAGTTCATAATTACGAAATGTATGAGAATTGAACGTGGGGGAGGGGGTGCTATTTATAGTGTGTAAGCCTGTAAGTGGTAACGGGTTTACTTTAATAAGCATGTTTGAAAACATTTTTTGAAACAACAATCTAAATTTAGGCATATGTGATTATAGGGTGCTTGCACGGAAGGTCATTAATTCAAATCATCCCCCAGATACACTCCAGAAGACATGTAAATGAATGGAGTGCAATGCCAATCACCTCATTTAACGGGTATTGATCAAAGTAATTTTTTGTACTCCATCCATTTGCATATCTTCTGGAGCGTGCCTATAGAGGAGATGATTTGAACTAATGACCTTTTGTGCAAGCACTCTATAAGTAAATACTTATGAAACTTGAACGTGGGTGTGTGTGTGTGGGGGGGGGGGGGTTATCGTACAATTGCTATAGTGCCCATATTCATGACCTTTAAAGATGTCCGGATCTATTTGGGTCTTTATTACAATTTTTTTTTAAATCGGGTTTTAAAACTTATTTCGTATTTCACAATGTCCATTGTCATGAATACAAAAGAATAGTTTACTGGTTTGAAAAAGTCCCACACAAAAAAAACAAAAAAACAACAGGTGACACTGTCAGGGCTCGAACCACTAGCCTTTCGTTTCACTGTCTGAAGCACTGTCCATTACACCACGCTGTCATGTTGAAATAATTACGGGATTCTGTAATATATGGGTGCGCATTGCATTCTCATGATTATGAAAATGGTAAATCTCGACAGACGATTTACATTTGCTAAAATCAGTCAAATGTAAATAATGTTAGAGCTAGCAAAACGTAAAATAGTAAAATTAGATGTAGTTTTTCACAAGCTTTCAAACAAAACGCTTTACAAATAAAAGTTGACACCAAATCGGCCTAAATTATGAATTTTGTCAACGGTTTACCCTTTCTAAATTAAAGAAACTCTGTGTATAAATATTCAGTATTAGACTATGGTAAACCGTCAAATCACTACGTGATTCAATGGGAAGATTTACAATCGCACTTTACCATTTCACGCAAATAAAATGATCAAGATATCTCTGCATGAGTAGGCCTACTTGATGAGCGTACAAATGCGGTTTTTTAATTTGTTTCTTTCCTTCCTTCTATATTTCTTGCTTTCTTGCTCTTTTTACTTTTTCTTCTCTCTTTATTTTTGTCTGATTTCTTGTCATCATATCTTTTGTTCTTTTATTGATCTTTCTTTTTTTTCTTTCTTTCTTTCATTCTTTCTTTCTTTCTTTCTTTCTTTCTTTCTTTCTTTCTTTCTTTCTTTCTTTCTTTCTTTCTTTCTTTTATTTCTTTTTATCATATCTTTCATTCTTTTATTTATCTTTCTTTTTTCTTTTTTCTTTCACTTTGAATTTAATTATTTCATGCAAATTTTATTTGTATCATTTGATGTTATTAAACTACAAGACATTAAATAGATTGGAATTGGATGTTTTCTTTGTTGTGTCTTCTTGTCATTTGGAGATCTTTATTGGGATAAGGGGCTGTCCTC
Organism: Amphiura filiformis; assembly: GCF_039555335.1. Taxonomy (NCBI): domain Eukaryota; kingdom Metazoa; phylum Echinodermata; class Ophiuroidea; order Amphilepidida; family Amphiuridae; genus Amphiura; species Amphiura filiformis. Next base: position 29,704,631 of record NC_092635.1, read on the forward strand.
CTCATGCAGCACTAGAGCTGCAAAGCAACGGCCACAGAGTTTGAGTCTGCGCTGTTGTGCTTCTGGAATTTGATTATTAAATTCCATCTGACTGTCATCATGGCTGTCTCCCTCTCCTGTACCGCACCCCCTCTGACAAGCTGAATGGGCTGGCTGCTGGTGCAGAAGATGGGTATGTCAGTCACTATTTCAATGTCTCTTGAAAAATGAGTTTTGGGTGCTGGCAGATGGACACACTCGCCCTCCAAAAGTAACAAGAAATCTGCCCATGCAATAATCTGTATAAGTTGTAAAGAAACAAAAGTATGTATTACCTGACCTTAATAACTTGTTGCGAAGGTAAAATGTTAAACTATAATTGGAGCACACAGATTATTGGAATACATCATAGACATCTTTGTTGCCTTCATTATTTTAGTCTTCATAAAAATGGTGAGGAATGACCAAAACTATTAGATCAACAAAGATCTTTATGAAGAGTTCAAATAACCTGCGGGCTCAACGAAAGTCATTAAGAATGATGACTTCGGCCTCTGCCGCTCCAATCCATGCGCAAGTTGTTGTTGCCAGGTTTGCAAAAAGACTGATGCCAATGGCTGCAAAATAAAACTCTTCCCACAATTGGTTGGGCCTGTAATGATGATATTGCGGTACTTCCCGCGGCCTTCGGCAAGCAGAAGTCTTATGGCTGAAGCAAATTCATTCTGGTCTGTATGGTTTCTTTCCAAAATGTCAACAGCCTGGGCGAACCATTGTTGGTTGCAACCAGGTTCACACTCTTCATCCAAGCTGCGGGTGATGATCTCTATTCTCCGTAGTTTGGCTCTTTCTAGAGCTTCCTCGGAATTTCCCATGCAGTAGTCAGGGCTTCTTCAACGATCTTTTTACCGCGGTTCATGATGAACTTGGTGAGATTTGTCTTGTCTTCCCTCTTCTGCACGTTGGCGAAGGCAAGAAGTTGAAGTTGTGTTCGTAGGTTGTTTTCCTTGGCGATCTCACCCATTTCAAAGGCTGACATTCTAAATCTTTTTCTTTTAAAACCTCTCTCTTCTAGTCTGACTTGACTCGCTGTCATAGTGTTAGGATAGTCTAACTGTGGATGATCTTCAGATTGCAGAGACTCCTGGTCTTCCTTGGTGACATAGAGCCAAGCTGAATAGTAATTCGCGTGTTCTGAACTGAAGTGGACTACTATGTCATGGTTGCCCTGAAGATAGTTCTTAACTTGTAACCAATGTTGGACTCTGTCTAATTTCAAGGCAATATGGTAGTGTAATCCCCCGTCTGCATGCTTTTTTTCGGCACAGACCCACTGCAATACTTGGGCTGGCGTTTGCCCAAATGCCTCCAAAACTGCATTACTAAAGGTTTCGCGAGTTGGAAAGAGCGTGACATCTGCGCGACTGTATGTAATCATATAAACTAGACGATATTGTACCATACTTGGTGATTTTACTGCCTAGTACCACTCTGTCTAGAGTGGAGTCAAAACCCATGTACCACTCCCATGTCCCACTCCAGACATAACTAGTCACATGGGAGATTACTTGCCCCACCCTCTAGTATATACCCTCTAGTATATACTTCAAAAAGTAAACAGACCCACCCAAAGAGATGACCTGCTCCAGACATAACACATGACATGGTAGACTACTTGTACCATCCTAATAACAGGTGTGCTCAGAGAGTGGTCCTTTTTTTCAATAAAAATTTTCCAGACAACATTATGTAACCTCACAACAAGGGTTCCATGTGGGTGTATACTTTTAGGCACAACCATGACCTCAGTATGTTTGTAAACATAGATTGTCAACACACAGCATTTAGTGTAATAAATAACATGTGTTGGCCAGACAGTGGTCTCTTTTGCCATGTATCACTCTGGGCTGGTACAAGTAACTTATTCCACTCGTGGCCTGAAGGCCACTTGTGGAATAACTATTACTAGTCAAAATTGTATTCATCTATTGATATGGTAGTTAATCTGATTTAGTCTACAGCGAATAAGTGACATGTTCAAATCTTTTGTTAGCGCCAACGCTCAACAATAGACTTACCACTAGTATTATCCATGTGCATGTCATCGAACTGAAGCAGAACACCCGTTCCGTGTGAGTAAGCAGCAACTCTCCACATTGAACAGTTTTAGCATGTCAAGAAGTACATTAATTAATAGATTTTGATAGTTGAAGCATTACATACTTTCAATATTAATTGGAAAAAAAATACCAAAGAGCCCAATAAACTTGCTTTAATGTTTATACTGTGTTTAGCCTTTTCAATGAAAAAAGAAGAATTTGATCGTCTTAGATAGACATGATCACATTTTGAACATGTGAGGGCGGGCTTCGTTAAGCTTACTTGTGCACCAAGATCCTGTCTTAACTGTGTAATCCAATAGGAAAATGAAGAAAATTTGGATTTTGACCCTCAAAACTCCAACCTAGCATGATTTTTAAAAAATCTGCATTTGAATAATATTTGATGCTATCAAGTAATGAAAGCTACATTTCATGAAACATTAGCACATTTTTGTAAAATGGCCCATCGTGCTCAAAAATTTAGCCATAAAATACATGTACACATGTTAAGGGATCCAAAATGAGCGTTTATTATGCTTCGATAGTATTTTTTGTGGGACATGAGAGCACCTCAGACCTATCGAATTGCATTCTGAATACGAAGCATGTCTTTCTGATATCAAATAATTTTCATTTTTTAAAATCACAATATAATACAAATTTTATGACAAATTATAAAAATTTGATATTTTTCAAATTTTTGATATATAACAGTCCTCGATAATTATATAAATCTAATGATATATTCTTAAAGTGTATGTAGCAGGGAGGAAAAAGCCGACGGTCAATTGAAAATTTTGACCTTTCATATTGAAGATATGGGTTTTTTTCCCAAAAAGACCTATTTTTTTGGTGTTTTGGGAAAAAAATCCATATCTTCAATACGAAAGGTCAAAATTTTCAATTGATCGTCGGCTTTTCATCCCACCTGCATACACTTTAAGTATAAATCATCAGATTTATAAAGTTTACTGTTAAATATCAAAAATATCAATTTTAACGATTTGCCATAAAATGTGTATTAAATTGCAATTTCAAAAAATCAAAATTATTTGATATCAGAATGACATTCTTCAGATTTAGAATGCAATTCGATATGTCTGATGTGCTCTAATATCCCAAAATAAATACTGTCCAAACGTTCATACCCCAGCCCTTAAGACATAGGAAGCCATTGATAATGCTGGGACACACAATTTGGCCCATTTTGGGACATTCAGGCGAGCATACTTTTCCTCATAACATGGCCAATTATAGGCCTACATACATGATTGACCCCTCATTTTTTAAGTTAAACGATTCTCTTTTTAATGAAAGCAATTTTAGATTAATTTATTAAATTTCAAAATTTTATGAACATGCCTATCTTAGACGAAACGCATTAGAATCATTAATTTCATGGGATATTTAATTAATCATTCCCCTAATGATACAATTAGTTGTTTTATTTTATTCCCACATCATAGCTTATGCATTAACTAATATTCATTGAAAATTTGGAGTAATTCTATCAAGTAGTTTTAAAGTTACAGCCAAAAGTTTAAAATCAGATGTTAATTTTTGCGAATGGCAAAGGCAATCCCCGAAATATGTCTTGAAACATTAAAGCGTTTTTAGGGGAAAATAAATCCCCCCACTCCCCCATTGCAATGTTGAGACATGCAAATATGTTCAGCGTGTCTCCAAAGTGTTGCAACATTGAATGATGGGGGTGGGGAAGGGAAAAGTGTTAATTTATGGCCCAGCTTTCTTCGAATTCCAAATATTGAACATTTTTATCCACATTAAAAATACACTTTTTGATTTCATTCAAGAAGCCTCAAGCGTTCCAAGGACATATTTCGGGGATTGTAGGTGGAGAGAAGTAATCGAGATAAGATGCCTTACTCAAGAGCACAACATGAGGGTGTCACCGGGGCTCAAACCCAAAACCTTCCGAATATGAGTCGCGGCCCGTACCACTTGGTCACTTTGCTCATATTGACCAATAATAATACATAACCTTTCCTAAATGGAAACTGATCCAGCCAGTGTACTTCTATAGTCTGTCTCATCTCAAGTTGAGAGTAACACCATGTTGGATTTCAGTGGCAGATTTGAATCGCTTGCGCTAACCTAATCCCGCAGAACGTATGCACATGCGCAGAAGGGCGATTTATCTGTATGGTGGTGATGCTGCCGCATAAGCTCACCGATTCAAATCCGCCACTTCAAAATCAACATGGCATTACTCTCAACTTGAGATGAGATACACTATAGTATTGATGTTCCTGAGTCAGAAGTGATTAAAATAGAAACAGGGTTTTCTATAAACCTCTTTTTGTGTGATTTCTATTTTTTTTTCAACCATGATTTTTTGCAAAAATATAACATTAAAATACTTGCTCCATATTTGACTTTTTCTTTCAGTTTGTTTTAGAAGACAGAAGTAGTAACTCACTATCAAATAGAGGCGGTAATTCCACAACATGGCAAGATCAAAGGTCAGGTCAGGGTCAGCGAACTGTGAGAATACAGGATCGTGAATTGCTGGAGATGTCTGACGAAGGATGGTGTCTCTCAATGCATCAACCGTGGGCTACACTTTTAGCAACAGGAATCAAAGTGTGAGTTTGTTCAGAGAATCAAATAATTAATGAGCTCATATTGTGTATCAGTCACTAGAAATGAGCAATTTCAAATTGACAACATTATATGTTGTTTCCCCTCAAGTTTGGTTTTGATGTAGTTGCTTCTTTCGGTGGTCACAATATCAAATCTTGCTCGCAAACCTTTTAATCTTGCTCGTAAACGTAATCCTGTGAAGCGCATACATATGTATACAAGGGTGGTTGTACGGCACGCTTCCAGTGCATACACAAAAATGTTCTGACCGTACTACCAAAGGTCAAACGAAGTATAAACTATTTCTCACTTTTGAAATAACAAAACAGCTGAATATACTGTTATTTTTTGTGCAGAATTTTCCTTTATCTAAGGGCTCATATTGAAATTCCCTTACACAGGAAGGTGTGCGCCATCCTGCAGCTTTCCTGTGCAAGCCTTCTTTTGTTAAAATCCTGTGTGATTATAACACTGCAATTAATCACTTAAATTAGGAGCACGCTTTCCTGGGTTGTGCGATGAGTTGATTAGTTCAATTAGTTCAACAATCAATCAAATTGCCAGTCTTTGATAAACTTTTATTTATAATCCTTGTCACCAGACCACTTCAAAAGGCAGGGTGTATCACTGATGCATATAATCCATCCGTTTTATGACCGAGCTTTCCTGAGGTGCACGCTTAGCGAGGGGAATCCTGCCTTCTTTCTGTGTGAAAGCGTAGTAGGGTATTTCAATATGAGCCCTAAATAAATTACATGGGGTTATCAATGTCAAGGATAATGTGATAAGCATTATCTATGCTCCAGCTACAGAGATGCCTCGTGACGTCACACTGGACAAGTTCCATTCACTGTCAGAGGAGGTTTGTGAGTGTAAATGCAATGGAGCAAATAAACATGTAAATCAATACAAATCAACACTGAGCCTCTAATATAAGTGTAAGATTGTTATGTGCATTCTCACCAAATCAAATTGTTACCTCGTGACATATTATTGTTAAAACAGACATGAAGGAAGGACGTGGTACTCGTCACATAGAGGGCGCTTATGGATAGCCTCAGCATCAAAACAGCCATCTCCTGAAGAAATATCAGAAGTGGAAAATCTTCACAGACTATTTCACAAAGGTCAGTCCGTAATCACAGTTGACTGTTCAATGAACATATTTTTTATGTAACCATAACATTTGAACTTAGAAATAGACAAATTTTGATTTTTTTTTTTAATTTGCTGAATGAATATAAAGATATAATTAAATATCAGCAAAGTGACAAATATCAGATGTGATTGTCTTCTTGACAATCTGTTGTCATGGTTCAATATTACAAACCTTCAAGATTATTGTAATGAGTAGCAAAATTCATCACAAGTGAATTAAATTCCATTTCAATTGATATACATCATAAGTAAAAAAATGTGAATAATAACAATCGTAAGAGAGAGAGCGTTAAGTGGAGAATACTATCTACTTTACAATGATTGAGTTACTTATGATGTAAATTAAGTCCAAAACTGATGTGTATGTATACTCTTGGTCTTGCATCATTTATTTCTGATCGTTGCATATATTAATTGTGTCTCGCATTGTCTTATGCCCTGCCAGGGTGAAGCATAGGCAGATTCCTTTCTTCATAATTTAATTTATAAGTGTGGAAGAGAATTAAACTGGATCTGGTTCTCACAACTGAAGATGTCTTAGTAAATTTGTTCATTTGGATTAATTTATGTTGTCATCATCAGCCGTATTCAGTTGTATTGTTTGCTTACTTGCTTAAGTCGAGTGGTGTCCTAGAACTGTGATGGCCCTCCATATCTTCCTGTCTTGCATTGCTGTTACCATGTCAGTAGATTCAAGTCCTGTGTCTTGTCTTATGATGTTGACAAATGTTAGGGCGGGTCTTCCTTGTTTTCTTTTCCCATGTTTTGGAATCCAGTGCACCAATTTAGATACAAGTTCTGTCTTGCTTCTGTAGCAGTGGCCAGCAAACCGTGCCCTTCTTTCCCTGATCTTGTCTGATAACTTTGGGAGGTCACCATACAGCTCTTTGTTTGTCATATGCTGCTTCCAGTGGACATTACGCATTGCCCTCAACAGTCTGGTGTAACAGCCATCCAGCTCCTTTGCCAGTTTGGAAGTGACTGTCCATGCCTCACACCCATAGAGCAGTACTGATTCAACTGTTGCTGTAAATAGGCGTTGCTTGAACCTTGTTGAGAGAGATGACTTCCAGATCTTAGCCAATCCATTACAAGCTCTCCAGGCTGCTGCTTTTCGGATTTTAACATCCTTTTCTGAGCTCTGCATCCATGCCCCCAGGTACTTGAAATTTGTGACCTCCTCACAAATGTATTGTGTATTGATTATCATTGGTGAATGAAACAAAATTAAAAGTTTACTTCTTGTTTGTTAAGTTTTAAAGTGTTGGTAATCATGACATTGCTTGTTTACTCTATATGCAATACATTGGACTGGAGACAAAGATCCAAATCTGTCAGCAAACGCAGCATTGATCAATTCTGCCTTATTCCGCTGACCAGCAGCACGCAAACTATTCATTGCCAATGCAATGCAAATTGTGACATTGCTCTCATGCACATCTTTGTTACTTATGTTACTAAGAAGTTGCTTTATTGTATGGAGCCTAGCATTTTGGGCCTTCTGTTTGGCATCAATAGAGGTTATCCATGTTCTATAAGCTGCATATCCTGTCAACGACTGCTATACCTTGTTTAGGACTTTCAAAAGAAGTACATGCTTGTGCAACCATGACTGTTTCAAAATAGCCCGCCAAAGTCATGCAGGTAACCCCGAGGTCATGCATTGAATTCGTTTGAATGAGGAATACTACGGGAACCAGCGCCTTTTGTTAGAAGTCACACATGAGTGAAGTGGATAACCTCTATTAGACTCCCTGGAAGTCTACCTCTACGAGAAGAGGTGGTTTCTGACGTGCCATCACTAATGGCGGCGTGTTGGCAAACAAGCATGTGTGACCATAAGTCACAAAAATTAAATAATACAATACAATACAATACATATAAGATTTATATAGCGCCTTTTACATAAAGATCAAGGCGCATTACAGTGAATGACAAGAACAAACATAATAGTAAACAAAGCATAAAATTAATAAGCATAATAATGAGATTTTAAGAGTTTCTTGAAACTTGTGATTGAGTGTGCCTCCCTGATGTTACGTGGGAGGCAGTTCCACAGTGCCGGTGCAGCAGCTTGGAATGCTCTGTCACCAATTTGAATTCTGCCCACATGAGAAGTGATTTGAGTTTTGTCCATTGAAGATCTTGTGACAAGTCCGGAATGGGGTTGCTTTAGCGAAACTAAATCAATGAGGTATTGAGGTGCTGATCCTTCCAGGCATCTGAAGATGTAGAGACAAACTTTGAAGTTGATGCCTTCTCTTAAGGGCAATCAATGCAGTGTATGCATAAGTGGAGATGGACTATCGCGTCTTGCGGCAGAGAAAATCAATTTGACAGCCTTGTGTTGGAGTGACTGCAGCCGATCAAGATCTTAAGATTTGGCTCGATATAAGAGGGCATTACCATAATCAAAAGGCGATAGTACAAGAGCTCTAACAACAGCATGGAGTGTGTCATGGTCAAGAAAACGCTTAATCCTGCGTATAATAACCTCCTCGTACAGGCAGTGAACCTCCAGGTGATCTAACATCCGCATAACATGTTGTGATGGTAATTCAACAGAAACAATATTGGCAGAACAAACAAAACATTTACATCCTACATTTTCTACATTATTCATATGTACAATATTTACAAAAGATATGATGACATGGTACAATCTCGACAGGGGTATCTTGCAAACCACTACACATGCTACATACAACAACCTCTTCAGCCCCACCTAAATTTACAGCCACTGACTTACGGAACCTGCTGCCTATGGATGCATCACACTCAGGGCGCAGAGGAGATGGCCTAAATATAAGTGAATCAATTTCACCAAGAATATCCTGTGGGGATTTAACATATGTGTTACTACTTTCCTTTCTACATGCCGCAAATGCCTTCCTAGGCGAAGTATATGTACCTTGGTAGTCATGGTCCGTTGTCAATACAGGTGCGGTGGCACATGCAGATGATGAAGATGTACTTATTTGTTTTACCCGTTTCCCACCCATCTTTCTTTTTTTACAATGCCTCTTTCCCCTTCCAAACTTTCCACAGACTTAACCTTGACTGGAACTCCCTGGAGGTCTACCTCTACGAGAAGAGGTGGTTTCTGACGTGCCATCACTAATGGCGGAGTGTTGGCAAACAAGCGTGTGTGACCATAAGTCACAAAAATTAAATAATACAATACAATACAATACAATACAATACAATACAATACAATACAATACAATACAATACAATACATACAAGATTTATATAGCGCCTTTTACATAAAGATCAAGGTGCATAAAAGTGAATGACAAGAACAAACATAATAGTAAACAAAGCATAAAATTAATAAGCATAATAATGAGATTTAAGAGTTTCTTGAAACTTGTGATTGAGTGTGCCTCCCTGATGTTACGTGGGAGGCAGTTCCACAGTGCTGGTGCAGCAGCTTGGAATGCTCTGTCGCCAATTTGAATTCTGCCCACATGAGAAGTGATTTGAGTTTTGTCCATTGAAGATCTTGAGACGAGTCCGGAATGGGGTTGCTTTAGCGAAACTAAATCAATGAGGTATTGAGGTGCGGATCCTTCCAGGCATTTGAAGATGTAGAGGCAAACTTTGAAGTTGATGCATTCTCTTAAGGGCAATCAATGCAGTGTATGCATAAGTGGAGATGGACTATCGCGTCTTGCGGCAGAGAAAATCAACTTGACAGCCTTGTGTTGCAGTGACTGCAGCCGATCAAGATCTTTAGATTTGGCTCGATATAAGAGGGCATTACCATAATCAAAAGGCGATAGTACAAGAGCTCTGACAACAGCATGGAGTGTGTCATGGTCAAGAAAACACTTAATTCTGCGTGTAATAACCTCCTCGTACAAGCAGTGAACCTCCAGGTGATCTAACATCCGCATAACATGTTGTGACGGTAATTCAACAGGAACAATATTGGCAGAACAAACAAAACATTTACATCCTACATTTTCTACATTATTCATATGTACAATATTTACAAAAGATATGATGACATGGTACAATCTCGACAGGGGTATCTTGCAAACCACCACACATGCTACATACAACAATATCTTCAGCCCCACCTAAATTTACAGCCACTGACTTAGGGAACCTGCTGCCTATGGATGCATCGCACTCAGGGCGCAGAGGAGATGGCCTAAATCTAAGTGAATCAATTTCACCAAGAATATCCTGTGGGGATTTAACATATGTGTTACTACTTTCCTTCCTACATGCCGCAAATGCCTTCCCAGGCGAAGTACATGTACCTGCGTAGTCATGGTCCGTTGTCAATACAGGTGCAGTGGCACATGCAGATGATGAAGATGTACTTCTTTGTTTTACCCGTTTCCCACCCATCTTTCTTTTTTTACAATGCATCTTTCCCCTTCCAAACTTTCCACAGACATAACCTTGTCTGGAACATAGGCCTGTGTTCCCTTCTTTAGCTTCACATCTCCCATACCATCATCACCCCATTTCACATCAACATGAAAGGGACCCTGAAATGTTGGTGGAAATCCTCTGGGTTTCAAGAGACGAAGCAAGGTCATCTTCCACATCCAGAAGGGTCATAAGCATGTGTGACCATAAGTCACAAAAATTAAATAATACAATACAATACAATACATACAAGATTTATATAGCGCCTTTTACATAAAGATCAAGGCGCATAACAGTGAATGACAAGAACAAACATAATAGTAAACAAAGCATAAAATTAATAAGCATAATAATGAGATTTTAAGAGTTTCTTGAAACTTGTGGTGATTGAGTGTGCCTCCCTGATGTTACGTGGGAGGCAGTTCCACAGTGCCGGTGCAGCAGCTTGGAATGCTCTGTCACTAATTTTAATTCTGCCCACATGAGAGGTGATTTGAGTTTTGTCCATTGAAGATCTTGTGACGAGTCTGGAATGGGGTTGCTTTAGCGAAACTAAATCAATGAGGTATTGAGGTGCGGATCCTTCCAGGCATTTGAAGATGTAGAGGCAAACTTTGAAGTTGATGCCTCCCTGATGTTACGTGGGAGGCAGTTCCACAGTGCCGGTGCAGCAGCTTGGAATGCTCTGTCACCAATTTGAATTCTGCCCACATGAGAAGTGATTTGAGGTTTGTCCATTGAAGATCTTGTGACAAGTCCGGAATGGGGTTGCTTTAGCGAAACTAAATCAATGAGGTATTGAGGTGCGGATCCTTCCAGGCATTTGAAGATGTAGAGGCAAACTTTGAAGTTGATGCGTTCTCTTAAGGGCAATCAATGCAGTTGATGCATAAGTGGAGATGGACTATCGCGTCTTGCGGCAGAGAAAATCATCTTGACAGCCTTGTGTTGGAGTGACTGCAGCCGATCAAGATCTTTAGATTTGGCTCGATATAAGAGGGCATTACCATAATCAAAAGGCAATAGTACAAGAGCTCTGACAACGGCATGGAGTGTGTCATGGTCAAGAAAACGCTTAATCCTGCATATAATAACCTCCTCGTACAGGCAGTGAACCTCCAGGTGATCTAACATCCGCATAACATGTTGTGACGGTAATTCAACAGAAACAATATTGGCAGAACAAACAAAACATTTACATCCTACATTTTCTACATTATTCATATATACAATATTTACAAAAGATATGATGACATGGTACAATCTCGACAGGGGTATCTTGCAAACCACCACACATGCTACATACAACAATATCTTCAGCCCCACCTAAATTTACAGCCACTGACTTAGGGAACCTGCTGCCTATGGATGCATCGCACTCAGGGCGCAGAGGAGATGGCCTAAATCTAAGTGAATCAATTTCACCAAGAATATCCTGTGGGGATTTAACATACGTGTTACTACTTTCCTTGCCTTCCTAGGCGAAGTACATGTACCTGCGTAGTCATGGTCCGTTGTCAATGCAGGTGCGGTGGCACATGCAGATGATGAAGATGTACTTCTTTGTTTTACCCGTTTCCCACCCATCTTTCTTCTTTTACAATGCATCTTTCCCCTTCCAAACTTTCCACAGACATAACCTTGTCTGGAACATAGGCCTGTGTTCCCTTCTTTAGCTTCACATCTCCCATACCATCATCACCCCATTTCACATGAACATGAAAGGGACCCTGAAATGTTGGTGGAAATCCTGTGGGTTTCAAGAGACGAAGCAAGGTCATCTTCCACATCCAGAAGGGCCGCAGCCAAAGCCTTATCTACCCGCCAACGTCTCCCTCTGCACAGCGAATCTACCAAGGGGCAATCAGGTAGGCCTGCCAAAACATCCAGTCACATCCTGTGACATCTGACGAAACAGTGTAAAGAGGAGGATTAAAAGAAAAAGAAGCATATCCTGGAAGAAACCTCTTCTCAGCAGCACGAAGAGTCCTCTCAGATCTAAAAATCTGAATGTTGCCAAAGGCTCCATTCACAATCTTGGCTGATGATTTTCAGCTATATGTGACATTTCCTTTGCTTTTGCCATTTATTTTCCAGAAGAACATATAGAATTCCCAACTCATTACCCTGCTGGTTGTCTACTTGGCTGTGTTGATATGGTGGACTGCCTGTCTCAGGAGCAGTACAGAGACCAGGTCAGTAAGCAGACGATATTTGTGCATGTGACATGATCTGATCCAATCAAACTGAAGTTAGCAATAATGAAATTGAGATATAGGCAAAAATACAATTAAAGTAAATGAACATATAAAAAGTTTGGAACTTTTGCAACCAAGTATGCTAAGAATGTCAGGATTTCAACAGCAATAGATGCAGATTCTGAGCAAGTTAGATAGAAATGGTAATGTCTAAATTTTCTAAATTTCCAACTTTGGTCTGAGTGGATTAGATCATGTCACATTATCGGACTTTGTGAGTATGAGTATGAGAGATTGTGTGTCTGTTTTCCTGTCTCTCCATGCATGTGTCTGTGCTTCATATTTACATGAAAAAGGTAGTTTTTACATGCAGCACACATCAGATTTGTGGTATCTTTTGGAACAAAAACGAAAAAACCTTTCTTTAACTTAGACAAACCATGCACAAGGGACTGCAAGCTCACAGTCATTAAGTCCAGAAACGCTGATGGAGACAAAAGGAAGAGTTGTATTGCAAAGTTATTTGTGGTGTCTTTCATATATCGAGGGTTCAGCGCCACAGCATCTGAACTCCAATAGCCATGCTGAGAAAAGGGGGTAACGCTTAAAAACCCATAATATTGCAAAGCCCAAACAACATCTGTGGGGCTCATGTAGATAAAATATTGTTGCTCTGACACATTCAGTGTGAATATCGCTATACAGCCAGCCAATTAAGGACTACTATAGTGTATTGCGTGAATACAAGTCATGGATGTAGGATTTTTTGTCCCTCAAATAACTGGTGTTGCCAGCTTCATTTTCACACCTGGTCTTTTTGAACAAAAATAAAGAAACCATTCTCAGTTTGACTCTGAAAACCCGTCAAGATCACTCATTAAGTCCATTAATACTAATGGTGACAAAAGGAAGAACTGTATAGTTATGTTCTAATTTTATCAATATTGATTGGATTATATAATTCATCAATTGTTTAATCTTTACTTTGTACAGTTTCCAGATGGAGAGTCATCATCGCCGTACGTGTTTATTGTAGAAAATCCACAAGAACTAGTTGTCAGATTTCCAATCAAAGGCAAACATAAAATATGTAAGTAAACCCAGTGGCGTAACTAGGGTTAGTAGCGCCCGGGGCAAGAAACAAAATTGGCGCCTCCTACCCCCCCACCCATGAATTTCCAATTCTTAAAACAATTGCGCGCGAAATTTTGGACAAATAAGGCCTACCACTAATTAATTTTGGTTACGAGAAGTTGAAAATCGGTCTTAAAATGTTCGTTCAATTGATTTTGTGCTGAAATGCGCGCGAAGCATGTGAAAATTTTGACTTTCATCGCTTGGAGGGACGCAGAATCACGCTTTGTAGCCACTGGAAAAGGCGCATTATAAATGATGTTAGTTATTTTTAAGAATTGATGCTGAATTGGTCAATTTGGCGCCCCCCTAAGGGGATGTATATCGCGTATGATTAATGAGGTTATGAATTAGAAACAATGCATTAGTTAATGCCATGGATTGATGTTGAAGTTGAGTGTATCTTGATGACATTGGTGACAAAATCCCTGCAGGGTGGGTAGCGTATCGGTGCATGTGCCCACAGTGATTTTTCAGTAGCTTTGACAATGTTATAGCTATGAAATGAGATTTGCTCATTTGACCTGTGAAACATGAACCAGACTTCTATGACATATTGCAGGTTCTAAGAGTTCAAATGTGTGCTGCTATGGCCATGTGTATTGAATATTAAGTGTGATAGACATTTGTTAGAAAGCTTTAATTATAATTAAACATCTTTCAGCAGCATTAAATTTGCTCTTCCATGGAGCAATCTCCCAATGAATGGCAGACAGGTGACTTGCTACTCTTTTGGATGCTGATTGTTGACATTATTATTTGTTTCTTCTCTCTGTAGGGAGACTGGATACACAGGTTCACAAAGCTGCCAAGACAGGACTTCGAGCTAGGAAGCATTGATGTTTATTACCACAACTTAATCCTGGAAGGATAGTACTATCATGTGATGGATTATATCATTTTGGTCCAATGCATTAAGATCAAATATACCTTTATGAGTTGAACTTCATGTTGTCATATTCAAAAACAAATGTTATGGGACATTATAAACAAATTCAAGATGTATGACATGTTTAGAGTTTACACTTGCATACAAACAAATAAACACACAAAGTTTGGTTTAACCCCAAAGAAAGACACACGCCAATATCATTTTGCCCAGTGGTGTATACTACAAGTTTTACCGAAATATTTTATTTAAGTTAAGAATAATTATATCTAATTGATTGTATTTTAATTATTAATTAATGAAAGATTATTCATTGAATTTCCTGTATTGGGCTTTTTATTTAAAACACAAGTATCAAATTGCAATTCGGTCGATCGGCATCACATCACTCGTGATAGATCACTTCATCACACTGGTGTTTTTGCCGGGATTAGACTGTTCCATTTCGCACTCTCTTACATGAAGGGGAAGTTTAATGTTGCACTCAATGGAGGGAAATCACAAAGTATGCCATAAAATAAATATCTCTTGGTTAAACAATTCCAAAAGTTTGATTTCTTATCAGGGGTATCAAAGAAAAGGCAAATTGGTATTTTCTAGCGGAGAAAATCATTCTCACATTATTTATCAGGTGTTGAATAACCTGTCCTGTCTGATTGCTCAAAGGAGGTAAAAGCCAGATCATTCCTAGGGGAAAAACCCTGATTACTCATGCCACTCGCTAGGGCAAGTCATCCATCAAAATCAAATTTATGGTTATTATGCAGGCAAGGGTAAAGTCCTCGTGTAAATAGGCCTTAGGCCTATTTACACGAGGACTTGCCTGCATAATAACCATAAATTTGATTTTGATGGATGACTTGCCCTGGCGATGCAATTTACATGGGGACATTTTGTTTCCAGCAATATGATCTGAATCAACTATATTTGGGGCCCCCCTATGTGACCTATAAAACCATAACCAGGTAAATACATAACAAAAGTGTGCAAAAGCCATCAACATTCCAGATAAACTCTCTGGAGAGTGTAGTACTGTCTTGAAAAAATAGCCTGGGTTCTATTTTGAGGAAACTATGAAAGGTCAGAGGTCCAGGGGTATTGCCTGGCAAAATTACCAATATACACGAGGACTTTCCCTTGCTGGAAATAAATTTCCCGCAATAGAGTCCTCGTGTAAATTGTGGCATCAGACCTGGTCAAACTATGGAGATTAGTCCTACGGAGAAGGAACTTTTTGGAATTTACATAACTTATTCTATATTATATAGATCCTGTTAGGACAAATACATGTAGCTTAATATTATTAGATGTCTCAAGTTTGATAGTAAAGGAGGGAATGAAAAGATTAAAGGGATCCCTCCCTAATTCTAACCTCCATAGTTAAACTAGGTCTAAAGTTAGACTTGTTTTGTGCATACAGCATATAGGGGTTAAAACAAAAAGTCTGATTGTTCCCAAAATATTGCTGTGGTTGGAAGGGATACATGTTTGAAAATGAAATATTTTTTATTTGTCCAGTTTAATTTTATCTTCAAATATAAGCGTGTGGGATGCATGACAAAATGTTTGCAGGTGGTGTCTGTTTTTCTTTCTGTCTATTTAATTCTATGATTCAGACATAATTTACAATCTGTTTATAAAATCATATCATAGCCAGCTTGACTCTCATGTTTTCAAGTTTGGTAAGTACTGCATTGTATCAGTCTCAGCAGTTGTCTATGTAATAAAAATCTGTCAGCGATCATGTAAAATAGTACTTTCTCATGACGCGTTTAGACAAATCCCAGTGCATGGTTTTCAATATGGGTTGCAAGAGCAATAGAATTTGATGTAGAGGCCTTTGAAAGATGTAGACACAATTTTAATGCAAATATTAAACATGATTATCTTTAGTTGGTATAAATTTCAATCTAATTTGCATTCCACAGATAAAATACTACTTAGGCACCAGAAACAAATTTGTTCGATCTTTGGATCGACCGTCGATGCTGCTTCGATGCTTGTTATTAATGAACTAACGACTAATTAATCAGAATTAATGCTTAATTTATATTTTTCAATACCAATACAGGCACAGATTTATATGTTAACATAATTAATAATGGTTAATTAATTGATTTCATAAATACTAAGGATCGACCAAGCATCGATGGAAAGATCGAACTAATTTGTGTCTATTGCCTTACTGCAAGAGATAAAGATGTCATAACAGTATTAATTATATGGTTTTGAAATGTGATTAAACCACATAAACTAGCTTTTAAGCAATGCAAATTGAGTGTGTTGTGTGTGTTTCTGTGACATGACTGTGGTATATTTACTTGAATTTTCAAATATTCAGGAGTCAAACCCTTAAGTGTCTGAGCTAATTGAAAAGAGAAGAGGGACTATCCTCGCTTCTGATATTTGTAATCAATCCTAGGTTCCAGAATCATGCATAGGTAAACTGTGCACGTAAAGCCTGTGCAACAATACTCAAAAATTGAGGTACAGCACCTATATAGGATGGAAGGAAGGAATGAAGATGTGTATACGATCCACTTCTGGGGACAGTTTCGACCATCTTGGCCATCTTCAGAGTGATGTTTTCGATCCAACTTCGATGCACTCTGTTGATGTACAGAAGTTGGATCGAAAACATCACCACAGAGCATACCTTGAGAGGACACTTGGCTCATTTGCATGGCAGTCGGACTCTCCATTGTATTTGTTCATTTGTGTATGGAGAGCAATGGCGACCCTTCATTGTATTTGTTCATTTGTGTATGGAGAGTCATTCTTGGAGCCCATGGGACTCAGGCTAGGTCCTCAGGTAGAGTCAGACGCTGTATATACTAGAAACGCATATTCTTAATTCCGCGTTTATTCAATGTTAGCATTAAATTTCTATTGCCCGGCGGTACCACGCGTAATGGAAAAACCTGAATTTGTTACATAAAAAGAAATGAAAATTTAAAAAAGTCGGGTTCCACCTGAGTACATATTAAATGGGTGTAGAAATTGTTCTGAAAATATTAATTAATTTAGACAAACATACGGGATATAATGAACCTTTGACATGACGCCATGATGACATGATTTTATTAGTCGTTTTATATCACCTATACCGTGTGTCATAATACCAATATGTTGTAATTTTATATAAGAACTAATATTTTGCATCATAAATGCGCAGTCCATATGTACAAACGAATACTAATCTTCAAGATATTAAGCTTTAGAAGACTTCAAAATAACATGTCACTAAGCAGGTCATAGGTGTTGGCCTTGTCCTATTGTACTTGTTCATTTGTGTATGGAGAGCTCACTGACCTGTATAGAGGTCAATGGGAGCTAGAGCTTCTTTACGGGGCACTATCGGTTTCAGGGCGTAGTTCATTGAACTCAACGGGCTGTTATTTGAAGTGCTTTTATGTTATTGCAAAACGGATCGTGGCGAAAAGCTAATAAATAATTCATACCAGGGTTTAATTGATCTGGGATGCGGACCTTTCATTATTCACAAACCACCGGGATTCGAAATAGGTTTGCGTTGTAAAATGAAAATGTGAATAAGAGTGTCATCCCCCTGACATCACTCTGAAGATGGCCAAGATGGTCGAAACTGTCAGGTCAGTAAAACATAATTGGTTTTAACAAGACGAAATGTATATTATGAGTTTCTACAAACCCAATGAACCTCTTCAAGAACATAGTTTCTTTTGGTCAGAAATCTTCATTTGAAGATCAATAAAAAAAATATTGAATGAAAAAATAAGAAAATTTTTAAGGATTTGAACTATAAGGGACCGTTCATTATTTCTACCAGGGGGGGGGGGCCGGAGCAGACAAAGTCACTGCCGGAAACTATATGACCCCCCCCCCTTTCTCCGATAATAAAAACCATATGACCCCCCCACAGTGTCATCGGCCCGATATCTTCATGGCAGAAAATGCCATGGTAGGTTGAATCCACAGCCACGGATGGCCATTGTATTCCCACCTGGCCCATTCCATGTCAACTCCAGGGATGTGCACCGCAGCACCTCTTCAATTTTGTTCTTTTTCTGTGTGGTGGTAGATATTGATGAGAAAGTAAAATCCTGAAAATTTGAGCTTCATACTCCATTTCGTTTTCCCGTGGCATCAATTTGAAATTTAGGGGGTCAGCGTAAAATGTGTCAACGCCGAAAGACGACGTTGGAGGTCCATAAATGTATAAAGGAACCCTTTAAAACTTTGAAAAGTATGTATCCTGGGGTACTTTTTGGTGTAGAATTCAAATCTGCTATCAGAAAACTTGTAACTCCTTTACTTTAAAAGATATAGGGCCCTCAAAATGCAACTTCGTCCAACCAGGACCAACTTTGGGGGGGTCAGAACTCCAAAAGTAAAAATAATTTTAGCGTCAATTTTTTTGCCAGTCAGAGCCCTTTGGTAGGACATTACTCTTATCCAATATTGAGCATATTAGAATACATTTAGCTGAGATATTACCCATGGAAAACCACTTTTTTTACATTTTGACCCCCCTGAAAACCAATGTCAGACAATTTGCCCCACCATCAACTTCAGGTATGTTGAAGATATGTTCTTGGACAACATTTCTGAGAGATATTGGCTTGGGGTCTTGATGGCTTCAACACATCAGTTAGGTTTGCCTACTCCATAGAGTTGTACACATTTTTGATTTTGCATGTATAATGATTTAATGTACAACAATGTATAATGATTTAATGTACAACTCTATGGAGAAGGCAAACCCCCCCCCCGCCCCGGTAGGAGCGGCCACTGTTAAGGGGGCATTTCCGGAATATAACCAAATACCTTCAAAATGAACCAAAATTACACACACGATTACTTCATTACTCTACTCAAAACACATGTCAGTAACCAAGCAGTTGTCCAACTGACACAACAGCAAAATGCACTGACACGGAACAGCTTCCTGAGGGACCACTTCCAGTTTCACAGCCCAATATTTGGCACCCAGCACAATAAATCTGAGATTGCATACAAAATCCGTGCACAGATGATGAAACGGTGCTGCTTTCTGCTTTTCACGCACTTTCTTCAAGAAACAGGTATTGTTCCACACTATTCCAGCGATTTTTGGCGGGCCGTTCAGAAATTTTACCCCCGGGGGCTCAGTAGGCATATAGGCCTAGATCTACTAAAAGCTTCTATAGGCTAAACTTAGGCCTAGGTGGCTTTAACCTGTAAAATATAAAGGTCTTTGTTCATTCATTCCCCAGAGTCAGGATGTAGGTATCATTATGGCTCAAAATAGGTTTAGGCCTACTTATCAAATCAGTGCAGAGTAGGTTTGATATGAAAATTGAAAGTTTGGAACAAATTACGATAGGCCTACACCTTCACAAACACTTGTCAGTGGGGCTTGAAGCAAAAAAGGGGGGGGGGCTGAAAAGTTTTGACCACAAATTTTTGTGGGAAAAATGAGTTTAGGGCTTAGGCCCTAATATGGGACCGTTCACAAACACTTGTAAAGGGGGCCTGATGCAAAAAATGTAATCGCGAAAAAATTTCGGGGCCCCCTTTACAGACCAAAAAAATTTCAGGGTCCCCCTTTTTGATATGGAAATTATGGGTCAACCCCATAGAAAAGCATATAAACTTCATTTTCCAGAAAAATGTGTGGTCATTTTTTTTTCAGGGTCCCCTTTAGGAGGGTCAAAAATTTTCAGGCCCTTCCCCCCCCTTTTTTTTTGCATCAGGCCCCCCTTACAAGTGTTTGTGAACGGTCCCTATATGCTTGGGGTTGACCCATAATTTTCATGTAAAAAAGAAAGGGTCTGAAATTTTTCAGATCTGTAAGGGGGGGGCGAAAATTTTCACAATGAAATCTGTTTGCATCAGCCCCCCCACAAGTGTTTGTGAAGACTCTTGTTCAATTGAATACCTGAGAGGAAGAAGGGCCCAACTCCATCAAAACTGTTTTTGAGATATTAAGAAAAAACTTAATATTTGGAAAAGTTTTATAGACAGAATGTTTTCATCTTCAGGGTACCTTTAATACATGAATACACAATATTATATTACATACATTCGAAATTATATATAATGTTTCCATGGCAACGGTACAGGTCTTAATACGAGTTGGAGTTGGGCCCTTCTTCCACTAATATACTGTAAGTTCCAGTTCCGTGAGCAGATGTGTTATAAATTTGGAAATTATAAATTATTTGCACAAGTAGAAGCATGTAATATGTTAGCAAGAAAATTTATTGTAGTGAAAAGCAGATTTCATGGATGAACAAAATTCCTCTTTAACCTAATATTTGTGGAAAAAGGGCCCAACTCCATGGAAGACTCATGGAGTTGGGCCCTTCTTCCATAAAAACCATGATTAAGTGTACATGGAAGACTATTTAGAGAGTGGATTTTGGCTCATCTTTCACACACAAGGAAGAACAGTCTGCTGGCAATAAAATGCTTGGTCAAACTCATTTTTGTAAAAAATTGGAGTTGGGCCGTTCTTCCACTCAGGTATTCAATTATATGGTGCTCCTGTTACAAAAAGAATCTCCTTTACAAACAATAACAAACGGACGTCGTTTCGTTTATACCGATTTGCAAACTTATGGCTCCTAAAATTCACTTTAGTGAAATGATGTTGTAATGACAGCTGCATTTTTGAACAAAGAGTACAATTATTTAAGGCAAGTATGTAGTTTGATGAACATAGGGATTTGCCAATGAGTAATTTTTTGATGTTTCAAATTGTAGTTTATGTTGGGTTGCAAAATTCGGCAGACTCAATATAGTAAACCATGCGCTCAGTTCCTGTACTGTAGCCTCGCCACCATTGACGTCTTATTATATATTGTACAATGAACTGATACTATCTGTCCAACGTATAAGGCTAAGACCGTACGGCAGAGTGGTGAAGGAATATTACACATTCTGAGTCAGTGGGAGTGGTCTGTTAAAGCTTGTTAATATTAAACAGTGTTATGTAGATAGGTATAATACAAAAAAATTTGAACTTTGTTTGATTCTCATCAAAGTAATCTCATATTAAAGAGCTAAATGAAAGAAAACTGATGAGGCATAAATGAATGTCATACGACATGTGGTTGCGGAGATATGCTAATTTGAATGTCTCAATTTTTCAGCCAATTTCCTGTACAAACTTTTTGTGCATGCACATATTAAAATGCTTATAGGCCTATACTGTGCATTGTGAGTACACAATTTTAAGAAACAAGCACTTGTCATTTACGGTACTGAACTGTAAATGTAATCCTAGATTGATTGAATTTGTATTGATGTGAACATAAGGGCCTGGATCATTTTCCTTGGAAGGGGGGGGGGTCCCAAATATACACAGGGGTCGGGGGTCCTTTTTTTTTGGAAAGAAAAATAGGGGGGTCATACAATTTTTGATGACGAAAATGTAGGCAGTCTCAAGATGACCACAGATAGTGTGTTTATCTTATTCAAAAAGACTGAATACAATTTTAGCCTCTTCATGGGGTACATAGACCCTAAGGTGTATCAGTGGGTGGTGGGGGAGGGGGTCATAAAATTTTGTTGCCGAAATAGGGGGGTTGCAATTTTGTTGATGCTGACTTTTTGTAAATTTGGGAGCCCCTTCCATGAAAATGATATCCCCTAATATACAAATGAACATGTATGAGTAACATTTTGTTTTATTTCTGTTTTCTGATGCAGATTCCAGCTTTGACAGAGGATGGTAACCAGGGACTGTCTTTTGGAATTTGCAGGAGAGCATTAAATTAAAGAGCAGTAGAGAGTGATTGCTCTCGCTCTCCTCAAAAGGCAGTCCCTGGGAAACCACAGAGAGGGCCAACATCATGCAAAAATAAAGAAAAACTGAAATTTGTGTTCAAGTGTCTTATTTTGTTTTGTCATTGAAAAACTCACGGTTTCTATACTACCCACCCGAGTGCACCTTTTCACTGATACAAGGGGGGGGGGGTAATTAATTATTATAAGCACTAGCTGATGCATTCACCCCCCCCTCCCCCCAGGAAAATGTTTTTGAGCAGGCACCCTTTGGAGCACTGGCTGGCGCATGCTCCCTATTCCGAAGATCATTGAAGGAACTCGAGGGCCAGTACACTTGATCATCAGAATGGGGTCACTCCTGCTCAAGTATGAACCCCCCTGCCCCTTCCCCCAGCTTAAGTTTTGTCTTTGAGCAGGCACCCTTTGGAGCACTGGCTGGCGCATGCTCCCTATTCAAGATCATTGCAGAAACTCGAGGGCCAGTTCACTTGATCATCAGAATGGGGTCACTCCTGCTCAAGTATGAACCCCCCTGCCCCCAGCTTAAGTTTTGTCTTTGAGCAGGCACCCTTTGGAGCACTGGCTGGCGCATGCTCCCTATTCAGAAGATCATTGCGGAAACTCGAGGGCCAGTTCACTTGATCATCAGAATGGGGTCACTCCTGCTCAAGTATGAACCCCCTACCCCTTCCCCCAGCTTTAAGTTTTGTCTTTGAGCAGGCACCCTTTGGAGCACTGGCTGGCGCATGCTCCCTATTCCGAAGATCATTGCGGAAACTCGAGGGCCAGTTCACTTGATCATCAGAATGGGGTCACTCCTGCTCAAGTTACCCCCACCCCCATGACGAAGGCCATAGGAGTACGTCCCCCATCAATTTGAACATTTAGAAAATCAAATAGGAAAATGGCCAAAAACGCCTGTGTCCCCCGCCATCATACCCGATGTGCCCACCCCAGTCATTCAGCATCTATCATAGCAAAAATCTGCTAGCGCTATGCATGATGGGATAGGAATAGGAAAGGTCCAAATTTGCTTCTTCCCCCGACTCATAGTCGGCACAGAATGAGAATCTATCCCAGCATTCACAGCATGAGCCCATTCAATTAGTATACGCAAACCATGCCGGGTTAAACATGTTCACTCACTGGCAAAAGTCGCCAAATTCGTACTACACAAAGTCCCCAGTTCACTCACTTTTTGCGCAAGGCATCCATCAAATCTCATCAAACCAAACATGTTTATGTACAAAAAAATACCTTTATTCACCGCGTGCTCCATTTAAGTTACCGCTCAATTCCGTTATTTAGATATTTGGAGAGTAATTTCCGAAAAAAATTAGATCGAAATCGTCACTTTCAAACCCACTAGAAAGTCGCCAAAATTTGCCGCGAACACGTGCGAATCATCTGACCTCTTCCGGGTTATGATCAAGTTTAACCTTTTGACTTGGCCTTGTAAGCTTTGGAACTGTTTCTAACTCGATCTAATTCCCCAAAAAAATATTTTCAAAAACATCGCCGTAAAATTTACTACCGGTAATGAATTTCCAAAATGGCGCCGGGTGCGCGATTTCCCCTATACTGAGAGAGGCTGAATATTGCGCATGCTCAGGTAAGGAATGCTCACATACCTAATGTAGACACATAATCTGATTGGACAATCGCATGATTTTGGGTGTCGCCTATCAGGCTGTAGACGACCCCACGCCATCATGAGTGTTGATAACGCGTACGTACGCGCTCATAGAGCGAGATGCGTGTATGTATCGCGTAATACTCGCATGACGACGACGACGCGCATAGCAGTACGCACAACAAAAAGATGTGAAGTTGTAAACAAATTTGGTTCATTTTAGAAAAAGGGGAGTTTTTATGATGGTAATTTAATTTTTGCTTTAAAAAATAGTACAGTTATTAAAATAATATTTAACTGACTAAGAATGAGAATAAACGATAGGACAAGTTTATTTTGACTATCCTCTAATCCAGGAAAAAAATTGTTGGCACACTGCTTGCACTAAACAATGGAAATGTGTGCCCTATCAAAATTGAAGAGGCAAGTGAAATATGCATGCAATATATGTGAAGTACAGACTCCCCCCTATATCTCACCCTTCCCCACTCCCCATCTTTCAATGTTGGAGGGTCTCACGGACCTGTTAACAACATGGCTTGGTCCTACATTGAATTGGGGGAGCGGGGGAAGAGATATACCAAAAGACAGGCAAAGTGTGCCAACTGAGTCCTGGATTGTCTGTGTCAAATCCTGTTTTCCGTTTTTACTCAATAACTATGGAATAGAATGTTGTATTCACTTCATATTTCACACTAAAACATGTAAAAGATAGGGCTTTACAATTTAGTAAAAAAAAAATAGAAAAATGTATTTGTTTATGTAGGGAGTGGTCATTTAAAACATCGCTAATGCCTGGTTTTGCGTCATGGCTTGGGTCTGAAATTATGTGAGAACTTTTTGGCAAAAAAGAAAGAATGATTTTTAAATGCAGTATTACATCGAATTGCTTCTAATGCAAATGATAAGTAAAGAGAATTGTAGTATGAGCAATTTTCAACCAGCTATTATTACTTCAAATTAATGTGATTGCACCCGTATCATAGATAGGGCAATGTTACGTATGTCTATATAAAAACATCATCAATGCGGCAATTATGGTGATATTTGTACAGTGCCGTAAAATAAAGGTAGAAATAGAGAAAAAAAGACGAACATTGGCAAAGATTAATAGAATGACAAATATAATATGATAAAGGATATTGTAAAATGATAATAATAAAGAAAAGAAAAAGAAATATGTATATTCAGGGGCACGCCACAGAGCTCTGTGTCTTCAACAGGCTTAAACTATAATGTAATGCTATTCAAGATGCATGTATAAATATACGCTCTGCAGACGATATACAGCCCAAAAATCACATTTTTACGGCATTTGTTAAATTAACTGTATCATATAACAGGTGTTGGCTGACATTGTGCTCCACATTTAGTTTTGTCCGGGATAAATGACTTCGGGACAAAATTGAACGGTATACACGTCTTTGAAGAGTAAAGAATTTTAATATAATATTACTTTCTTTTCTTTTACAGACGTGTGTATCGTTCGTTTTTGTCCTGAAGTCATTTATCCCGGCCAAAAACTGAACTAAATGTGGAGCACAATGTCAGCCAACACCTGCTATATGATAAATATACAGCCGGGTAAATGTAAAATACTGGTAATTTACTGATTTTATCTCAAGTGGTTGACACTTGACACTACAAAAACAATGCATTATATGAGCATTCAACAAAAAAGAATGGTTATTTTGGTTAATTTTGGGCTAGAGATAAAGGTAAAAGGGGATGAACAGTGTTCAGAGTACCCATCTCTCTTTTGAAGTGATTGGGACCACAGATGCAATGTTGTTTATTTGCTGCTGTGGATTGGATTGCTACACCTCCGCCACAGTGATTTTGTTACCTATACGTAGGCTTAGAGAAAACACACAATTTTTTGACCAAAAATGCGAGATGGCAACTTCAAAATGCGAGATTTACGAGCTTTTATGCCCCAAAATTGGCGAAAATTAAAAAAAATATTCTCCCCCGCTAAAAAAATTGAGGGCAGTATTTCTTTTTTTTTTTTGACTTCATAACCAAAACAAATAGCTGACCGAACTGTCGGCAAAAATACACAAATATTGTCAATATACTGCAAGGTTTGAGTAGTAAATAAAGAATATTACGTGCCAGAAAATGGACCGTTTTTGTCAATTCAAGCTGGAAAATCAGGTCAAACTTGAGCTTCATTTAGTTGCAATGGTTGTCGAATTCTGCAACCATGCGCCACAGAAATAGATTTTCGTGGTAGAAATGAATCTTTTAGTTAAAAGCGAGAAAAGCACTAAAAAGCAAGATTCATGGCGAGAAAGCCTGCCTAATCGGCATTGAATAAAGCCGGTAGTTGATACACCAAAAGGCCAAAAATGGGAGCTATATTATTGTGGCACAAGGATGTCATTTTCTTCGGAAAGGGGGGTCATGAATATGATTTTTTTATGACCCCCCTATCACAGGCTAATTTTTTTTATGACCTACCCCCCTTCCGCCAACACTGACTCAAGACAAATTATTCTCTGCCGGAACTTTGGGGTGAAGAAACTGTGTGTAGCACGTTAAAATTTTGATCATAAGTTAAGTATAAAAAGGGCGTGCGGAGTGGGCAAATTTCTGCTATATAACTAAAGATTGTGTGCACATTTTTATTGATGTCAAAGAATGAGGAGTGTAGCTTTGCTCCAAAGCCAACCTATTTTACATCCAATTGAAAGAAAAAATGAAAAACCATGCCATATGCCCTCTGACACTATAATAAAGACTGTCTGTGCGTCATGATGAGTGGACTTGATCAGTTGGTGGGTGGGGTAGTCCAATATCTGTGGGTAGACAGTGATCTTTACTGCATAGTGGTCCTACTTGTTGGTGACTTGTGTAACTTGCCTTGTGATAGTGTAGCTCTGTACTAGGAGTGGTATTCATTTTTACAGAATGGTCTAACCAGGCAGGGATTGGCCTTACATTTTCTTTACTAGTCACTTGCTTTGGTTTATTTTACTTGAGGATCACTGGATCTTTTAAGGTACTATGAGGGCTCTGATCAAGAGCTAAAGAATTTTTGAGTCACCAATACCAGCCCTGAATAATAATTCTATAACACCCCCTATTTTGGGTGTAAAAAATTGAAACTCCCATTTTTGGTCAAAAAATTCTGTGGCCCCCCACCAGTATATTCATGACCCCCCCTTCCGAAGAAAATGACAGCCCCCTCGTCCTCATTTGTACCGAGTACCCTCTGGGATGAATACTAGCCGGAAGTTTGCACTATTTTGTTACTTCTTACTCGTAAATTGTAACACTGCCCTCTAGAGACTACATGGTTATTACTACTAGAGAGAGGGTAGCACATTATAACATGCTTATTTGCTTATTAAAAGACATGATGATCAAGTGAATAATGAGAGACATTGTTTACATCTAAGCAAAGATCTGAGCATACTATTTTTGTAGGTAAATATTTGCTTTTCCAAGTTTTCATAATTTTGAGTGCCATTAATTTGGTGGAGTGCACATTATTATAGATTCATATTACTTAGTCGTAGTAGTAAGTATAAAGCAGCTGAGGTATTATTTCAATATTCTTGGGAGAATATTTGTAATAATCCCATAATTTGGCTCATAATGTTACCATTTTCATCATGGATTCACCATATTGGCCAGATAATGGTATATTGGGCCAAGTACAAGTTTGTCAGTAATTTCAGTATGTTCATTGTTCTAGTACATTTGACAGCAAGTTTGAGAAAATTGGTTCTGCTAGCTGCAACACAAAATAAAAATAAGGCGATGAAAAAAGAGAAGAAAAAAATGGGGGACGATCCTTTCAAATTTGGGCTTTTGTTCTTGTAGCTTTTTTATTTGTAAATGACCCCAAAAATTCACAAAAATCTGTAAAATATTTGCACATTTGTTTTCACTTGCTTTGTCAGCTTTTTTGTTGTTGTTCAGTCAAGATCAATCCACTATGCTCTCCAAATCAGGTGATATGCATGTATGCAGCAAAACACAAAACCCCAAAATACAAAATCAGACCGAGTCGATCGGGGGTGGAACAGTTTTGGGGGGGGGGCGTAAATTTGTTGGTTGCAAGTGATGCCATTTCAAATCAGTTGTAGTGACAAACAAATTATTTGCTTAGCCATGTTGGGACATAAATAATGCAAATTTCAATCCCAAATTGGGAACAATTGTTTAAAAACGCTAGGTAAACTCAGATCAGGATTCTCTAGTCTGTACTTTTTCCCAGTAGCTAACAGTAAAAGTGAACAGATGTAGCAAATTATATGTGACATAAAGTAATTGGCATCAGATTATGAGAGTGCATTTGTGAATTACGGATTTCCTGGCATATCTCAAACATTTACCATACAAGGCAGCATATATTTTAAGGATGGGTGTGGGGCTAAACATGAATTGAAGTGAGGAAACACTGAAGTCATTTCATTTTTTTTTGTGAACATTATATAAAAATTGTGAGTCTAATAACCTTTTAAAATATTGGTTCGAGGAGAAGGTTTGATTGAACCGCTAAAATTGTCAGTTTGCATTCCATTAACTTCTAATTCAATCATATTTAAGGTGGGATATGAGGCATTTTTTCTTGAAATTTTGTCTTAGGAAATGCTCTGAGCATGTTGTAACAGATTAGTTGAGTAGGGAAAAGTACACTGATCAATATGCCTTTTGTTTGAAGTAAATTGGACATACCGTTTTCATAATACATCAAATTATATTTTCTTTGTATCTTTCTGTTTTATCAAATATCAATCCGGCACATTCTCTTGCTTTTTTCTCTTGTATTTAAATGCAAACTCTTCATCATGGAGTTTTCAGTGAAAGATTACATTATGTAACCCCCTTCACCAACCTGCCCCCCCATACACACACATACAAACAAACACAAAGTTCTGAAATATTATGAGGAGAAAGCTACTCTATGTAATCATGGTAATGGTGAAATGTAGCCTGTATTTCTTAATTTAAAGTCTGTTATAAAATAAAGAAAAGAGAAGTAGGTCAAAAGCCATGCAAACAATGAGAAGAGGATATACAGGGTTGTTCATGCAGGAGTGTATCATCAGTCATTTTGCTGCAATTCAATCAGTATCATAGCTGTCAGGTGTAAATGGGGTTGAATATACTGCTTGTAACACCATTAATAACCAGGTCCTGATGACATGCAGGAAACTGACATTTGAAAATAACAAATTGAACAAATTATAGTAATTTGCACTATATTTGGGGGGAAGTAGTGAAAATTGTACAACAAAATGTAGAAATATTTGGAATTATAATTATGGAAAGTGGTGATACATAGGCCTATATTTTGTGCAGAAATTTATATAGCAGCAGCATTTGTGAGGAAAGTACATGGGGGTTGTATGATGCAAATGTTTCATATTTATGGCAACAGTGGCTCAGAGGAAACAAAGTTGCAATTTTCAGTTTGAATGAGAAGAACAGTATGAAGCAAGTTGTTGGCCGGTACCTGTGTTCACACGTACATGGGTGAAGTGAAGCAAGCTGGGTTAAGTACCTTGCTGCAGGACGCAACTCTTGGCTGTGATGTGACTCGAACACACAGGCGGTACTATTATGATCATGAGTCTGAGCACTTACCCGCTGAGCCATATTTGTACTGGTACTGTTCACTGTACTGGTAACTCGGCTTTGACAAGATTGTAGGATCTTTTTTGAAATTCACATTAACACTGTGTGAAAAGTAATATGTGGATAATTGGAGAAGCGCACAGAAATTCTAAATTACACACTTTCATCTCACTTTCTCCTTGCAGCCTGAAAACCTGAATATTGTGTTTAACATCTTCAAGGCAGCTATTGCATGAGGCAATCATTACCTGATATTGTGACACCTAAGCAGGCACACACTAAGCATTACAATGTGTCATCGTTTCCTGTCTGGATTGTGTGTTGGCTCCCTCCTGTCAAATACAATTCACTTGATACACTCTAACCATACTAATCCAAGACATTACAAAATAGATAAGAGGGTCTGCGACACTTGCTAGATTACAGATTTGTCTTCTTGTTCTTATAAAAAGCCTAATGCAGCGGTTCCCAAACTTTTTTGCAAGAGCCCCAATTTTTGCCTGACTTATTTGCCTCATGCAATAGCTGCCTTATTTGTCGCTACCCATAAACCACTAAGTGGTAATTTTCGCGTACAGTTATTTTCGTGAATTGGAGTGAGACTTTGTTTTTGCGATTGTTATTTTCGCGACTGCCTATTCTTGCCCTATACAATACATATAGGCCCTAAATATATTCGTGAGCCTGTGTTAATTTCGCGGATGGCACTCCATTCGCGAAATTCGCGAAAATAAAACCCTCACGAAAATTACCACTTATACGGCGGTAGGCATATACCCACAGATATCCAGGGGTGGAGGAGCAGGAAACTGAATCTTGATATGGCACATTCAAGATGTTTCATAAATTATAAAGTGACCATAAGTGTGCACCTAGGGGTCAATAAGAGTTCAACATAGCCAGTCAAATTTTAAACTTGCTCAACTATTGTATTAAACCATACCATACCACAGTATTCCTCAAATCTGAAAAGTTTTGGGCAATATACTCATGTTTTAAAATGTGCCTAAAACTCATGTTTTAGGCACACATGTAATACACAAATTTATTGCACAAAAGCTAGTTGATACAAAATGTCTTGAGAAATATGGGATTTATTCAGAATGTTGTCAAACCATTAAAGTGTCACAGATTGTGGACCATTTTGCCGTCCAAAATTTAAAAGAGAAAAAAAACCCAGTAATTTATAGTGTGCTAAGCACAAGCTCTGGTTCAGTGCTGGATGTTCCAAACTATCCCTGGCAATAACCAATTGCACTCCAGTCACATTGCCTATTCGAGGGTGTCTTGATATCAGATGAACTGAGCCAGTTCTAGCACAAACTTGCATGTGTCAGCACACTTTTATACTTTTTTTAGGAATTTGCTGACCACTAGTGACCCAAAACACATCATATAAAACATTTGGCAACATTCAGGGACCTGCAACAAACATACTAAGAAACACACACCCTTGCATAACACAATAAACTATCACAGCCTAGGCCTATAACAGCTCCTTGAGTTCTGTATGGGTATAACACTACAGAGACAAACAATAGTTAGTTCAACTATCAAAAATAAACAGACAGTGACGGCGGGGCCCAAACTCACTTCATTGGTGTGATAGGTTACATTTTTTCAATGAAAAATTGACAAAAAATGCAAACATTTCCATGTCATAAAGTGTAGGTATATGCTTAATTAAATCTTGCACCAGTCATGTCATCAGTCACAATCGCTAAATTGCATGGACAAAACCTATGTGACTCAACTCCCATCCATATTTTCATTGCCTAGTTATGGTAGAATTTCACTAATTCTAATGCACTTACAGGTATAATTTTGTTGTATTTCCCACGAAAATGTCATTTTCTGTGGGTGCTGCCATCATGTAGTATTAGTACACAGTCTTAAATCCCTCCTTTCAACAGGAGGACCATCGGGAAATTGAACCCAATTTTTGAGCTTCATTGAGATTCATTTTTGGAGCAAGCATAGATGTGTTGCTGAAGCGGACAAATAGGCGGGCATCCGGTTGCTTAGCAACACATTGAGCTGAATTCCATAGCAACAAGTGAGTAAAAATAAAAACATTCCATGTATGCACTCGGCGTATGCATCATGCGTGTTATGCGCAGTAGGCACAATGCGCAGTGGCCTTTATAATTGACTTGCGCGTGCCATTTCATTTTCACAAAGATTTGATTATTTTCAACGGCACGACATAGCTCCGCCCTGGCTATCATGGCTATATAGCAAACATAAAAGCAATCAAATCTAAAATGAAATGCCGTCATGCAGACAAAATATGGCAAATCAAGAGATGTAACTGTTCCGGATTTTGCTGGAAATTCTGATATGGAGGCGTAAGTGAAAAAATTCTAGATTTCCAGAATTGGAATTTGGATGATGATATATTCAGCATTAAAGAGGAAGCCTCACCAGAGCAGTTCTTCTGGGGTGATCCAAACCTGCCTGGTTATCAAATTAATCAGTGACAAGGTTATCTCTGAATTTGACAGGTGCTAATTGGTTCATCCCAGAAGAACTGCTCTATCAGGACTTCCTCTTAAACAGAGCAACTGATGTGTTACATCTCTCCGACTCTACATCAAAATGAACATAGAATAAAAGTATGGCTGTACTTGTGTTACTTCAGTATATTTCTTATCTTGCCAGTGAGACACTCTGCGAATTTGGAATGTTATGATACAATGTAGGTACTACATACATGTATCAGTAAGATACTAGACACACAGGATAGCAATTTACACTTTCAACCCTTTTTTCATGGTGTGACTCTCATGACTTCAACTTGTCATTTATGTCTTGATCACTGCCAGCCTGTCAAGTCCGGAATCAATCTTTAAAGGTTAAGGCATATCAGATATGCAATCCACCAACACATAATAGAGTGGCCTATATCATCATGATCATGTTATGTTCTTGGATATGAAATGTGATGGAATGTGAATTAAAGCACCAGCTTAGAATTCTTACAATGTGAAAAAAAAAAATGGATTTAATTTAAACCTCCTAAACAAGTTCAAATCAAAATATGATACCCTTCTTGAAAATTGATGCTTCAAAACCCCAAAATGTGGAACATACAGGCCATGAAAAGAGCAGGCCCGTAACCAGGGGGGAGGGTGGATGCCCCCAAATTGGCAGTCCCCTTTTTTTGACCCCAAAAAATCCCATTTGCGAGTGTAGCAAGCGAAAAAATGTGGGGTTTTTATGCCTTTTGGGTCGAAAAAGGTCCAAATTTTGAAAACAAAGTCCACTTTTTCAAAATCCACCCCAGTCCAAAAAGGTCCAAATTTTTAAAAAAAGTCCACTTTTTCAAAATCAGCCCCTCCCCCAAATAAATCCAGGTTACAGGCCTGGAGAAGAGTGTGTATGCCATGCACCAATAGTTGAGTGCTTCCTCTGTCCTGTGATCATGATGTGAACATCTTGCTTCTGATCCCCCTCTGTACCAAACTAAATGTAATTCAATTTCACAAATAGGGGGGCTTACAGATAATTGATAATATGTTACAGAGATGGATTTGAATGCAAGTTATTCATGTTAATAGCATAAAGAAAACTAATTAAAAAAATTCATTAAAATATTTCATTACCTCATACAAAAAAATAAGTTTTTCCTTAGCATAGCCATGTGTTTTACTTGATGATATTCAGCCGCTTTAAGTTAACCCAGATATGGTTGAATCATGGCAGTTTATGTCAGCACTCCCATTATTTCAATCTCTAGCTGTATGAATCCCAATATGTAACACTGCATCTACATTAGCGTATATCATTGTATATTATATTGGTAATGTATGATATCGGTCTCTTATTATTTACTGCAGAGTAACTCAATCTGGGGCACGTTTTTAAATCATTGATAAACATACAGAGTGAAAAGTGGGGCATTTGTAAAATTGTAATCAGTAATTTGTGCTGCTTGTGAACATATTTTTTTCTCTCTTTCGGGAAAGTGATGATTCAACTTCAGGCATGCACTTTGAATTGGCTGCATGTATGATGGCACAGTTCAATCATTTTATTCACCACTGATAGCTCGAAAGTTTACTTCATGTTGTGGTGTATGAGTTTTTGCACCCAATGAATTCAAAGGTCATTTTATGAGTGTACATACATACTGGGATGAAAGAACTGTGTCCTGATAGATGAGCATGTATTGGATCCTTAGTAGTGTGATTTGACATATAATAATATATGGGAAATAATGGTGTGATGGTGGAAAAAATATGTTATTGAATTCAATTCTATTATTCTATATACAGTTTTTATTTTATAATTGCTTAAGGAATCGGATAGCAATGTTTGCTCAGTATTTTTTGTGGGAACTGAGATTACATCAGACATCGAATTGCATTCTGAATACGAGGAATGTGCTTCTAATATCAAATAATTTAGATTTTTTGAAATTCATGATATAATAGTAAAATTTTATGGCAAATTATTAAAGATTGTCATTTTTGATATTTAATCGTCCTCGAAATAAACTTTATAAATCTAATGATGTGTACTGTCCATCATTTGAAAATTTCGACCTTTCGTATTGAAGATATACATTTTTTCCCAAATAGACTTAAAGTTTTTAGGTTTTTTGGCAAAAAAAATATTTGTTCTAAAAATTAAATTAAGACTAGTCTTTTAATAAAAAATTTAATAAGTGGAAAATATTGAGATTTTGAACATATCTGTAAAAATCGTCATTGAAAAACAATGCAACCCTGATTTTCAGGATTGTGGGTGGGTCAAAATAGCCTTATAGGAAAATTTGTAGCCTCCAATTTCTCAAAATGGTCCTACTTGCAAAATCTTTTTCAATGGCACCAGTAGAAAAATATTTGTCATTGCAAAATATATACACGATCCCAAGGGTTACTTTTAGTATAATTCATTAAATAAGTCCTCGTAATCAGAAAGTATTTCAGGCCTTCTCAATTCAAAGGCATTCTGTAATTAATGTATTTTGTACATCACAGGGCCTCTGAACGAAATAAAACTGACACTTTGTAAATGTTTTAATTGATTGATTGATTGATTGATTGAATATCCCTATTACAGATCTGACATCAGTCGGCCAACTTGAGTCCGTCATGTGTTTGTGAGAGTATTACTACATGTATATACACTGCACTTGTGGAAGAGTTGTAACATTTTCAAGTATACAGGTAAGACTAAGAGACCATTGGCGCTTAATAATCAAGCATATTATCCATCTAAATTTGCCTGGCTTCTGAATACATCATTGATGATCAGTATGAAATGCTGCCCTCAATCAGTGACAATGCTACTTGAATTTTCAGATTCAATGTGTACAAAAAAGGATGCACACAATTTGGAAAAACAGCTTTGCTGATTTTGTTTCTTGATGTAAAATAATAAATAAACCTACAGCATATATGTAAATGCTAGATTCCATTAAAATAAATAGGCCCTACACCTGGGGGGCCACTCATGTATAAAAGCCTGAAAGAAAATACAGATTTAGGGTGGTTTTGAAAAGCAAAACAGGGATCCACAAGGATCCTCGATTAAGGTCTCAAAACACTCATTTTACTAGAAGAAGGGGTGTTTTTTTAACGATCCTCATGACTCAACGGCCGTTAGTGGTGACATATTTATCAAGTTATTCAGCACAAAAGAGTGGTTTCCGAGCGACTTTACATACCAGATTTTAACAATTCTGAATGACACTCATACCGACACAGGCAATGCCTATCCTTGTAAGTGGCACATTTCAAACTAATCCCTCGCTTAGGGTGTTTTTATAATGTCTATCCTTGTTCAGGGGCAACTTTCAAACCAATTCCTCACGTAGGGTGTGTTTATTTGAGTAAAATCCTTGTTTAGGGTTAGTTTGACAAAAATTTCCGACATCCTAGCTTAGGGTCCTTTTTAAAAGTCAAATTCATGTGGATGCTTACAACTTCCATAATTGATTGCCCCCCCCCCCCGGGCCCTTCACAATTGGTCTTTAAAATGTAACCAAACAACTTAAGCTTCACCCAATATTGTGATACAGTGCACGGGATTGTACAGTTTTTGTGACAAGATACATTTAAGATCTTCTGTTCAGATCACTCACTTCTGTAGAGCTTGCCAATGACTTGCCAATGACTTGCCAATGACTTGCCAAACTGTGTGAAGAATTCATCAACCAGGATGTTTGCAGACGACTGCGTACTGTACAGAAAGATCACCTCAACTAATGACACGCAACTCCTTCAAAGAGACTTGGGCGCCCTACAGCAATGGGAAACGAACGTGGCTCATGAATTTCAACGCGTCAAAGTGCCAAGTTGTGAGAGTGACCTGCAAACGCAATCCTGTAACTGCCGACTACAACATCCATGGTCAAGTGCTGGAAGTAGTTGACTCTGCTAAGTACTTGGGAGTGCACCTAGACAGTAAACTCAACTTCAACAACCACGTTGACATAACAACAAAGAAAGCAAAAGAAACTTCAGCAAGTGCAGCCGTAAGATCAAAGAGGCAGCTTTCATGACATACGTTCGGCCAGTAGTAGAGTATGCTGCAGCGGCGTGGGACCCGCACACTCACTCAACGAAACATACGCAAGGTGGAACAAGTACAAAGAGGTGGTGCAAGGTTCGTTCTGGATAACTTTGATCGCAAAGCAAGTGTTACAAGCATGTTAAAAGATCTCGAATGGCCAACCTTGCAGAGCAGAAGATTACAGACTAGACTTTCCATGCTCTACCAGATCCGCTTCGCCTCGTGGACATCAACTGGAACAACTACCTAGTGCAATCAACATCACGCACCGAGGTCACAGCACCCGCTTCCAGACGCACACATTGCAGCTCACAAGTCTTCCTGTCTTCATTCTTTCCGAGAACTTCTAGAGACTGGAATTCACTCAAACTGGAGCCAGCACAGCAGCCATCCCTTAATGCCTTCAAAGCGGCATTGAAGGGCAGCCTCAACTAGACACCACAAAACCAAGCTTTTTAACTGCACTCACCTGTAAATAACTGCACCTGTAATTTGAGAATGCGTCCATGAGGACGTGCGCGCGCTACCACTTGCAGTGTGAAATCTTCAGTACCTGAAGTCTACACTTTATAGGAAGAAGA
Source organism: Amphiura filiformis (assembly GCF_039555335.1). Lineage (NCBI taxonomy): Eukaryota > Metazoa > Echinodermata > Ophiuroidea > Amphilepidida > Amphiuridae > Amphiura > Amphiura filiformis. Next base: position 29,741,161 of record NC_092635.1, read on the forward strand.
AGAAGAAGCTGTTTTATTTGTTGTCACTTTGAATTATATTAAACAAATTAATAAATCTCTACTGAAAGAAGAAAAAACACAGTCAAGAGTACTTCAAGTTTATATCAAAAGAATCATCATATCCTTGCCGGATTTCCTTACAGTTTGTGTATGGTCTTCTGAGGATTTGATGGAAAATATCAAACGTTTGTCAAACTAGGAATGACTAATAAGTAGGCCAGTAATTTAGATAGACTTTTTGCACCTTTGTTAGAAGTATAAATGTGCTATGACTTTCTTCCCAAAATTTGTCCAAAAAAACGTAAAAACCTGATTTTTTTTTCTCGCCAAGCTCGCAAATTCTGGAATTTTGGGACTTTTGTATACTATTCCAAATTTGGGGGTGTCACCGCTGACGTACGGGCCTGCTAACATAGCTTGCTAGCAGGCCCGTCACGCAGGATTTTTTGGGGGTGCTGATTTTGAAAAAAAGTGGACTTTTTTCCAAGGGGGCGATTTTGTGAAAAGTGGACTTTTCCCCTAAATTTGGACCTTTTGACCAAAAATCCTTAAAAACCTGATTTTTTTTTGCTACTGCTCACGCCGCAAATTCTTAAATTTTGGGACTTTTTGTAGATTTTTTTCAAATTTGGGGAGGTGCGGTCGCACCCCCCGCACCCCCCCTGCGTACGGGCCTGCTTGCTAGTGGTTGAGCCAAAAGCTGTGTATTTTAACAGATAAAATAGGACATTTCACATCATAATTAAATAGAGAGCTACATTTGAATGGGACATTGTCATTACTGCTGTTTTCATTGTTTTTTGCCAAATTTTTCATTTCAAAACTAATGACAATTTTAATGACTTGTCATTCACTTCTATAGGCGCAACCTGTGCCACATCATAATTGTGTAACATTTCCTGATCCTGTACATTCAGTGATATATTAACATTTCTGGCAAAATAAATTAATGAGCTAATTTGCATAAATGCTAATTAATTATGCAAATATGCAAATTAGGGGGCGGCTTCACTATATAATACATTAGAACATATTAGAAACACTTTGACCAAGTTTCAGGGCAAAATCATGCAAAATAAAAGTACCCTGAACATTTATGCACGGATTTTTAGCAAAATATTGGCAAAAATTATATGTAAATGAGCTTCTCCAGTCATTTTAGCTCATTAACTTGATTGATTATTGATAAAAACAATAAGATACAAAGAAAATATGAATTGATATATTTTGAAAACCGTATGTCCGATTGACTCCAAACAAAAGGCATATTGATCAGTGTACTTTGCTCTACTCAATTAATCTGTTTAAAACATGTTTAGAGCACTTTTATAATGCCTCCATAACCACCTTAACAAAATGCTTGAACCTAGTTGTCTGGATCACCTTAAAGAACCGATAAGCATTACATATGTACATGGCAAGGCACAAAGATGGAGCTTCTAACAAAAAAACGCTACATCGCGGAGCAAGGTACTCTCAGCCAGCCGGCCGAGCAACACCTCCGGGGCTATATGATTGAAAGCTTTTGATTCCCCGATGACATTGATATACAATATCTTTCAGAACAGATAGACTTGTAAGATTTAAAGCCAGGAGAAAATAAACTAGTCTATTCAAATGGAGTTGACTTGGCCAAATTGATATAAAGGTGTCAGTGCTAAAGGTTAGCTGTGTTTTATGCTATTTGGTTGTTGGCATAGTAGCTAGAGACTAATGTTTGATAACGTTTGTGTCACGTTGTTGATACAAATCTAAATTGACTCAAGTATTTACTGTTTTTAATCCTTACAAAGGCCAACCATTACTTACAAGCTAGGAGATTGCATTCTTTGATATTATTTTTTGAATTATATGTAGTTAATTAATATATATTAACTGAATTTGACCTTGGTAATCTAGGCCAGGGATGTACGTATTCACCCTGAATGGGGAAATTATAAAGAAAAGAAAAAGATAATTATAGAAAGGGGTGATACCCTGTTAAAGCCATATTGAAACATTTCCATTTTCTTTTTTCTATAAAATGTTAGCTTTTAGTGTCAGATATGTCCCTAAGTTTAATTTTGAACAACTGAAGTAAAGCAAAGAAAACTGGAATTTACTACCAGCACCGATGTCATCAATACATGTCACTCCATAGGTCATGCTACAGCACTGTCCTTTGATGTATGTATAATTGCCCCGCACACCATGTACGTACTGTGTTATGGTTACCCTATGGTTATCGAGTACACATTTGACTAATATTTCCATCATAATAATTAAACGACAGTTCCTGCATTTTATTCAAAATCTCGGATTGTAACTAAACTACAGCACCTAAAGTCTTGATTTTTGCTGGGTATGTTAGTTTAATAAAGTACATTGTAATCGTGTAAATAACAGAATTAAAAAAAATATTAGTGCGTCCTCCTCAGCAAATGTTGCAGTATGGTTTTAACCCATAATGATTTGATGAAGCCTGTTCCCTGAGCCGTAAGGGTTCGACCACCTGGGCAGGTTGATTATCAAGGAAATAGATCCATCACCCAGGTATATCTCTGCTCTAAATATGCTGCTTAATTGTGCCATAGACTCTAAATGATGGTACTTACACATAGTTTAGAGACAGGTGGTTGCTTTTGAAGAGAAAAGATGATGACATTGCAAACATTGAAAATAGAACCGAAAAGCTGAATACAAAATGTAAGTTCATCAATAAGATTGTTAATTTTCACATCAAATATCATTTTTTTTTCATCTGAAGACATTAATTGAGCCGGTGAAATCGCTCTGGTGATTGATATGTAGGTGCTCAATAATTATAAATCAATTTTTTACAATGAGAATTTTGAGATAATGATAGTGATTTAAGCTAACAAATAAGTAAATGATGAGTGCAAGCTTTTATCATATTACTTCTCTTGCATGCCTATAATCCTCAAACATATTTACCTTTTCCTCTGCCTATAGACCACTTGACATCATTATTTATCAACAAAGGCGAGGGACTGGTCTATCGATATGCTTGAACGAACCGCTACACTGTTCATTGGCTTTCTTATACTATATGAAATGTGGTGGGCGATTTAAAATGCATGTGCCCTGAGCAAACTACGATTTGTATGCACTGACTGCAGGGCAAAGAACAATGGAAATTGCCATAATTTGCGCACATACTGCCTGGCAATGATGTCACATGTAAAGTGGTCTATAGATAGATTATTAGTCCTAAATTAAGCAAAAATGTGGCAAACGACAGGTGTCCAGTAGATTATGTTGTGAAAATAAGCAAAGAAATGTATAGAACCGTGACATTAAAAACAGACTGAAAAGTGGGAACAGAATATTTATGGTGGTTGCAAACAGCACGCACTGCCCATTAAAAGAATTATGGATATCAGCGTTTTCTCTCTATATACATGTATATGCATGGATGGAAGCAGACAAAAGTAACAAAAACCTTTCTCATATTATAAAAGAATTTAATGATTTTTTAAATGTTGAATAACTTTCACCAAAATCATTTAAAGATAAAGGTAAAGTTTACATATGATAATATTGATTGGTTGATGAATAGATAGAGAAAATGATAGAGAGAGTAGAGAGCGAGAGCGAGAGAGAGAGAGAAGACGGAATAAAAACATGACCCTCTCTAGTCAGATGGTAGTTGCTTCTCATTTGTATGCTATCGATGTAAGTGTCGTACATGAACACCGCCGCTAAAACGAAAGCTAAGCTTTAGAGAATTGCAACAACCACAGGCAATCAGTAAGAAAATGATGTCAATAAATTGACATAATTTTGTTCCATCGTTACATCAAACCTGTCCATTCCTATAAGATATTGTTACTTAATTTTCAACAAATTACCACAATTATTAATTGCAACTTGGTGATGAAATTTCTTTTGATTTAATAATAAGCTTGTGCAATTTGACTAACATCTCTAGCTCTTTGGAGGTTATTAATTTTGCCTGCTTGACTTGCTCAGTCACTAATAGATGAGTTCGGTAAAATTGTTTTCGTCTATCCAAGCCAAACAAAGGAGCTTGCTGCGACGAGCTGCAGCATGTTCATAGGACGAATACAAGCAATATGATTGGGAAACCAAAATTGATTTCTACTGCTTCTTTTTATGAACAGTATAAGAAAACAAAACCTGATTTATAACAGACATTTATATTATATTGTCATTATTAAAACACAGAAATAGAACAGATCATTATTATGGCTTGTTATTGTGTTGAGGTTGGTCTTAACCCGGGAATTATGAATGCTTTTGGGCCTCATAACTGCTAACTTGTTGGTCTAAAGTATATAAAACTAAAAGAATACTTAGAATGGCAAACACTTGACAAAATGCTCAGTTTTTTAAAACTTCCCCAAAACCTTCTTTTTTTTTTAAAGACCAACATGACAAATTAATTTCAAAACTAGCTCAAATTTCTAGGAATCCATTTTTTTTTTTTTAATTTGACCAACTAAACAAAAAGTGCAGTCTAGTTATGCTAAAACTAAAAACCACTGTTGCTATTTTCAAAATTTTGTGATCTTAAAATGGATACTATCTGATGGGATCTTGGGTTGCGCTGATGAATCAGGAAGAGGGTGATGTACAGACAGACCGTGCCATGGTATCTTTATTATAATGAAATACATGCATTTGGTGTGTCCGCTGCAAGGATTAAGGCCAGAAAATAGTTGCACATTTGTGGTTGTATTTTTCTTTCGCTGCAAATGCTGTGTCTTTTTCTCCCTGTAGTTTTCTGTTCTCCGCTGTGATATTCAGCTCTCAGCTGGGATTTTTCTTCTCAAATTATCAGCTTTCTGGTTTTGTTCTCCTACTGGACGTTTTCCATAGAGGACAAATTTTTTTGACGTAGCATAAATGGCTGCAGTAACATTTGCACTGTGTCTGTTCCACTGAAAAACACATATAAAACATTGAATTAACCATATCCTGGTCTTTATTCAGGTTTGCCATACTACCGACATTTTGTGATGAGACATGTACGGGAACAGAAACTGAAAGCACAAATCGTGGTGAAAGGTAGAAGAACAAAAAAAAGAGATAAAAATCTTTAAAACACCTTGATACATTATACCCTGTACGATTAAAACAATATGAAATAGTACTGTTGTAACAGATTTCGGAATGTTCAAATTTATCATAGCATTTAATAAGACCTATCTCTACTATGCCACTGAGAATTCAAGTTTCAGGGACTGATAGCTTTTAATGCAAGTGATTGCATGCAATTCAATTGACACCCACACAAAGAGAGCGTAATCTACAGAACACCTGGATTGATATGGTAACCCAATTTGTACTTTGCACAAATTTACTGCCAAAAACAAAACTTCCAAGCTGCTTTTATACATTTTTTCAAGGCTCAAACAAAGAACCACTTAGCCAATAATAGGCATGTTTCTACTTAGTTGAATTAGATTAACCAAGGATGAAAATTCAAAAATTTGTAAAAATTTCAAATAAATATTCAAATGAAAATTCAAATAAATATTGTGAAGAATTGACTCTACTTGAATGCTGTACAGAGGGGGTTAGGTAGATTAGGGCAAATTTTGCAATGAAAAGTAAATCATTGTGTAAAGCATAAGCAGCATTGCAACTACAAACTGTGTATCTTCCATCCCGTGAGAGCTGCTGTTTGTTAATTCAAATTTGTTGAACCACATAAGCAAGATACAACCTGAGATAGTGGCTGTAATAGCTCAGTTGACTTTTTGTACGGACCGGGCTTCCTGCTTCCGAACCGAGGTTCTCCCTGCCTGCGCATGAAGTCTATTTTTGTTTTTCATGATTGTCTAGTAATAAGCGAGTCTTTTGTAAAGCGCACAGAACAAATAAGCATGCATATGAAACAGAAAGGCATGTACACACAGTCGCACACGCAACATGCACTTTTGGGGTAGAATCTTGTTTTGAGATGCAAAGGGTCAATAGAGTTTCACGCGTATGGAACACATGTGGTATAGAGGGCATCGCTGTCTCAACTAAATTAGTTAAAGGTATTGGTAGAAGTTTAAACTGTTACACAAAATGAAATTTATTCACTTATGTGAGCTTTCGATGACAAGTTAAAGGTATAATGAAAGACAAAGATAAAGGCAATTTATCGCGTCTGACGTCACCTGTCAATCAAACTCGAGCACGGTTTGTTTACAAGTGTCGTGATGATGACTTGCTGAACGCGGATTTATAACCGGGCGTCTTATTGTTAATTTTGCACCTTTCTACATGCAAACCATCTCAAAAGTTAGGTATTTATAGTTGGAAACTTTCTTTGGTGAATACACCATGTCCACAATGCCTAGAAAAGCTGCTTTTTGCCTTGTAAAAGTAATGGACTTTTTCGCCATTTGCTGCTATTCCTTTTCTCCGATCAGCACCAGATAGATCGGTCTTCCTTTCTGCGCTGATTAACCTGTGTAAACCAATCAAGGATCGTAATTGACAGTGATATCAGACGCGATAAATTGCATTTATCTCTGTCTTTAATTATAGTTGTGCTTGGTTAACACACGTAATGGAGGCTGGGACACAAGATTTGTAAACTGGCTGGTGGATCCCGGGCAGGACATGAACCTTCCCATTGAGGGCCCTTGCCCACACAATCCCCATGAGCTTGTAGTGCGTAGGAGAGTTTATACAGGGTTCTATGAAAAAAGCAACCTGCTCGCTCCCATGTGGAGCTGTCCTCATCAGTGGCATAGCATCATATGCAATGCAAAATTTAGAAAATCCCATAGGAAAATTGCCAAAAAACATCCTGTGCCCCCCCCCATCAGACCCAGTGCCCCAAATCATGGTCGGTGCCCCCCAGTATAATGACCCACGCTACTCCACTGGTCCTCATGTCTGCCATTCCCTGGTTTGTATAAATGTTTGGTTACATCACATTCATGGCGCTTTTTGGATTCATACAAATATAGCATATGGCAGCCATTTTATATCCACGTTTCGAGTACCGATACCCATTATAACAAATGTATTATGTGACACAAGTGTCACATATTGTAACTCCAGCTTGTTGGGACAAGCCCAGGATCATTCTACTTTGATGTGATTAGTTGAGATTAGCTAATTGTTTTCAAATCATCAATAGCATCATCTTGGAAGATTTCATTTTTAATAGTACTCATTTATAGATTTAAATTCAGAAGTATATCTCAAGTTTGTAGCAACTCACTATCCTGCAAGCCTATATAGTTCTTTTGACATCCAAGAAAAAATTGAAAGTAAATGGATAAGGGACTGTTCAAAAGTTACACCAGAGTACGAGTTTTAAGGGGGAATTCAGATTTTTTTTGAGGTCTTGAGGGGGAAGCTGAATTTTTACTTGCTCCATGTTAAGTTTGAAATGGAGAAAAAGGTGAAAACAAGGGGAATCCAAAAATTGTTAGCTGACACAAGGGGGAACATGAAATTTGTTGTTGATTTTTTTGGTCAAAACTCCCACTCTACTGTAAATATTGAATGGTCCCTAATAAGCAAAACTTGGCACCACCAGAACACATTGTGAGGTTACTTTTGACTCAATCCGAAAAGTACAGTGTTCGAAATTTGTCCCTGTGACAGCACTTCAGTCATGTCCCTTTAATGTAGTGACAAAATGTGTGTTTTTCAATGAACTCCTTATATGAATATTTCCTGAGCCTCCCTATTTGATTGAATCATACTATGTTATTTGTTTTTGCATCAAAACGAGTAATAATCATAACAACACAACATACCTCAGAGTTGGCCGCAGGATAAGTGTCTTTAGTTGCGTTCACATTGTCGAAGGTAGTACCCGGCGGAACTTGGTCGGCGCAAGTTGCCAGGAGTAGCAGTAGGCGCAACCAGTAGTGGCAGTGTGAATGGTTTACTCCTGACAGAAAGTCAGGAGTAGCGAGGTAGGTTTAATCTCCGCCAGGCGTATTTTGCAATGTGAACGCTGCTGGCACCAGGTGTAAGCTTGACTTTTTTGCTCGGAAGCTTAGAAATTGCGACGCAGTTGAAAAAGGTCACAGAAACACTGTAAGTGTAGCAGATGTTTACGCCAACCAGAAGGGAATGCTTGGTGGAACCGGCTCCGCGGAGTGCTAGGATTAGTCTAGGTGTGGACACGCCGCACGCGGTAGGAGTAGGGAAATTATTTGCGGAATTTTTATTGCGTTAGCATAAGTTTACACCGGGTGTAACTCAAAATGTGAACACAACTAGACTAGTAAATGGAATTGTGAATGCCCCTCTCTCATCATGCTCATATCCTGTTATAGATGAGTGAATGGGGTCTGCTATGTCATATTTCAAGGGCATAGTACAAGAAGGGCATATCTGCAATAGCTACCCTATAGACAATTTATGCATTCTATACTGTACATATCTACAAAATAGACACCTGGCAGCTATTTCAGATGTGGCCTTCTTTGGAGGAGGATTCATTATCAGTTGCCATAACCACCTATAAACAGCAGAATTGGGCTAATTTGAAATGCCTTGCAGCATTGTTTCCATAGTTCGGACTTAAAGTTGGGACACAAGTAAATAAGTGGTGCAACCATGAGCTTGCAGTTCAATGATCCAGAAGTCCCAACCCTATCCTCTACATATATCTGCAGTAGATTTCACCAATGTTCACAGGCATTTGGTAACCTTACTTTGTTGCAACACCGCGCATACATTAATTAAGGCAGCTGTGTACTCTCAGACATGCATGTAGTAAAAGTGCCATAACTTTGCAATTATTCACGCAAGACATATAAAAGTATACATTTTTATTAAGGCAAGACATCAATGAATCTCAATATAAATACAGATTTGGTGTAAAAACAACAATTATGAAGAAAATCACATAAAAGTGATTTTTTTGGCAATTTTTGTTAGGTACATCATAACAAAAAAACACTCTTTCCAAAACTTTTTGTTTTGTTTTTTTCGTAGTCTTGAGGCAACGTTAAAAAAACGTTTTTTTTAGTTTTTTGATATTGGCCTTATTTTTTGAGTTATTGACCATATAAGGCATCAAAATGAACTTTTTAAAATTCACAAACGCCTATTTGCACAAACTGATGCCTAAAATCGGAAATAGACCAAAATATAAGAAAATGAGAAAACCGTTTCTTGAGCCGATCATGCTTTTTATGATGATCATAATTGCTTACCTATAGATGCTGTATTTATTGAGTTATCGTGTACCTAAATCGTCATTTTACCGAGAAAATGAACATTGAAATAAAGGCCTTTGAAGTTTAAAGTGGTCACATTTTGCACTTTGATCGAAGCTCACTGGAGAATGCAACATTTCTCGTTTTTCTACCTTACATTACGTAAACATCGGGTAAATCCACAGCCCCTTGAGAAGTTTGGGCGAAATCTATTTATATCTTGATGTTTAAATCGGGGAAAGAACTTGAAAAAATTCACATTTTATCACCTAAAACGGAGCCATTTGACCGCTAGGTTTTTGTGAAATCAGTGCTTCCGTGGTGCTTCCATAAGATGCGCCAAGATGCAGATAAGCGCTATGCGTGCGTAAGCGTATCTGTGCGTTAACAAATTACGCGACTACAAAAGCGCGACGCGTTGTTATGTGCGTGTACCCGATGGTACAACAAAGATTTTCTTTCCTTTTAAATTGCGGAAACGAGTGAAATAGTGAAATAAAAACCATAAAATAGAGCAGTTTGAGTTTACAAATCTGGATTTTCTTTCCTTGTATTTATAAAAACATAACAACGTAAATGCATTTCAAAAAAGCTCAATTTTGCACAAGAAACAATGTATAGAGTACACAGCCGCGTTAATAGATGTTAACATAACAAATATATGCCAAAAAAGATATAAAGAAAAACATAACAAGATTCTCAAAAATGGGTCGGCCATGGCCTCCCCAGCCACCCCGATTGCTACAGCCTTGCACCACACTTCTAGTACCTGCTGCACTTTTGTGTAAAAAGGGTGGCAACCCTGGATATATGGAGCAAGGAAGTCACAGCATGAACCATATGGTCACTGATTGGTACAACTTTGTATCCTGTTCCTCAGGCCATCCAGTGAAAGAGTTACCACAGGCAGTGGTGGCGCCAGATATTTGGGGGGGGCATTGCCGCAAAAAGTAAATTTTGTGCAATTTTGGATTTTAAGGCTGAAAGTGGGGGGGGGGGACTAGGGGGCAAGAAAAATATTGGGGCATAGAAGCAGGGTAGTTGTAGAAATAGGTAAACTTGCATAAACCTACAGGCCTAATTCATTTTGTATCTGTTCTCAAATCTGAATTGATCTATGCTTTAAGCCAGAATTTGTAAAATGTATGGCTCAGAATGATACAAATGATGGGATGTCAATATGTAAAATGACCTGTAGAAATAGGTTAGGGTATTAGAAAGCCAGTCATGGGATCAGTAGTGGATACCGATTGAGTGCCCCTTTAGCAAAGGATAACACACCCTTAAATTGTGTAATTCAAAGGCTCTGAATCCATGTCACAGACCGGAGTTGCAGACTTTTTGCACTTGCTGACGAATGTACCCTATAATAATTGATATAATGAGGCTGGGGTCCATTTCACTAAACTTTTAACCCTTTGTAACTCATGCATGGGCATGGGCCTAGTTTGCCCGGCCAAGCTTTCCGCGATCATATGACTGTTTGCAGGATGGTGCCCCGGATGGTGCAATCGCATCACATGGGATACCTGCCCTTGCCTGTGGTTTTGTGTTGTTTAGTAATAGGGTTAAGGCAAGTATTTTGTGTGTGTTTGTTTGTTTGTTTGTGTATATTGGGGTGTTTTGTAGGGGTGCATTTGTATGTGTGGTTTTTCTGTCCTATACATTGTAGAAAACATTAACCCTTGTTTTGGAATTCATATTAAAACCAACACAAAAGCTGGATGTTGAAAAGGGCATTTCCATACTTGATGTTGCTGATAGTGGGTAGTCATTGAATCTGATTGTAAAATATGTTGAAGGTGTGTTTCTGGTGCTATGGTAACTAGGAAAGACTGATAAACATATGTATCACACCTGTATATGGGTGTAACAGGTGCTACTGACTGACGACTATTTCATAATACTTTGAAGCGCCCTCTATCACAACACTTCTGAATTTGATATTAAAAATTGCGCAGGTGTGTGTACAGGAAATACTGGGTGCCAAGGAAATGTGGAAAGAATTTAAAATGCAAAATATCACACCTGTGGTATTTAAGTTGACTGATGACCGGGACTGATGACTGGTTATAAAATGAACACTTTGATATCCCCTCAGTAGCTGATAGGATTTACCATGTTTACTGAGTGTGACTGTGAGTAGTGACGTGACTTTTTGTGAAATAACAGGCTCTGGTCTGAGGTTTCTGCTTGTGGTTAATGTGATCAGAAATGTGATTTTTAACTACCAACTAAATGCAGCAGCGCATAAGAACAGTTTATGGGGTGATAGAGCATAATGAATACTGTGCTGTATAATATTTGTCAACTTATTTGAATATTATATTATCATCGGCTGATTGATATTACCTAGTATAGTTCATTTTATGTAGGTAAGGACCAGATGTAAGAATAATTTGTGCTACAACTACAAGGGTTTTAGCACCCCAAAATTGTCTGACAATGAAACTTGTAACTTTACATGCTATGCTATTTTGTTCTAATTCCAGATGCATTCCCCATGAGAATGATGTCTATAGACCATAGTACAATTATTTTTTTCTTGCCAATTAATTAATATTCTTTTGTGTGAATCAAGTACCTTCTCATTTACACCACCCAGTCCTAGTTGGACAAAATGTTAACACCTCCTTTAACTTAAGGACATGCTTCAGCAGCGGCAGTCGTGCGACACGTACACACTCGCCAGTTTCACGTTTTGTTAATATTCGCTGCGGATTAAAGAAGCGTTCCAATTTACACAAGTAGAACAAGCTTGCATTGATAATGAGCAATATGAAATTCATCGGTGTCTGTCACAAAACACAGCTTCTATATTGTGTGTCACCGTGAGCTACCATGGCATAATTAATAAGTGTTAACAAAGAGATAAAATGTTTGGAATGCGTTCCAATTGGTGATGAAATTCAAAAATAATGTGTCTGTGTTATAGGTTGATCATGTGTTGGATAAATGTCATGTTTACGGTCACTTCATTAGGGTATCCATTCCATGGCATAGCAAGTAAGCTATTGTTTTACAAATTAGTACATGATGAACTGCTCATGTGTATACGGACATGTATACCTTTATTCCGTCATCAGTTGACGTCAAATTTGGCCGTCATCACATTTATTTGTTGACCATTCAAGCTTCGGAAATCCTTTCAGTATGAACTGACGATTTGTTTTGAATGTTTTCCATTAATGAAAGATTTTCTGATTTAGTCCATCACTGATACTATAGTGCCTTTAAAACTATCTATGACAATGATCATGATGATGACTAAAGTTAGACATTTTAAACCAATTTAATTTTGCCTCAGTTTTTTTAGATAGGGCCTACAAGGCATAATTACAAGTGTCTTACAAGTACCTCGTTAACAGGTAACAACTAAATGACTCACTCCCAGGGTTCATTTTATGCCTCATCAAAATTTGAGTATATGATAAGCTGACTTTCTGTTTCACTTCCCCTCCTCCTTTCCCTTTTAGTTTATGGGAATAAGTGAAACTTTGTCTTGAGCATGTTGAGGAGTCAGTATTCCAACTAGCATTCGGTAAAATTCTTATGTGATACAATTAAACATTAATTTTTACTGATGAGATATTGTTGGTCGAAGCAGCCTGTCATTTGAAAAAAGATTCTGGCATGCTAAATGTAACCTGACCCTATTAATTTGATTGAGGGAGAATGGGGAAGCGAAGGGGAACGTTTGTACTTTTCATCGAATGGTCCCCACAAACAATATTATGCTAATCTCGCTGAACTAGCCGAGCCACAAATGAGGAGTTGTAATATATTCATGATATTGTCAATGTGTGCAAAGTATTTTTCCTTTGATTGTAGCAAGCATGGATAACATGTAGCAGTCTTTGTGGCTCATTGTATCACACACTCAGCTTAGTTGATTTCCTTCTCAACGGCTATAATGTGTCAGACCACGTGCCTCCAGCAACTTGTTAAAAAAACCTTTTAAATGCTTAAAGATTGAGTGTAAAATACCTGGTTATGAATTACAGTGTTTCACCACCAATGGCCACAATTGGTGACTGGACTGCTATATAAATATAAAGGTAACTAATAGTCCTCTATTAGTATTATATATACACTAGAGCCACATGGTGGTGATAGTCTACTGATAATAGACCGTAAATTAAGTTGGGGGAGGTGGACCCTTGACCTTTGACACGACTTCTGCAAAATGTTCCAAACTGTTCCCTGGTGATGAGCTTTGTTGATCGGAGCAACTTTAAATTTGACCTGACCTTTGACCTGGGATGACCTTTGCAGGTTTATACTCTCCGGGAGTCAGAGATTATTTTCCGCAAGTTACAGCCCAATCGGAGCAGCTTTTAATTTGTCCTGATCTTTGACCTCGGATGACCTTTGAGGTTTCCCCAAGTGTCAGGGATCATTTTCCCGACTTAAAGGCAGATCGGAACAACTTCAAATTTGACCTGACCTTTGACCTCGGATGACCTTTGCAGTTTGGTAGGGATTATTTTCCCGAGTTACAGCCCGATTGGAGCAACTTTAAATTTGACCTGACCTTTGACCTTAGATGACCTTTGCGGTTTTATACTCCCGGAGTGTCTATCCCCGAGTTACAACCTGATTGGAGCAACTTTACAAATTGCATTATGGATAAACAACCACTTCACATTGCATTATGGGTAGGCTTACACAACCACTTCCATACCCTTACCAACAGACACAAATGACAAATCTGTACCATTTGCAGACCATTCGGACAAAGTTTGAAATCAAATAATTTGCAGCAATGAATTCTGGGTAGACATTACGGCGCATGCATGTGTTACTTGAACTCTTTCTCTAGCAACTGCTAGAGGTATGTGTCCACTACTACTGCAGTTGAACATAGAAGTAAGTCCTGCATAAATTGTTTTCACTCCCCTGACCTTATAACCCACTTAGCCATATTTTCTCCCCTAGAGTAAAGACAGAGATATCCACAGACCCACAGACCGAGAGCTCTGTGTTAGTGGTTTGATGTAGAGTTTTGTGCAAAATAGAATGTACGACCACTAGCAAATTGTTTTGTAAGCTGAACACCAATGACCGTGCTGGGCCCGGGCTGCATTTTGGCCCTCTATAGCTAAAAGAAGGGTTACTTTCTAAATCAAACCTCCTGAATACACCATCGTTTGTTGCTAGATCTAGATTTCAAAATAAATATTAAACCATAATGTGGGACATAGGACAGGTTAAAAAAAAATCTTTGCTAGGTCTCTAACTTGGCGATTTGCCTTGGCTGTACATGTAATTAGGTAGGCGCTAGGCCTATGTCAAGCAAACAGTCTATAGTGCATAATTGGTTGCCATACCTTTACTGTTGTACATGAGATATTATCACACAAGTTCCTCCAGGGTTAGAACAAGACATGTTTGTGCATATTGAGAGCTCAGTGGCTGAACAAATTTTAAAGGGACATTATTATAACTTAGAAGTGGTTATATTTTAGCTTATTTTTATGATCAGTAACCTTCTCACAAATTGGGGCAGTCATGAAGATATCTGGTGGCCTTCAAAGTTCCTCCATCCAATCAAAGTGAAAATTTAAAAAAATCCCATTGAGAAATGGCTAATACTAATGTTAATTCAATGCATTGAAATCGAATTGAATTGAAATGAATTTTGGGCGATTTTCATTTCAATGCATTGGAATTGAATTGGAATCGAAATGAGTGGGCTTGGGCATGAATTGAATTGGATTGGAATTGAAATCATCGTGAGCAATGAAGAATTGAATTGGATTGGAATTGAAATCATGTTGAGTGATGACGAATGAAGTGGAATTGAAATGAAAATCAGCTTCGATTTCAATTCAGCATTTCAATTCTCAAGCAGATGTCTGTGATTCCAGATCACTTTTTAAAACATGATAAATAAAAAGAAACAGTAGTCACCATAAACTGGTACAAAATATAAACATAAAGTGTTACAAAACATATTGCAACTAAGTATTCTGGAAAGCTTTCATTTAAAAATGATAGCATAAAATACACATATATTGAAGAAAATTAAAAGTATGATACACTGGTATACTTTTTGAGATTTTTTTGGAGTTCTTCTTTAGAAGAATATCTCGTCATGTGGAAAAATTATAAGTTCTATGTTCATAAAGACACTAATATCTTCTAATACCGTATGATGCAAATTGATTCTTAGCATTTCCAATGTTTTAAATTGCTTGATATGATTGATAATGTGAGTATGAGATCCCCTCAACTTGCCAAAGATCTCAAACTTTTGGCAATAATATAAAGCCCCTATTTTTTTTTTTTTTTTAATTTTTATGCTCAAAAGTCATTGTACATTTGAACAAATTGTGAGAAAACCATTAAGGGATGGGGTATGTACGCTTGGACAGTATTTATTGTGGGACATTAGAGCACATCAGACATATCGAATTGCATTCTGAATACGAAGATTGTCCTTCTGATATCAAATAATTTTGATTTTTTGAAATTCGTAATGTAATACACATTTTATGGCAAATTAAATGATTACAAATTTATATTTTTGATATTTAAAACAGTACTCAAAGTAAACTTTATAAATCTGATGATTTATACTTAAATGTATGTATAGGTGGGATGAAAAACAGACGATCAATTGAAAATTTTGACCTTTTCAGATTGAAGAATGCCTTGTGTTTAAATATTAAACACTTGATGTTTTGGAGTTTGACATTTGTGTTTAGATTTTACATGTGTTTACAAATCGAGGACAAAAAAGTTCAATCTCTCGACGCAGTTTTTGCAGTGTGCCTTAATTTTGATCAATTAACACAAACTGCAACTGTATTGGAATTGGAATTGAATTGGAATTGAAATGAATGCTCAGAATTGAATTGAAATCGATTAGCTGTTAATTTCACTGCACTGAATTGGAATTGAATTGAAATAATTTTGAAAATGAAAAATTGAATTGGAATCGAATTGAATTAATTCTAAAGCAAGGTGGATTGAATTGGAATTGAATAGCAAGACTCCAGGTGTAAAAAGAATTGAATTTGAATAGAATTGAAATCAATTTTCTGGAGTGAAATAACAATAGCTAATACCCTCTGCATCAGGTTTGTACCCCCCCCCCCCCAATTGAATCACTCATGCTACGGTTCTTAGTCAGTGCCTCCAAATTGTAACACAGTACCCTGAACAGCCAATAAGGCTAGCATTTTCGGGCGGGCATGCGGGTACCCGACCGAGATTACATTACCCGAAATTACCCGACATTACCCGAAATTTAAAAAAAAAAAAAAAAAAAAACTCTCTATTAATGATTTCAAAATGCATTCAAATTCAATGCATTTTGATATCATTAATAGAGTATGACATGAAAACAAAGTATCAATTTTCATATTAAAAACACAAAACACTGTGCAAAATTCAATTATTTTTTTTTAGGTCAACCATAAATGATCCTAGCATTTAGGTCTAGGTCCACCGACACTACAAAACCGAAAAAATTAACCGAAACCGAAAACTTTAAAAAAAAATTATTTTTTCTTTTTTTTGCAATTTCGGTACCCGTTACCCGCCGAAAAATGCGCCGGTACCTGGGTACAAAATTACCCGGAAATGCCAGGCCTAACAGCCAACCGAGCAAGAATGTTTGTACCAGTTTTTAAGTGAAGTATGTGGAAATTAAATCTATCCTACCACTTTGTTACTTATGATGTAGGACAATGTCTGCATTTCAAGCCTCTAGTGATAAGAATTATAAAATCAATGGTCCGTATTGCCAGTGTAGGGTACTTTTAATTCTGTAACGGAGTTCGAAAGGAAACAAAAACTAACAAGAGTAATGACCCTTATTATTATATGGCTGTAGCCTAGACTGACCATTCTATAGTATGGTCTAGAGTACAAACATTTGCCTTAAGCCAAAGTTCACAAAAACACAATTTTTGTACAAAAGAGAGAAACTAATCAGTCGAATCAGATTTTCAATGACCAATTTTTGGAGCTAACAGTTCGATTTGACCAATACTCAATCACAGGTCTAATCATAGCCTCCAGGCCAAGTTCTTATTTGAATTTGTGTAATTCTCAGGAAAAGCAAATCTTCAAAGCATTTATCCAATTGATTTGAATTTTCAAGCGGAAAATTATTGGAATATATTACACCGAAGGCCAGTCTGGTAGCAATTTGAGATGTATTATGTAAAGTTCAGGATCTAAAAGTAGTTGTTTTCATATAATTATAACATGATCTTCCATAAGAATTATTAGAATATTTAATATTTTCAGTGTTATACATAGAATTGATTAATTTTAAATGATTCCACAGAATTAGCCTTTTGCAGGTAATAATGAATTTGATGGATGTGAGCCTATAGCATCCATTAAAATTAATAGACTATTTTGTCTGTATGTGCAGCTTGTGTCACCAATTTGCTACATCTTGAATTGCTCACAACAATTAATTTGCTTTGATCATTATTGTGATGTTATCAAGCTATATGTGTCATTTGTCGCTAATATTGATTTTGAAATGCAGAAAATAAACAGATTCAACTCCATTTTTATTATTTTACTGTTCTGAGCAAACTAAAAATAATCTCCAGATCCAATTATGTATTGAAACTAAAAAATGCATTTTGATGTTGTTCGACAAATGTGATGCAATCAAGCAAAATGAGTCGGATGTCGGGAATATTTATTTTGAGATATAGCCAATAATAGTATTCAACTTCCTTTGTATTTTATTGTTCTAACCAATACTAAAATGGCCATATCTCTGTAACCGTAAGTCTACTAAATTATGATGGTCAGCCCTCGAATTAACCCACGGCACTCATGGCATTTTGCCGTGGGTGCCCATCCCCACTGCCGTAATGCCCTCAAAATATGTCCGTTACCCAAGGCAGTCACTTGCCGTGCCCTCTAATGAAGTTGCCGTCGGTGCCCCCGCCCTGCCGCTTCATTATAAAATCATCTATCTATGTTTGTGTGTATTTTCTTCACTTTTGAGAAATTGCCTTGGTGCCCTTCTCAAATTTTCAACAGTTGCCATGATGCCCTCTTAAAATATTACAAACTGCCGTGCTGCCTTGCCTTTTCAGTGAAAATCCAAGGCAATTATCAACTTACCCTTAATTCAAGGGTTGATGATGGTGTTTTCAGCAAAATAAAGCTCTAAAAATGGCTCATGTAATGACATTGAAAACTGAATTTTGATTTTAATCGACATCAGACTCATTTAGCTTGATCACATCACAAATGCTGATTTTGCTTCATTGCATCACAATTATGTGACCAATAATTCACCTCACTTTATGTATTTTTCGTCACAAAAAGTGATATATTTTGTCACTGTACTCTCTACATAGTTATATTCATTCTTCATTGAACCGAAAAAAGGAACAAAACTTATTCACCACAATAATACATTGACAGAGCACAGATATACAATGTTGTTGGTATTATGTCTCACCGCAACAAATGAGACCATGCTCTATTTGATTCAATTTACTTATATTTTGTCACAAAAAGTGAGTCATTTTGCCATAATATTCAATGTTGTAAAACAGATCAATAGCTTGTATGCTGATTTGCATTTTCATAGGAAAATTGTGATTTGTTTATGTGGGAAGAAGGTGGTTCCCAGGAGATACTGTTTCCTTCACTTCACTGACTACACCCATACAAATAATCATAAGCATGTCAGGCAGTATTATTTAAAGGAGTATGTCCATTCCATTTGATGCACCCTTTTCCATCTTATGTAAACCCCATTTCTCATGTGAAGTTCAATTATTTTGATCATTGTTTATGATCAATTAAATCCTATCATCGGAAATTACTTTTGTTAGGAAAGGAATGGTTAAAATGTTGATTTCTTGCAGACTCTTAAAAAGTGATTATTCTTTAAACAACTTCTGGATTTGTTTTATGGGGAGGGAGGGAGGAACCAACTTGTAACAACCTTACACATAGCTTTATTGAATGTTTGGTTTATTCCCTAAGACGCTTATGTGTAAATCAACCACATTTTCAGTGGTTCAATTGGAGGATTCTGCTTATATCATTCAAAATCTGTGTTTCTGTAGGGAATGGATGATTACTAGGATAGCAGCGCTGTGATCTACACGAAGTGGTGCTATACAAAAGCACAATCTGAATGCATTATAATGAACTTGATACAAATTAGAACATTCTTGGGAACATTCTTCTTTTGAAGCTTAGATTGAGTGTGTTGTGTTTATGTTTGTATACATGCAATGAAAAGTGAATAATAATGTTGCTTCATCCAGGGGCTTCACTCCTTATCATATGTGGCATCATTTCCTTCACTTCACACATTATTTTTCAAGAGCTTTTCCCCTCCTTGTCCTCATTTTTCTGTAATAGCCATGATTGACTGTGACAAAACCACTAACATGATAAATGAACGTTACTCATGCTTAGAAGCACAACCTAGCGGAAGATAACATCGCTGAATGATGCCATCCCATGATGCATTGTGGTCAAACACACCATGAAACCTCTGCTATGCAATGTATACATGTACATAGATAGGATGGTATAATAACTGTTCATGGGACATCAACAAAATCAATCAATTACACATGTATATTATGGGCGGATCCAGGGGCTGATGGGGCCCTTAAACCCCCTCTTTTGAACCCTACCACAGAGCTGCTTAACACTGTATGCCCAGAGAACTGCTAAAACAGCTTTTAAAACCATGACCGCTCCACCTGAAAAGTTTGGAAATGTTCATTGGCAAGATTCGTAGGGCCCTCTTTTCTAAGGTGGAGCGGTCACCGGGGTTTCGCAGTTTTCAGAGTATAGTGTGTTTAAAAAGCAGCCCTGTTATATGTAAGGCTATCTTTTGTGGGCTAAATAATGTAAATTCAGCCTGTTTTAGAAATCCAGGATCTGCCGAGGGCTGCATTTTGCAGCTCTTTATCTCAAATCACAGGCAAAGCAATTATTGTCATCATTAATGCGTTGGTAATCACTAGGATCCACAACATGCTCATCTATCATGCCGGGCACAATTCTTTAACCCCATACATCTGAAAATGTCATGAAAATTTGGGTACAAAAACCTCATACTCTGCATTTTGAGGTCAAATTTTGCACTACCAGTGTCAAATTGAAGTTCTTGAACTATGTCATTGGGATGAAGCCATTGTGGTCTATACTGAATAGAGGCTTTGGAATATTGCATGATGGGAAAGCATATTCTCCGCTGTGACGGAAGATAAAGGCCAAGATTAGGGCATGTAATTTGCAACTTTACTGACAACAAAGAGACCCAAGTATTCTAATTTAATTATTATCAACAAATCACTTGCCTAGATTGCTGCCAAATATGTTCACTAAGATTTTTTTTTCATAATGAACTTCACACTAATAACACTATTTTCGTCTGATATGCTGAACTTGGAGAAAATCTCCAGTCTTTTGTAGACTGAATTTAGTCACCTGTCTTGATGATCATGGCTGGGCTATTCTAGTTAAAATCCATACACCCCTTATGGAAGACATGACCTTAATCTCCCACACAGGGGGTGTAGATTTGGAGTAACTCATTCAGGTTACCCCATTTGAAATTCACACTCCCTGTGTGGAAGATTAAGGTCATGTCTTCCATAGGGGGTGTATGGATGTTAACTGGAATAGCCTGATTATTGTCACAGCCAAGGTAGCCATGTTCACAAAATTTTCAAGTAGGATATTTCACATGGAAATTATTTTGTTTAAAAAGGTGATTATTTAACTTAAAAAATGAGGGGTCAACCATGTCTGTAGGTCAAAAATTAGCGAAGTTATGGGCAAATGTCTGTTTTTAAAAAAACCCATGTAATGCATCATTTTTCACCACGGCGATCCATTTTACACAAAGGCGATTTTATTTTATGAAATCTAACTTTCACTGCATGCTGACTTCTGTATCAAGGATAAAGTACCGGCACATTTTAGACTACGTCGTCAAGTTTCTGGTGTCCAAATTTCAAATTTTTGTATTTCCCTTTTTGGATTGAATGTCGCCCTCTATAATAAGGAATGTGGACATGTCTAGCCAAGGGTTCAATTTCAAGCTCGGATTGAGCTAAATTAAGACCGGCATGAGTAGTCCACGGGTCAGCGGATCTTTGATTGCTATTCCTTTCTGCTGCTCCAGGGCTGGATTTTGTCAGACAGACCGGCCATAAAGCCCGGTCATGTAAGCTGTACAAGGGTTTTTAGCGTACTTGATGACCCATTGAGATAATTTGAAATGCTTTGGATCATGTTGCCTTCTCAGAGTTAACACCGTGTGCCGGTGCAAGCTGTATAGCCTGCTGTTCAAGAACTGGATGATGATGAACTGGATAATGACATTTATTAGAATGTACTTTATACATGTTATCATAGATCCTAAAAAGAATTTTGTATGCACATTGTTGACAACAAAATATTACATGTGTTTAACACATAAGAAAAATCCTATATGTTTATTGATTTCTGTGGGTATAACTAAACTAATATTATTGTTCTCAAATAATTCTGGCAAGGCAAGGCTGCAATGTTGCACATATTTATATTTTTTTAGTTTTTGTTTTTAGCAGAATATAGGGGGCCTAACTGTGTTATGAAAATTATGGAAGTGTCTTATGCTTGATTTGAAATTTGAATACAAAAGTGTGCATACAGCATGCAGCATGGTTTCAATATTTTCTTACCAACAAAACTCATCACTGTGGGTTTATAAAAATTGTTCACTGTGTATTAATGATTCAAACAGAACAAACCATGCACTGGTCCCTGGTTATACCTAGTCCTATGCGATATCTGCTTTTGATTTCAAAATTGTAGGCATACATTTGTAGCACAGTCATTATGTTGTCAGTTTCTTTCAACAGTTTGAATAATGGAATCTTGTGATGATAATAACAAATCAAAACGGAATGATTAATGTCAAATGTTCCTTTAATATAAGCAGGCAGGAAAAAAACTGGCAAGCTGAGAGAAGTGGAGACAGTCACGTATAGTGACAAGGTATTGCTGGGCTGCCTATTACACAGTTGAGTTAAATCCAGAGATTTCCTTCATATCCAGCCCTTCCTCCTGCACCACACCACCAGTGCTGCTTCACAATTTTTAATACACTCGGTGTTTACACCTCTCCTTAGTTGTTTTTTTTTTTGTCACAAAAAGTGAGCCATTTTGCCGATGTTTTTCTAAGCAGACTGTTATTTTTGTTTGGGAAAATTTTTTGGGAATATATTGTAGAAAATCTAACAGGAATCCCATTTACAAAATTTATGTACGAGGGGGTATCAAAAAGTTTTAGAAATCGCCCAGAAGTGAAAGGCCTATATCAATGAAATTTTGTCAGCGCAATCACTGGTCCTTATGTACATTATGGTTCAAAAATGGTCTCATAGATATGTTTACTTTTTTTACAGGTGGCACTAGATGCCAATAACCCGCTGCCCCAGTTACTGCGCATAAACTGCAAGATTGAGAAAATTGAGACAAGCAGCATTATTAAGATCCTGCTTTTGAAGGGTTGCAGTGCCTAGAAAATTGATGATGAAATGAAAGTTATCTTCGGTGGTGATTGTGATATGTCGCTGTCACTTTTTGGAAAAGGAATTTTTATTTCATCACAGATTTTCTGGGCACTGTAGCCCTTAAAATGGAACTTAATCATGCTGCATGCCTTAATTTTCTCCATTTTGCTGGTTATGCGGTTACATAGGCAGGTAGTGACATCTAGCTCCTGTAAAAAATGTAAACATACTTATGAGACCATTTTTGCATCATAGTGTACATAAGGACCAGTGATTGCACTGACAAAATTTCATTGATATAGCTCTTTCACGTCTGTGCGATTTCTAAAACTTTTTGATACCCCCTCGTATGGTGGTGCATGTCCTTTACCTTTAAATCTGCAAAAAGCTTAAGAGGAGTCACTGAATTTTAGAAATGAAGTAGCCCAAATGTCAAAATCGGGCCAGTACACAGATTTGTTTTTTGGGGGTGCAGATTTTGAAAAGATGGACCTTTCTTCCAGGGAAGGAGGGGCAATTTTTAAAAGTTCTTCTTTGACCAAAAAAGCATGAAAAACGTGATTTTTTTCTCTCTCTACGCTTGCAGATGGTGTTTTTGTTTGGGAGGCAGTGGCGGCACCAGGAATTTTTTTCGAGGGGGGATTGCCGCAAAAAGTGGAAATTTATGTAATTTTAGGAGTTTTGCCTCAAAACTGGGGGGGGGGGGCAAGAAAACTGTTGTTAGGGGGGACTTGATTATACTTTTGCATTGCGTAAAGGCATGGTATGAATGGCTCACCTGTCAATTATGAACCTTGCAATCGGCACTTATTGCAGTATTTGTGTTCAAAATTGTAATCAATTACAGGGATTTTGGGTGGGGGTGTGTGTGTGAAGCAGCACTGGCGGTGTGCTCCCATGCACCGATTGACTAAAACACATTGGATATTATCTCACTGCACATAGCTAATGGATTGTTAATAGAATTACCCTTGGTAACAACTGTAATGGAGCCAAGCAAAAACTCTAGTTACAGGCAAACAGGATCAAGTTTGTGATCGATTGATGGGTGAATTTATGTAAACCGGAGCACCGCGACTAGTGATGAGCAAAAAAAGCACTTGCATCGTAGATTACATGCAGCGTTACGGAGATAAATCTTTGCTTTATACCGCAGCAGCTGTTCAGCTCACTTATTATTATGAGATAGGATCTTGACAGCTTTTAGTCATAATAAAAATTTTACATTTTATTCATGAGCAGAAAATAATTCAACAGCGTATTTTTGTGGGTTCTTATCTAGATGTGTAGGAGGGGGAGGTTATTTGTTATGTGTGTCATACAAAATTAAACAACAGAGACTTGGTAATCTTACCATGTTTTAACTGGGAATGTGACAAATTCAGTTGAGTTAAAATAATTGTGTGATACAAATCGTATCTCTGACAGTGATTGAATGCACATGAGTGCTGGATGTCACTTGAAGTAAAACAAACAAAATTTGGTTTATCTTGTATCTTGAATTTCTTTTCTTATTGTTCCTTATTAGTTTTCTAGCTTTTTCTTTTTTATCTGCAATTCTGTCATACTCATTCAGTTATATGTGATAATGTGACCGGCCTCGAGGAAAATGAAGTCCCCTTAAAAATGGAAAAGAAGGTTGGACAATTTTTTTAATGCTTTTGACAAAATGTTTTCACATCTATGTTTCATCTTTGAGGGCTCCCTCCAGAATGGCCAATAGAGTCATATTCACTGAAGCTTGCCAGAAAATTTTTTCATGTGTGCCCCTTTCGAAAGCCTGGATCCCGGGCCTGGATCTGCCCCAGTTCACAAGATTGTTTATAATTTGGGATGATCATGTCACGTCAAAGGAAATGTGACCAGATTCACCTGAAAATATACATAAACCACAAAACTTTGGTAGCAGGGAACACATTGTGATAGACTAAAGGATTTGTCCAACCATCTTTGTCTAATGTAAGTTGGTTCTTTTTCCACTCAATCAGTATGTCTGTTCAGATTGATCAGCACAGAAATGTAAGATTTCATCTGTTCATTACAAATCCTAGGCCTATGTTACAGCAAGTCGTCTGAATCTCTCAGCAGCTAGTTTGCCTCGTCTTCTCATATCCTGTTTTCTTTCCTTTTCACTTAGTCGTGTCAATCATGCATTCATCTTTCTTAGTAAGGAAATCCCTTAGTCTATCACAACGTGTCCGCTGCCACCAAAGTTTTGTGGTTTATGTATATTTTAAGGGGAATCATAGCAATAAATATTATTTTGGCTACAATTTATATGATTAGGCAGAAATCTATGAACAGTATTCTTCTTTGTCAGTCATCCGTCTATCTCATTTCTGAGTACTGAATTGGTGAAGCCTGAAGTTTTTTTTTACAACATATAACATTGTACAAATTATATGTCCCTTGTCAATTTTCTGTGTCTGACAGCTGCTATATTCATAGATAATTTAGTGAGTGATATTTTGTAGAGTCATGTTTATTTCCTTGAAAAAAAAGGGATGCTTCGGTCGTTAGTTTTATAGGTTATCAAGTTACTAACGAATCACCCTCAAGATTTACATTTATGTGAATTGAAAGTATGTGACATGATAAAGCAAAACCAATCTTGACTCTTTAAATAAATATTTAGATAATGGTATAAAAAAATGTTTCAATCTCTAAATTGTATTCATCTTTAGCAGACAAAGAATTAGTAACCAATGTAAGTCACAAGTCAGTACAATTGTCAGTATTTAAATAATTTGTATGAGTAGGAATGTTTTTGAAATAATAAAATTGATTTAGTTTAATGATTTATATTACACTTTTAGCAGAATGGCAAACATGAATGGAAATGTCAGAATATCAAACAAATATTCATTTTCCATGAGATTAAATTTCAGATAAAGAAACTAAAATACCCTACAAGATAAGTACAAAAAAACAAACAAAAAAAACACCCAAAATGATGGCAATATGGAAATTTCTGAAAAATTGCCAAACCAGACATACTGTTTGCATTTTGAATACCATCCAAATTGGAAGATGGGTTGATGGATTCTCTGATTGAATAAAGTCATGAAATTACCTACATCTCATTGGACAAACAAGCACAAATTTCATGCAGTGGTGTGTCCAGGGGTGGGGTGCTTTGATTTGGGGCTGAAGCCCCCCAAGCACTTTGTTAAAAATCAATGTAAAATGTAAAAATCATGCGATTTTAGCCATTAAGCCCCCCTGCATAATACTGAAAGCCCCCCCCCCCAAACAGGAACAGATCCTGGACACCACATGCTGGTGAATTTGCACCAAATGACTTAACCTTTTTATAGCTCCTCTTTTTGTACAGAAATAAAACCACAATTTGCTTGGATTTTATTTTATTATTGTTTTCTGATATGTTCGGGATAAAATGTTGTGCGTATATTCTTTGTTTAAAATACAAAATTAATGGACTTCTTTCTATGCTAATACCGTAAAACCCCGTCTACAAGGATATACCTAAGAAACGCCCTCAATAAAATTGGTTGCTTGTTGTATTTGGAGTTTGAGCAAATATATACTGGCACTGGGTGGCTATGCATTCCATCTAAGTATGTTGTAACACCAATCAATTGTATTGACATAATAACGACTGTTTCGTATATCAGGATCGTATAGCTCAATTGATAGAGCGTCAGACTTTGGAACTGAAGAGAGCATGGTCCGGGCACCGATTCCGTTTTTTCATTCTCGTTTAATTTTAACTTTTTTACATGTTCTTTTTATCTTTCTTCAAATCTACCTTTCTACTTTTAATTTTAGGTGCGTTTTTTTTTTTTTTTTTTTTTTTTTAGTTTTTTTATAGTTTTTTTAGTAATTTTGTGGTTTTATAGAAACTAGTAAAAGCATTTATTCTAAATAATAGCGAAACCCACGGTTAGACAGATGTGTTGTAACTACTTGTCTGTCCTCGTCTTTGCAATAAACACCTATGTTGCTCCTTTGTGCCATCCCAATTCTTGAGGTAGGGTGCGTTTTTGGCTTAAGCACGATTTTGTTTCTACTTGAAATGAAATCAAAATAAATATTGTTCTGTTGCCACAATTGCAGTTTTTTCAATAAAAAAAAATAGATGAGGAATAATAATTATTCCATATTTGAATCTATTGTCCCATCAAGAATAGAGTGTCTTCAAAAACTTCAATCAATTCATCTGACAAAGGAAACTATTCTGGTCATTCAATTTTGTTTGTTTCGCTTGCACCTGTTATATCACAGGCGTTGGTAGAGAAGGCACACTTCTCTTGTCTTCACCGAAGTAGTGATGTAAACAC
Source organism: Amphiura filiformis (assembly GCF_039555335.1). Classification (NCBI taxonomy): domain Eukaryota; kingdom Metazoa; phylum Echinodermata; class Ophiuroidea; order Amphilepidida; family Amphiuridae; genus Amphiura; species Amphiura filiformis. The sequence continues at coordinate 29,768,137 of NC_092635.1, forward strand.
TAACATGATTAATTACCATAGCTAGCAATGGACATACACTATTTTTGTTCCACTTGAACCCATACTATAGGCTATTCGCTGTCGATGTGACGTAATTAATCGGATTAACTACCATAGCAATTGATGAATACAATTTCAATATATAGCCCTGCACTTCATCGTTCACGTGGCACCTATGCATTAAACCATAGTTGTCAAAGAAATGCTAATCACTCGCCATGTAAGATTAGTATTTATGAAAAGAGTGGTATTCAATCTATGTTTGGTGACATACGCCGGTGATTAGTGCAATCTGCTTGATGGTAGTTATTGCGATTATTACGTCACTTCGACAGCGAAGTGTAGTATAGACGAATCCAACAAGCCAAGTGATGGTCAGAATTTATTCGCCATTATACGCTGGTGAAGTTATAGATTAATCGGATTAATTACCATAGCAATAGGTGAAAACAATTTTGAACATATCGCGCTGCGCTACAAGCAGGTTACACTCATCACCTGTACTGTGTATGTCTGCAATCATAGATTGAATACAATACTGGTCTTTTCAAAGATCTTACAGGTGCAGCATGATATGGTTCAATGAAGAGGTACCGCCTGAACGTATCAGTGTATAACGCGTATATTCAAAAATTGTTTTCACCTATTGCTATGGTAGTTAATCCGATTATTACGTAACTCGCCAGCGTATTGAATAAAACAGGAGGATGTGAGTTCATAAGGGCAATGTCGGGATAGGTCACAATCGATGTGGAGAGATGAGAGGTCCGACCAACAGCCATAGCGATTCAACTAATTCCAGCGGACGGTCTGTGGCTAGTAAGGAATCGTCTTTGACCACATGCGCAGATCTGTCTCGTCAGGAAGATATTTAATATCCCGAATTTATAATAGGCCTATGCCTACCAGTTCCATCGTATAACCGATCTGCTAGAGAATATTTGTTACCATGTTTAATAAATTCATTATTTATCGTATAATAAAATGTAGCCAAATGTATATTATGTGTCACACAGTTTTCTGCTGAACCACTAGCAGGCCAGACGATGGTGGACTACATTATTCACTGTGGCAACAGCCAATATCGTAAACAAAACAGACAATATGACGGCAACACTGCCTGGACATTGGACGCCCCGTGCTGAGTTGTGTTTTTAGCAGGTGGTTTTAGCTCTATTGGCCCGTTACAGAAAAAAAATGCACAAAATATATTTCTCAGTGAATGTATAAATTTTCACATAAAAATAAATATTTTTGGATTCAAAATAAATGTGAAGAAAAAAAATTTTTAGCCGGGAGTGAGCGGGACTCGATCTCGGGACCCTATGCACCGCAGGCGAGACCCGTTACCATTAGACCAAGCGAACCGTGATACACAATGGGGAAATTTTAGGTATATATCATAAACATACCGTGCGTTATTCATACAAAACATTCAAAAAACAGTACTTACAATGAGGTTCACTGGCGAACCTCAACGGATTTAGACTGATAAAATAGTGCTTAATAACATACGTACAGTTTTGGAATAATTTGAGACATTTTTGTGTTTACGTGTAAAACCAATGACAACGTCAAAATTCAGCCAATCTTGGCCGGCCCCCCCTGTAGCAGGCTATGTTACCACATCTATGACAATGACAAAGATGAATTTTGATGATTTTTACGATCGTCCGGATGAGCAAATCACTGAATGGGTCTTTAGTTCCCTCCTCTCCTTATCCTGCCAATATTATATGAATCAAAGAAAAATAAAGAAAAAATAAAATTAAACAAGAAAAAAAAGACAAAGAAAAGAAACAATAAAAGAAAAACAATAGAATAAATTAAACTAAATATGAAAAAAAAATGATCACGAAAGGAGTCTTTAGAAAATGCAAGAAAATATAAATGAAAAGTTTGAACAATATTTTGTTTATAAAAGTTTGTGTGACCGTGATGAGGCTCGAACTCACCATCTTCCGATCTAAAGAACCAAAGTCTTATGCCTTGCCAAGTGAGCTATGCTCGTGAGATGCTAAATAAAGATAAAATAATACATTGTATACCTGCTTGTGTCGGTAAATGATTTGCTCAAATTCCATAATGATATAATATTGTGGAGGGCGCTAGCGTGAAATATGCTATCATCACAGTCGCTTCTATTCCTTATAGACGGGTTTCTACGGTATTACATTGTTTTAAAGAGAAAAAAAAATTATCCAAACAGTTGGGCGCCCATTCCTTTTTTAAAGGAATTTTTATTGTACAGTATAAATCACACACACTAACAAAAGCAAAATGGTGTCGGACCTGTAGATATGCATGACTTGGCTGTATAAGTATAATGTTTCTGACAGAATGAAATTTGACTTTGTATTGGACATGCAAATGGCGATCGGGAAGGTTGTTGATCACGATCTACACAGTTAAAAGAGATCTTTGTGATTCTGAATATTGATATATTATCTAAATGCTCACACACCATGACCAGTAGTGGGGTCCGGATGGATTGCGTGGACCAAAACTTGGACTTAAAATGCTCATCAAGTTGCCTCTCAGTGCAGTGTAAACAGAAAGTATCATTCCATTATTCCCACAAAAAATGTATTTTTGGGGAAAATGGCAAAATTTTAGCAAATTTTCATATTTTTGCTCCTCCCTGAAAAAAAAAACATCTTGCTTAAGCAGCCCTGACTATTCAAACTCACAGATATTGGAATGCAATATCTGTAAATTTGAGGAATTTCAACACAGGTATTTGTAGCAATATTAATCCTTCAACATTGCCAAATTTGGTTAATTTTCATGTTAATAGACAACAGGGAAGATGCAAATGTCAAATTTTGACAATATGTTATACCAGTGCAAACAAAATTTTGAATTGTTGACCCACAATTTTGTTAATCAGGGGCGATTCAGCACCCGTAAGACAGCATTTCGGTGTCCATCTTATGCGGTGCCCAGGGCACATACCCCCCTTGCCCATAGCTATGCCACTGCAGGCACCCACAGAATGGGTCATCAACAAATGGTCATTTTTCAGTCCTCCCCCCCATGTTAAAAATCTTCCTAAGCCACTGCTAATGTTGACTGATAAGAAATTTTCTTGTGTTTTCCTTTCAGTTTCAAAATGAAAATGTTGCAAAAATCTGTCTTACATACATACTATACTGGCTTGTATAGGGCATGGGTGGATACTTAAAAGGAAATTGGACATAATTCACTGTAATACTTCACTCTTGCAAGCTTACATTATCTGGATAAATATATAAACGATAAATCACTGCAGTTTGTTTGATGTTACTAGTGTTTGTTCTAGCACCGCTGAATGCACCGAATGTATAGTCTAGCTACCTGGACCTTCGTCCACTAATGTAGGGGCTGTGTAAGGGGCTGTGTAATAATTACGTGCATCAGGGAAGAATAAATCAGGCACAGAATGGGCTATTTGAGTTTAAATCAATACACCCCCTAATGGAAGACATGACCTTAATCTTCCACAAATGGGGCCCGTAACCAGGATTTATTTTGGTGGGGGCTGATTTGAACCTTTTTGGACATTTTCCCCCCGCTACGCTTGCAAATAAGACATTTTTGGGTCAAAAAATGGGACTATTTGGGCATTTTGGGATTTGGGGGCATCCAGCCCCCCTGGTTCAGGCCTGGGTGTGTGGATTTCAATTGCAATAGCCCATTTCATGCTTTACAGTAAATATTTGACAAGAAAAGGGGGCAAGCAATTTTATGCGTATCAAAGGAAAACAGGTCCTGCAAATGTAGGACTACACACCGTATTTATTCAATTTGATCGGGCTGTCGCATTGCATCTGGGAATTGCGATTGTTGTTTAGTTTCCTGTTAATAGAAATGAGGGTCTCTCTCCCCTGTTAATTGTTGGTGAGATATCACATCAGTAGGTTGTGATCTGAATTTGTAATGTCCAATGTAAAGCATTTGTACCATGTAAAAGTGTAAGTATTGTCAATGGGGCAGGGTTGCATGTTGTATGGGAGTGTGGCCCAAGCCTAATAAAAATTCCTTTAAAAAAGGAATGTGGCGCCCAATGTGAACTTGGACGTGATATGGTGAATTCCATGGTGTGTAGATTTGGTATTATAATGATTTTTCTAGGGAAGAGTAGAAGATGATCAAATGCAAGAGAAATGTGTTTGATTGGGGAAGGTGTTCTGACAATCCAAATATAAACTTAGTCCACCTCAAATGACCTGTAACAATTTGTGATTGACATTACTTAATTCACCTCGGATGACTCTGATCTGACATTCAACATTTTCGCGCTTACACCAATCATATCCATAACAATTTAACTCTTACAACTTCCTGTCAACTCTCTAATTTAAAACTCTAAATTTCTGTCTGTTTGCCTTTTCTGTCTTCATTGGTCTTATACCATTTTATATTACACTACAGTTTGTTACAATTATTAAGAAAAAGCAAACATTGCTGGGTAGATAACAGGATTTAGTTATTTACTTAACCCAATCATGGAGGTAGTAGCTAGTACTACCTCCATGAATCCAATTATGGCATTAGCAAACAAAAGTCGTCAGTTTATTGAGGCCTCGTTAATTGATCTTATCACTATGGACCACAAGAGTCTCATCCCAATGGCATAGTCCAATAACCTCAATTACATAATCATAGTGCAAAATTTGACCTCAAGTTGCAGAGTATGAGTTTGTGTACCCAAATTTTCAAGGACTGTTCCCATGATAGATGAGCATGTTGTGGATCCTAGTGTATGGTCAAATGTCACCGCTCTATCGGGTTCTAAGGCACACGGTAAACTGGTTGAACGCATACAAAGGTCAGGATTTATTTGGTGTTTTTATAAATCCTAATTTTGTATTTTAAACAAAGAATATACGCTCACCATTTTATCCCGTGCATATCAGAAAACAATAATAAAATAAAATCCAAGCAAATTGTCGTTTTATCTATGAGCTGGCTGCTGGGCATAATTTTAGCAAAACAATTGCGAAGTCAATCTAGCAAGAGTGAAATTAGAAGCGTTTTACAAAGTCATGCCTATATTGTGGCGCCTCCGTAGAGGGCGCCACAAAAACCATATCCATTTTGAATTTTGCAGGTACGCATCAGTATGATTTGTTTTATCCTTCCAAATATAGATATTTTCTCTGATTATTTTTGTAGCATTTTCTTCTATTCTGGAGCTTTTCCTCAAATTTACTATTATCTCAGGCTTAGGAAGATTTTTAATTGGGGGAGGGGGCTGACCAAATAAATTTTGGCGATGACTTCTTCAATTTTTCTGATGATTGATCAAATTTTTTTTGCTAAGGGTACCAAAATTATTGAGGGGCTGAGCCCCCTAGCCCCCCCAGTTTTAAGCCTATGTCTGAGGATTATAGCACATGCAAAATAGTATATTATATGTGTGGCTTATAATGTGGAAGTATAGGGGTGATTTTTGATTCAGAAAAACATTTTGCATTTTCTTGTTTCGGCATTCTAGTTTCTAAATTTTATGTATTAACTCAATATATTAGATTTCAGTTTGGGAAAAAGCTACAAAAGTAAATTCAAGTAATTTCTAGCGCAAATTTTGTTACTGATTCTTGTGTTACTTGATACCATCAAATATGTTATCCAGGGTATATTCATCTCATACAATGTGGTACAAAGAATATTAGTTAAAATGCTTCACACTTTTTGATGTGTTAAGTATGAAAATATTTTGAGGGCACAGAAACATAATTAAAACATTGTTCTTTGTTACGCTTCTTTTACTTTGTGTTGCGTTTGAAATAAAAATGTGGTAGTGACAAAGACAAGTAATTTGCTGCGTAACAGAGCGGAATGTGCAATGGCTGCCTCATGCATGGATTTCAGGGAAAGGGAGATCTATGCAAGCATATTTTTACTATGACTTAAACTTATGGTTGACTTGACCATGGTTTAACCATGGTTAACCATGCTACTATAGTCCCATAACATTTCGCAGGGGTAGACTGGATTTTCTTTTCACCAACAAATTGTGAAAAGCCTTATGAAATACCCACATCAGTGGGTTTTGGTCGAAGCATCCCGTAGAACAGGGTTGTCACCAGGACCAAAAAAGTACTGGTTAAAATATTGAAGGCGAAGCGTAGCGAGCGAAGCTCTTGCACCTCGCACTATCTTTTTAGTGAACGCTAGGGATTGGGGAATAGGCTTTGAGGGTACCACCCCACTAAAAAAAAAATTTCTTGCTCTTTTTATGATGAAATATCATTATCCACTTCCGGAAATGTAAAAAAAAAAAAAAAAAATGTTTTTAAAAAAATTTTTTTGTGGGTGCCGGACGGCCCCGGACAGTGCCGGACGGCCCCGACCGGCGCCGTCCGGCGTAGTGACAACCCTGCCGTAGAACCACATCCCCATGTTAAAAAGTTAAAATTCAAAATGCAGCTATTATTTTTCATGATTCATCTCATCCTCACATAATGAATTACAATGAAATTATGGTACTTGCTTCTCAGCATAGCCTGTCACATCAGTATCGTTATCTGCAACATTTAAAAATATATCAGAATTGAACTGTTGTGATCAAAATTAATGTGAGTTTTTACAGTGTAACAACACTCTGACACTATTTGCAGAATGTATCTGTGTTGAAATAACAGGAAGATATATGAGAGAATGATATTGAAGGAAGTCATGAAAGTCAACGCTCACTTTCTCATCAAATACTGTTTGATGGTTACACATTGTTTAGTGTGTTTTTAGAAATAACAAAATGCTGTTATAATCACTATTTATATGATGATACAGCATTTTGCCACATGCGGGATTGACTGATACAGGACAGGAGTGACTGAGACGGGGAGTGAAAAAGTCATCATGGCAAACGGGTGAAGACGAAAAAAGGGAAGAAATAAGAAGAGAAGAGAGCAGGGAAGTGATGGTAAGATTGGCAGAGCTACTGAAGAAGAGTGGAGAAAGGATTCGTCAGCTAATTTTGAAAAAAGGGGTAATTGGGTAGACAATTTTCGAAAAAAATCAGCAAAATTCTATTTTTTTCCATATGTGCTATAAATTTACAATACAAATTTGCTGCAATAAAAAAAAATTGAACATTTCTGCATTTTTATGGGATTTTGATGATAAAATTCTAGACAAAAAGAGGGGTCATTGGATAGCTGAACCTATTAAAAAGGGGGGGTCACAGGTAGGACTTAAAAAAAGGGGGGTCATCGGATATATTTGACTTTAGAAAAGGGAGCCAATTTATATTGACAGGCACATATCCGTCACTTCAAAAGTTTGAGGTAAGCATGGTAAGGCAATAGAAACAAATTAGTTTGATCTTTTAATCGACCATCAATGCTTGGTCGATCCTTATTATTTATAAAATCAATTAATGGACTATATTGTTAAATGTGATAGCGTATGAATCGTTGCCTGAATTGGTATTGACCGATATAAATTTAGTATTAATTCCGATTAATTAGTTGATAGTTCATTAATAACAAGCATCGAAGCAGCATCGATGTTCGATCCAAAGATCGAACTAATTTGTTTCTGGTACCTAAGCATTTGCCAACCAGCAAATGATGCCTCTGTACCATGTCTTTGCCCTCTTGTCATTTTTCCTCTTCATATTGTCTCTAAAGCCTGCACTGTATAATGAAGCAGATAGTGTCGTCTAATCACAAGTTCGTAGCATTCTCCTCATAGCCTTTCAACCAAGTACGCAATTATTCATGAGTCGGTGAGCGGTGCAGTGCCAAAATTTTAATGATCCAAAGGTTCTTATTCTGCTTTGCCAGCTACCTCTGAGTCTGACGATGAAACTCACACGAGCGCACGTGTGATATCATAAAGTTGTGCATGACTGATTGAGGAGCTATTTTGTTTGTAAGCGAAGGAATGAAATGGGGGGAAATATGTTTAAGATGCATGAGGTAAATGTCTTTAGTAGTAGAGTCTGCCCCAAGCTGTGTTTTAGATGTGTTTTATTCTCCCATTTGGTGTCATATAAAATGGGGTGTGTTTTCATATCGCAGAATAAAAACAATTTTTATGAAATCAAACCTCTAAACCATGGCGGCATGAATTATTAGACAGTTGTTGAGTGTGGTGTGACAGGATGATTATATTGACAATACTTGAAGTAGTCGAATAATATTAGCGTTGAGCAGTTGAAGCAATAATTATATCAGTCAATTGTGAACGTATACATGACTAATCATAGATCAATATTCAAACTATTCTAAACGCTGATTTTAAGAACCACTATACCAAAACTTGGCATCCATGTAGTATTACTAGTATTTCATGGAGATATCAAAAATCTGAATAATGATAATTGATATGAAGAGATGCAATTTGACATTTAAAATCTTTTTATGATATCAAAAGTGGATGGCTGGAGGTACCAGGTAATGTGATAGGCAAAAATGATAATTTGGTACCCCCCAATTTTTTTTTTTTTCATTTTGGTTCCAACTGGGGGGTAACCAGAGAGCAAGGCCTTCAAATCTTTGTCATTTCAATTAATTTAAAACATTTTGTTGACGACTGCATTTTTTATTTGCCTGTGAAGCGTTATTTTTTTTTAACATCTAAGGTGTTCATTTTCCTCAAATTTCATCATCTACAACGTGGAATAACAAATCATTTATGAAATGCTGAGGTGATGAATAGGATGTCACAAGTGTGGAAAATAATCATGGAAAAATTGTGTTCATCAAATGTGAATGAAAATTTGGTATAATATTCACATGTAGTGTAGTCTACTTGTGGAGGGTTATCGTGTAATGCCTTGGGTGTTCATTTTCATTAGTTATATCATCTACATGCGGAAAAATAAGATGTATGTGAAAAGCTTTAACAGTGAATTGAGTGTCAACTATATGCATTATAGCATACAGTGTTACATAAAAAAAGAAAAACAAGCAGTGTTAGATAACTGCCGATTATACTGAAAGGTTAGTGTTATCAAATTGTGTAATGGTGCCATTGCTAACAAGAAGATGAAATTGTTTAAATGAATTTGTACAACATCAATAAACTATTTTTGTAGTTAAGTGTCTGCGTACTGCAGTTGTAATGGTTTTCTGTATAGATGACAGGGTTCATCTTTTTTAGGAACAAAACTACTGATGTATTTCAAATTGTATATGCATAATGGAGAATTATACTGTAGGTATAGATGCATAATGGCTTTAAGATCTTGCTAGTAGTAGTAATTTAAAAATATGAAAAAGAAAAATACAAAACCCTCAATTCCAGAGTGAAACTGAAAACCATGTGTGATGCATCAACTTTTAGTATACCCAAGTAGATATATTATGCTACAGAAGTATGAGTTTAATTTCAATTGATATGTGACTATTTTAGGCCATGTAAAATTAATGTTTTGGTTCTCGTCTAAAGGATTTTTATTGATGAGGAAAGGAAGAGGCCCTTTTTTCCAAATGTGAAACCCCCCCAGAGTACAACAAAAAGACCAAGTGATTCTGGTTCTCTAATAAACTTATGTATCATGAAGTTTTCCTGAATCATTCCAAAGTCTAAACAATCTGACAACTCCCTGAAATTATAAGGATGGAGGGGACAAGAACCAAACCAATTGATATGTGACTATTTTAGGCCATATAAAATTAATGTTTTGGTTCTCGTCTAAAGGATTTTTATTGATGAGGAAAGGAAGAGGCCCTTTTTTCCAAATGTGAACCCCCCAGAGTACAACAAAAAGACCGAGTGATTCTGGTTCTCTAATAAACTTACGTATCATGAAGTTTTCCTGAATCATTCCAAAGTCTGAACAATCTGACAACTCCCTGAAATTATAAGGAATGGGACAAGAACCAAACCAATTGATATGTGACTATTTTAGGCCATATAAAATGAATGTTTTGGTTCTCGTCTACACACTTAAAACTACGGGGTCAAAAAATGACCCAAACGGGGTCATTTTTGACCCCAGCATAGTTATCAACTAAACACCATACCACTAACGGGGTCATTTTGACCCCATTGCTCGGGGTCATTGCAATGACTACGTATTTGGGTCAAATAGTAACCCCATTGGGGTCAAAATATTACCACATTTCGGGTCAAATGAAATGACCCTTCAAAAGGGTTGCCTTATTGGGTTACTTAATGACCTCATTTCGGGGTCAAATGAAATGACCCATTTGAAAGGGTTGTTTTATAGGGTTACTCAATAACCACATTTAGGGGTTGTTTGGATTTTTTTAGTAGGCCTATGGTCATGCTGGTCCCACCAGGACATAAGTGTGTTTCTGCACAGAGAAAGCATTACATAAACAGCAAACTGCAAAATGCATCTGTGTATCACACTCACACACAGTCAGTCATCGCCTATGACAGTTCACGTATTATAAGCTTACATGATATAAGCTTATAACAACTGCAGCCAAGACACCAGTCACGACAGCATGAAATTGGAATGAATTTGCGTGCATAGACAAGGGTCGATATGCATCCTTGCAGTCTCACTTTTCAACTAACTTTTCATATTCCATCATGCAGACAAGCACACACGACAATCCGCTGAGCTGCACAATCAGAACAAATATGGCGCTGATGTGACCACGTGAGCCGATGCACACCGTGTGTGCAAATAGTTCAAATGCAAGTCATTATAAAGTTGACAAATTGGGTAACCGGTCAAAAAATTAGTTTTATTTATTAATCAACAAACATTAATTGCAGCTCATGTTTAAACTCATTTATGAATTGAGATTTTCAAAGCGGAAGATTGAAACTGATATCAATGCGCGACGGTATCGGCAAAATGACCACTAAGTTAAATTAAAACAGTACAACCCCCTTGAAGGGTCAAAACAACCCCAAACGTGGTCAATTCAAAATGACCACGGAAAATATAACCCCGTAGTTTTTAGTGTGTAAAGGATTTTTATTGATGAGGAAAGGAAGAGGCCCTTTTTTCCAAATGTGAACCCCCCCCCCAGAGGACAACAAAAAGACTGAGTGATTCTGGTTCTCTAATAAACTTATGTATCATGAAGTTTTCCTGAATCATTCCAAAGTCTAAACAATCTGACAACTCCCTGAAATTATAAGGATGGAGGGGACAAGAACCAAATCATTTTCAGCTTTATAGCAATATGAAATGTAAAACAGCTAATTTGGCTTGAACTTATCCCATATCAGCGTTCGGTTTACCTGGTGTAGCAGAGCAAAATGCTCCCCATTTTCAACAACTTGCTTCACAAATTTAAAAGTTTGCATATAACAATTTTTTACTTCATCTAAATAATGTATTTTTGCTAAAAATTGCTACACAAAAGTAAATCGAACCCTGCCCATATCTGTGATGAGTTTCCTGTCATGTTGTTCAGCATTGTACATGTAGCTCTAGAGATAGTATTAGGAATTGGATATGAGAAATTTAGGAAGTGATCAATATTTTATTCATTTGGAAATGGGAGAAGTCTTTTCTTTCTTTCTTTTTTGTTGAAAAAACTTTCCATTTTCACATGTTTGTTCAAAAGGTTTACATTCCTTTTCTAAAATTCCTACATTTAACATTTCATGTTGCCTATTTTTCATGAAAATGATGTTTCCATGCATCCGCCCTGAATATGAATATTGATTTAATTGGGATTCCAGGTAAAAACCACATGTGCCTGCTCACGGTCAAAATTTTTTTATTGCATGAGGCGAAGGGCTTTGGTAGTAGGTTACAAAAGTCACATCAAAAATTCCTCCGGAGCTTGTTGCCATAGCAACGGCAGATTTTATGATTTTAGCGGTTTTTGCTTATTTTGGGGTGAAAATAAGAGAAAATATACACTTTTCTTAATTGCTCTTGACTTAAAATTTGAGGTCAAATTAAAAAAGCAACCTTATCACCATAAAGTACCATCTTTGCACTTTTCACAGGTGTAAAAAATATTTCAATAACATTTCCCCATGTGCAATTTTAGGGATGGGCAACATTGACATTTTAGCACTTTTGAAAAAATGACATTTTTACCCTATCTTTGAAGTCAAAAAACTAATTTTGCTTGAGCACCCAGAATTATTTCCTCTTTGGTGGTACTTGAGCAGACATTGCCCCTTTCAAATCTGTTAAAAAAACTCTGGGGCTATTTGTCCTGTAAAGCCAGTGTTGCCAGAAAGTTTGCCAATTTTCAAAAAAATGCATTTTTCGAAATAATGCATTTTCTACATATTTTCTCATATAACTTTTTATACGACCAACTTAATTGAAATATTGATCCTTTGCGTACAAGATTTGATACACAACTGCTTCCGGAAGCAACAATTAGAGGCTTCAGAAGAGTCGTGTTCTGCAAAAACCGGTATTGCCAGAAAATCCGACATTATTTCCAATAAGTGCATTTACTACAGGCTCTAGGGAGGAGTTCGTGTACATGACTCTTTCAGAAATTTACCTTGCATTTTCATGTTATATAAATTATGCAAAGACCTTCAAAAATTTTGAGTAAGAAAATCAGATCAAGTGCAATCAAAAATGGCGTCCAAAATGGCCGCCAAATAGGGATTTTCCATTAAAACACACTATAGCAACATACAAATGATCTAATGATGAAAAATTATTGATACAATATGTTTCTAATCAAATGAAATACATATATGCCCATTTTGTTTCATTCGGATTTTTAAAATTCAAAATGGCGTCCAAAATGGCCGCCGGAATAGCCTATTTCCATTGAAATACACTAGAGCTGAAATACACTAAAGTTGATATAATAATAAAGTATTCTCAGTGGAATTAATTTTTATAACCAAAGGAAATAAATATGCACACAATTTGTTTCATTGGTATCTCTCAAATTCCAGTGTTGCTAGAAAGTTTCCCAATTTTTTAAACTGCATTTGTCAAAATAATGCATTTTCTACATATTTACTCATATAACTTTTTACAAGACCAATTTAATTGGAATATTTACCCTTTGCATACAAGATTTGACACACAACTGCATCCGGAAGCAACACTTAAAGGCTGCAGAAGAGTCGTATTCTGCAAAAACCGGTATTGCCAGAAAAGCTGACTTTTAAATCTATATTTCCAATAAGTGCATTTTACATAATTAAATTTATTTAATTATTTTAACTGTTACCGTTATTTTATCTAGCTTTATCTGTACATATGCTAGCACGAGCTCATACAGGTTTTGAAACTTGGGCTTGGTGTTGCCAGATAGTACGAAAAACTGCTCTCACCCAAAGACCCTTAATTTTCCTTTCAATCTGTCACCCAAATACCCTTATATATATCCATTTCAACAGCTGGCAACCAGTCACCTATCACTGATTTTGTTACTTCTTTTGAAACAACAAAGCCATCAAAACCATTTGAAGCCATTTAGAACTAGGTTTTTACATTTAATTTGACTTTTTTGTCTTTTCAGTTCTGTGAAAAGTATGGAGAGTGCAGAGTATAGTTTAGTCAAAGTTTCTATAAATTATAGCTTTTCCCTAGTTAACTTTCCTAATATAGCTATAGCCTAGTTAACCTTTTCAACATAGCTGTAGCCTATTAAACTTTTGTAACGTAACTGTAGCCGAGTCCACTTTCCTAACATATTAGTACTAGTAGTACTTACAATCGTTTTGCAAGGATGGATTATGTATTACTAATAAGGCCATGACCATGCATGTTACCAAGAAGCTGGTTGATGAAGATACATTAATCATGTGACTAATCAATGTCATAAGAAGTATACCATGAAATTTATTCTAGAAATAATATCAAAACGGAATCCTAAGACTCAAGAGCAAAAAGCATCTCAGTAGAACAACATAGATGTTACAAAAGTTACAGTTATCCGACATCCGCCTAGAACGGTTTAATTGTCTCTGGACATTGCTAGAATGGATTTTAGGCTATTATTTCTGATAACATTGATTAGTCACATGATAAAATAAATGTGTCTCAATCAACTAGCCTTGGCCTCTTGGTAACATGGTCATTATGTATTTCACCGACTCTCGCATTATTTTACCATTGCTGGTACTTGTACCATTGCTGGTACTTAGTGTTATCACCAGTTACCCGAAAAAAAAACCCTGTATTTTGACATAGACCCTATAAACTCATATCTAGGGTCTATGGTGTGGACCGCGCAGCTCCAAAAAACATTTTACGAAAGTAGAGTTCTGAGAGACTCCTGATTTTGATAATTTCAGCTGTAAAAGACTCTAAATTGGTCATTCCTTACATTATCTAGGTTATTACAGACGCTTTTCAACCAGAGAGTTAAGAAAGACCCTTGATTCTAACCGTTTGCAGACCTGTCTGAAAGGCCCCCTTTTACCGGTTTGCAGTCAGCTCCCAAAGACCCACCATCTCCAAATTCCAGTGGAGCATATCGACCCCGGGAGGGGGCACTTTATCTCATCAAGCAAAACATTGTGGGAAGTGGGATTGCTTTATTAGCCAGAATCCATCCTTGCAAACAGATTTTAGGTACTAGCACTCAGAAGTTAGGAAAACTGACTCTGCTACATACCAGCTACATTACGAAAGTTGAATAGGCTACAGCTATGTTGAGAACAGTTAACTGGGCTATAGCTATAATAGCTAAGATAGTTAACTATATGCTACAGATATAAATAGGAACGTTGACTAGACTACAACTACTAAAGTTCTGCTACAGCTTTGTACTCTCCAAATAAGTAATCATGGCATCACACTGCTTATTCCATTTGGCTCACGGATCGGAAATATGAATTCTATTTGTATTTAATTATTACTAGGACATTAACTGGAAATATCCTAATTTGGCGGCCATTTTGGATTCCATCTTGAATTGCAGAGATTCAAATGAAACAAATTGTGTACATATTTTATTTCTTTTAGTTATAAAAATTAACTCCATTGAAAACACTTTATAATTATATCAATTTCATGTTGCTCTAGTGTATTTCAATGGAAATATGCTATTCTGGCGGCCATTTTGGACGCCATTTTGAATTTTGGACACCGAATGAAACAAAATGGGCACATATATATTTCCGTTGATTAGAAACATCAATTGCATCGATAATTTTTCATCATTAGATCATTTGCATGTTGCTATAGTGTCTTTTAATGGAAACCCTATTTGGCGGCCATTTTGGGCGCCATCTTTAATTGCACTTGATCTGATCTTCTTACCCAAACTTTTTTGAAGGTCTTTGCATATATAACATGAAAATGTAAGGTAAATTTCTGAAAGAGTCATGTACACAAACTCCCCCCTAGAGCCTGTAGTAAATGCGCTTATTGGAAATATAGATTTAAAAAGTCAGATTTTCTGGCAATACCGGTTTTTGCAGAACACAACCCTTCTGCAGCCTTTCAGTGTTGCTTCAGCCTTTCAGTGTTGCTTCCGGAAGCAGTTGTGTGTCAAATCTTGTATGCAAAGGGTCAATATTTCAATTAAGTTGGCCGTATAAAAAGTTATATGAGTAAATATGTAGAAAATGCATTATTTCGAAAAATGCATTTTTTGAAAATTGGCAAACTTTCTGGCAACACTGGCTTTACAGGACAAATAGCCCCAGAGTTTTTTCACCAGATTTGGAAGGGGCAATGTCTGCTCAAGTACCACCAAAGAGAAAATAATTCTGAGTGCTCAAGCAAAATTAGTTTTTTGACTTCAAAGATAGGGTAAAAATGTAATTTTTTAAAAGTGCTAAATTGTCAATGTTGCCCATCCCTAAAATTGCACATGGGGAAATATTATTGAAATATTTTTTGCCTCTGGGAAAAGTGCAAAGATGGTACTTTATGGTGATAAGGTTGCTTTTTTGATGTGACCTCAAATTTTAAGTCAAGAGCAATTCAGAAAAGTGTATATTTTCTCTTATTTTCACCCCAAAATAAGCAAAAACCGCTAAAATCATAAAATCTGCCGTTGCTATGGCAACAAGCTTTGGAGGAATTTTTGATGTGACTTTTTGTAACCTACTACCAAAGCCCTTTCGCCTCATGCAATAAAAAATTTTTGACCGTGAGCAGACACATGTGGTTTTTACCTGGAATCCCAATTAATTCCTTATGTTTTATTCATTTGATCTTTGAATATTATAATAACTGCAAGGTTTACTCACAGTCATGTTATACTGTTCTTATAATATGGTGTTCTATAACTTTTCATAATTAAAAGTTTCATGGAGAGAAAAAAATAAAGATCACACAATCGTGTGATTTAAGGATGAAACATTTTTAATAAATTGTGCAGAAAATTAAATTTGTGACAAATAAAAAATGAAAAATAGCAAACTGTGCAAAATTTGCACAAAATTTGATCATTTAAGTTCTAAATACCTTACTCTTAGGGGCGCACCATTAGATTTCCAGGGGGGGGCATGGGAGTTTTTTGAAAAAAAAACTTTGCCCACTAGTGAGACGAAAAAAAAAAACTTTGCCCACTAGTGAGACGAAAAAAAAAAAAATTTTGCCTCACTGATGAGTAAAAAAAAAAAATTCCCCACCCAACTTTGTATAAAAATTTACATTAAAATTGAAAAAAAAAATTCTGCCTGACCCAAACTCCCATGCCCCCCCCCCTGAGAATCTAATGGTGCGTCCCTCAAGTCTGCAAGACTCCATTTTGCATTAAAAAAAAGATCCCCCTTTAAAAAAAAATCAGTTCAAATCATTCTGGGACTAGCAATCCATTACGTTTGTTCCCAATTAAGACCCTTTTTTGAAAACGGGTAATACGCCTACCTCAATTAACATTTAGTGCCCAGGGTTTTCTTATTTTCTTTCTAATAAACCTTCAGCATGCATGCCGCTGCAAAGGTATAACATGTATATCTTGGGTGTGGGTGACACGGTAAGCTTGTCTTTATACTGTTCCTTCAAAGGAAATGAAAGTGGGTTTTGATATAATTTGGGTAAGGTTTAAGTGGATAAATCTAGTTAGGATGCATGCTTGTATTAAGTGAAGTGTCAGGTAATTCATTGTAATTCAACTACAACAAAATTGAAAAGAAAGAGTAACTATGTCATGAAATAAGATCCGATCTGCAAGACTGCCGAATTAAGTTCATTCTTATAAAGAGGTCAATTCTCTGTGGAAATTGAAACACTGTCTTAATATCCATTAGACAAAATATTTAGGAACTAAGATTTTCTTCCTATTCTCTGCATGCAAATGTGCATTTTATTTATTTGTTCATACAGTGATGACTTTAGTGAATCGCTGAGTATTGAATTTAAGTGACATATTATTTACAGAATATATTATAGCACCATACCATATGAAGACAAAATATGCAGAATCAAATATTTTCCCACTCACTATTATATGTGATGCGATCAAGCTAAATCCAGCCTGATGTCGATTAAAATCAAAATTCAGTTTTCAATTTCATTACATGTATAATGAGCCATTCTAAGAGCTGTTTTGCTGAAAACCCCATCATAATTTAGACTTACGCTTCCAGAGATATGGTCATTTTAGTGTTGTTCAGAACAATAAAATACAAAGGAAGTTGAAAACTATTATATCTCAAAAATTAGTATTCCCGACATCCGACTCATTTTGCTTGATAACATGAAATATATGTGTGCTATTTATCTATTTTATTTTATTTATTTATCTATTTATCTATTAATCTTATTTATTTATTTATTTATTTATTTATTTATTTATTTATTTATTTATTTATTTATTTATTTATTTATTTATTTATTTATTTTAATTATTTATTTATTTATATATTTATTTGTTTACTACTTTCTTTTGTTCTAGGAAGATACAAAGCCTTGTTCATATCATATACCAGGTATGTAAATTTAAGCTTGTTCTATTCATGTGGCAGAGCTGTCTGCTGCACGAACGGAATTTGAATAATAACACTTTGTAGTTTTGAATAGAAACACAGTATTAATGGGATCAATTTATGCTATCGGTGACAAATAATTTGTGTTACATTAATTATCTAGCTTTCAAAGTTGCTACAAATTATTTTTATTCTTTTTTGATTTGATTGTTTTCAGCATTATGAAAATAAGCAATTCAATTTTGATGGGATTGTCAGCATGAGCAAGATTTATTTTTTTAAATGAAAACAATAATAGTTAGTTTTACTCGACAAGCCTATGCGAAAAAGGCATGGTTGAACTATGGTTAACCATGGTCAACCATGGTTCAACCATGGGTTTTGACCATGGTCAAACCATGGTCAACCATGCTTTGAAAAATGGCACCACGGCCAGAGACCATGGTCTATCTAAAGTGACCATGGTCAACCATGGTTAAAACTTAGCATGTTTGACCATGGTTGAACCATTGTCAACCATAGTTCAACAACCAGGGTTTTGACCATGGTCAACCATGTTTTTGACCATGGTCAACCATGTTTTTGACCATGGTCAACCATGTTTTTGACCATGGTCAACCATGTTTTTGACCATGGTCAACCATGTTTTTGACCATGGTCAACCATGGTCAACCATGTTTTTGAAAAATGGCACCACGGCCAGAGACCATGGTCAACCATGGTCTATCTAAAGTGACCATGGTCAACCATGGTCAAAAATTTGCATGTTTGACCATGGTTAAGAAACCATAGCAATCAAGGAAGAAATGGAAATTATGGGGTAAATATTTAACAGAATAAACTGCATAATCATATTATTTAGATTTATTCTGTTAAAAATCTTATTTTAACTTATCAAATTACTAGTTTTTATATTCTATGGTGTCAAATATTTATTCACAACGTTGTAAATATGCATTAAATACGATTAATAACAACAGAGGGCGCTTTTTCTCATTCACTACCCAGAGTCAACCATGGTCAGGTGAGGTGATGACCATGGCTGACAATGCTCAGCCATGCTAAAGCATGGTCGACCATGGTATATTTAAAAGTGACCATGGTCAACCATGGTCAGGTGAGGTGATGACCATGGCTGACCATGCTCAGCCATGCTAAAGCATGGTTGACCATGGTATACTTGAAGTAACCATGGTCAACCATGGTCAGGTGAGGTGATGACCATGGCTGACCATGCTCACACATGCTAAAGCATGGTTGACCATGGTATACTTGAAGTGACCATGGTCAGGTGAGGTGATGACCATGGCTGACCATGCTCACCCATGCTAAAGCATGATTGACCATGGTATACATGAAGTGACCATGGTCAACCATGGTCAAGTGAGGTGATGAACATGGCTGACCATGCTCACCCATGATAAAGCATGGTTGACCATGGTATACTTAAAAGTGACCATGGTCAACCATGGTCAAGTGAGGTAAAGACCATGGCTGACCATGCTCGGCCATGCTAAAGCATGGTCGACCATGGTGACCATGGCAACCATGGTTGACCATGGTCAAGCCACCATGGCTGATCATCGCTGACCATAGTTAACCATGGTCAACCATGTTTTGACCATGGTTGACCATGGTTGACCATGCTAGCACGGTTGACATTTCGCCTAGGTGTGCCTTTAGGCACACACAAGGTCTCACATTTTGTCAAGAATAAACAGGTTTCAATCATGAACTTGTATAATTATTTGTCAAAACCAGGGATCATGAGGAAGACAAAATTTTAAATGATTGAAAAAAAATAACATAATGATATTATTATTCACAAGTTGGTGCTTAGTATTAGAGACATGAGTAAACAGTTTTAGAGTTAATTGCTTGTCAGAATCAGGAGATGAAGTGGAAGTATTTTTTTACAAGATCAGGATATGTAAGAAATAAACTTGCATACTCTTGTACCACAAAGAGAGATATCTGTGGTATCATTCCATATCAAAGCTGATTTATACCCGTGAGAAATAGAAGTATATATATCTTCCTGTTTAGGGATCTTGTTTTTCGCCAGTAATTGATGCAATATGCCAGTTGATTTTAACTTGCAATGTTTTGCAAGGCACTCAGTGCTTCGTACATTAGAGCGTGGAACAGAAGAACTCCACTTGAAATTACACCATGGCATAGTTAGATAGGCTAGTACGTGTATCAGATTTCCCGCAATTTAATTTTAAGGCTTTGCTGCTCAGCAGTAATGAATCTGATACCATTTGCTGCGCTTAAAAATGAAAATTTAATTTTGAAATCTGCTTTGCTATTGAAAAATGATGATAAACGGATGTTACCTCGTAAGTTAAGCATATGTTCTTTAATAGAAGTTTTAAGTGTATGTTCTTTCACAAAGATTGTGATTAAAAGTGCACAATTAAGAAAAGATGAATATGAGCCGGGTAGAGAATTAAGCTTACGGATCAGGAAGCATTACCCGCTGTTAATATCCATTGTGACTTTACAGGGTTTTTGCAATGCGACCATGCAGCCGAGCTAGCAAGGCTGTCTTGTCGAAGCGCTGCTGCCGCCTTTAGGGCTAATATCTCACTGATGCTTGAAAGCGCCAAATTTACAGCGCTGAGGTGAATAACGATTGAATCTTGTTTGTAACAAAGCAGCGCCATGCTCTTATCTTATTCTGATGGGGAAGTAAGAGAGGGAGAGAGAGATGGTATTTTTTATCCTGATAACTGCTACAATTCTATCATGTTTTTTTTGGTTATGAACACTATTTCAGTAGGATACAACAAAATGTTATTCAAAATTCTTTCTCCAGGAATGTTGTTGCATATATTGGCTGATTTTTAGCCAGCATTTTCAGACTCTTATTAGAGTTTTTGAATTATTTTCTATCTATAACTAGAGCGGTTCTCGGCTTTCGCGGTTCTCGGCATTCGCGGTTCTCGGTAGTGTGGGTTGGTCCGTATGTGACGTTTCTGTTCAGAACCTTGTGTGACCCTTTCCACCACAGAAAAAAATCATCCGCCACCACTGGTTATAACAAGGGCCTTGTAAATGCAACTGGTGAGACAGAGCCTCGAATGACGTTTGTGTTTTCAGTCTGATTTCAGTTCCCTAACAGGTACAAAGTTTACGCATTATCATAAGGCCTACCAAGTATTGTATGTCCTATAATCTCTTATGTATGACATGGATCTTTACCATGATTGTACAAGCCAAAAAAATATCATTTCAATACCCCAAACATGCGTTAAAAAAAGACCATGTTTTACACATGCAACCTCAAGTTTAGACATATAATTTAATTTTCCCTAAACCCTCATGCACGGACGTCCGCCACCATTGGTTATGACAAGGGCCTTTTAGGGTGCACACCAGTAAATAACCCCACTGACTTTCTGTACAGACAGGGCCGGAAAACAACTCAGTTCTTCAAAACTTCCCTTTCTGCAAGCAGAAGGTCAGATGACGACATCCATTGTAAAAATTAATATATGGATTTCAGGATTTTTTTCCAGAAATATTGTAAAAAGTTCAACCTATAACCCATACAGCTAACGCCACCTCACAAACAGCTTGGTGTTTCTGAAATGTAACACATTTTGAAAGTCGTCATAAAAAGTCGGATCCAGCTAAATTTACACAGACAATCTAATTTACAGGCCTAAATGATGATTAAATATGAATCAGGGCCTAATAGTTGCCTTTTAAGCCTTTTCTAATGTATTACATTAAGTCATATTGCACATTTCCTCGTTTCAAATACTGTTTTTTTCCTTCCAGGGTGTAGCTAGACTTCTCCATACTCCACTTGCCAATTGTGCTTTTGCATTTAAGCTTAAAAATTATTATTTGTGCACAATTGATAGATTTTCACATCTAATCTTTTCAGTCACCGTCGCCCTCTGTTTGTTAGCTTCCCAAGTGGACTACTGACTTTGGATTGCGGATAACTTTTTTAACACGGGATTCTATGGAGAGTTAGGCCAGCCTAACTAAAATTGGTCATGATGTAATGCATCTTTAAATGAATCTGGCTTGTGATTGGTCCCCCAGATATCGTTATTGATTGAACAAATTCATCAGGATCGGTAGAGTAAACTAGTAAACCAGAGTTCGTAGTATCTGATCCAAGAAAATGCACTTACTGTGTACGGTCCAACAACCACTGTTGTCTTTGTCAACACTTGATTAGGAGTGACTGCAATCTACTGACAACCAACGCTAGAGGGATATGTAAAATCAGGCGGTTTTTGGCGATTTTAGCCATTAAGCCCCCCACCGCATAAATCTGAAAGCCCTCTGAGCCCCCCTCCTGGAGACGCTATTGCAAAATCAATGGAGAGAAACTATACTACCTTGTTTCTTAATAAAATGTAACGGGTACATCAGGCAACTATGAGAGCCAAAAAGGCCTCAAATTGAGCAAAGAAAGACATTAATTTTCACGTGCATTTCAACCAAGACGCTTCATTAGTGGTGTTCGCCTTAATGTCATATTATCATGACCGCTTTATTTTGTTTTATGTTAAGGGCTGGGGTATGAACGTTTGGACAGTATTTATTGTGGGACATTAGAGCACATCAGACATATCGAATTGCATTCTGAATACTAAGAATGTCCTGATATCAAATAATTTTGATTTTTTGAAATTGCAATGTAATACACATTTTATGACAAATCATTAAAATTGATATTTTTGATATATAACAGTCCTCGAAGTAAATTTTATAAATTTAATGATACATTCTTTAAGTATATGTAGCTGGGAGGAAAGGCCGACGATCAATTGAAAATTTTGACCTTTCGTTATTGAAGATATGGATTTCCCCCCCCCCCCCAAAAAAAAAAATAGGTCTTTTTGGGAAATAAAATCCATATCTTCAATATGAAAGGTCAAAATTTTCAATTGATCGTCGGCTTTTCCTCCCAGCTACATACACTTTAAGAATATGTCATTAGATTTATAAAATTGACTTCGAGGACTGTTATATATCAAAAATTTGAAAAATATCAAATTTTAATAATTTGTCATAAAATTTGCATTATATCGTGAATTTCAAAAAATGAAAATTATTTGATATGAGAAAGACATTCTTCGTATTCAGAATGCAATTCGATATGTCTGATGTGCTCTCATTTCCCACAAAAAATACTTTCGAAACGCTCAAAACGCTCATTCCAGATCCCTTAAGTATATGTCATATTACATGTTTCACATTTGTACGATTTTAAATAATTCTTTATCATGTTTATAGGACATGCTCTGTTATATTTTTATATCCTCTTTTCATTCTTGAAAAGATAGATCATGCTTTTTTTTTTTTTTTTGGGTATTTCTTTATTAATTTGTGTTTATAATATGGCGATTTCAAGTGGGATAATAACTCCTGGATGACGTAAGCATAATGTTGATAGATTTAAATATCATTATAAATAGGCACTTAATAATAATGATATTGAAATAAATTGATAAATAGATAAATTAATAGATAAATAAATAAAAGATATATAAGTCTAGATAAATAATAAATAAATGATAAACTAGGAGTAAATTGCAAACATTAAATATCTTAGAGCAAATGAGCATTTAATAAGTTTTTGCGACAAATATTTTGCCCTTCTTGTACGTTTTATCATTATTTTATCTTTTACTAATTTTGTGTTCCTCTTATCATTTGTGAAGTATTTCTTTATTTTTGTTTTAGTACAAGTGATCACTGAGTATGTTTAACTGTGGAAATATCGGTAGATAAGGTGTTTTTTATTTCACCCTTGAGTATTATTTATAAGTGTATCATCATACATTTCACATGTCATGATTTTTCATTGTTTTATTTTAAAGCAATTCTTTATTGGGGTGCATGCTCTCATATATTAGGTGGGTTTTTTTTCATGTTCCTCTTGTCATTCTTGATAGATGGCTGTTTATTTATGTCGCGTGTTAAGTATTTTTTTAATTTTTTGGTCGAAGTGTATAATTATCATCACATGCTGTAGGCTGTTTATTTATTTCGCCCTCATTTTCTTTACTTTTGTTTTTAGATCTTTAGTTCTTTATTTTTGTTTCTGTGAATATCATCCGAAAAGTAGGCCTTCTGCACATTATGATTTTTCCTTGCTTTATTTAACTCTTTACTGGGGTGCATGCTCTCTGCTGGGTTTTTTCATGTTCCTCTTATCATTATTGACAAGATAGCACCTGCTGTACGCTGTTTATTTATTACGCCCTAAATTATTTCTTTACTTTTGTTTTTAGATTTTGAAGTTGATATCATGATATCACACGCTATGTTTTATACCAACCGCATTGTCTGGTTAAAGACAGTTCTTGTTTTAAATCCTGAATACAATGTCAACATTCAGTTCGTTCACCTCACAATGCGGTGCGATGTTATATAACTGTATATATTGCAGGGTTGCCAAACCCGCGATGTAATAGGCCTAGGTCAATAGGATGAGTTTTGAAGATTTTCCTCGCGACAATTTCCTGTCCTATAGACACCAATTGATGGTTAAGAAAAATATTGCATGACTTCTCAACATTGGCTTACGCGACTTCTGGTAGTTTTTATCTCATAGAAACCAACGGTTGATAAAAAAAATATTGGGCGACTTTTCAATGATTTGACCCGCGGATTGCCCTCATTTGTTTGGCAATCGTGGTCTGTGTTAAGTGAATATATTTCGGTAAGAAAATAATTATCATAGACCATGTAGACAGAACGGACAATAGTCATAGGCGCTCTCCTCCATTTTGAGAAATATACTTTTACACACACACTACATTTATAATTAAAATGATCAGCCTTAAAGTTTTACCTTTTAGTGGGTTAAGCCAAACCTAAGTGGATGAAATATAAATCAACACTTCTGGCACTGATTGGTTTCCGTAGTTGTTATATGGAATACGAGCTGTCTGTAGCTACAAAATTGTCTGCAAATCGGCTTTTGCCGGGCCTCTCTTTTTCTGCGTTTTTCTCATTAAATTAGGGTCCCGTTCAAATAAAAAATAAACTGGTGTCTAGATGTAATCACAGTTAACACACCAGGAAAATTATAGAATATGCAACAACCTAGTTACACCTGTAGACTGCGAACAAACATGCACCTGGCCAGACCTGGCCGTAAAACAAAGTGTTCTCCCTACGGATACCCTTAAGGGTCACACAATAATGATATACTGAAATGCTGAGTGACTACTGAAATAAACTGATTTAATAAGTAAGTAGTCAAAATGTAAAAGACACTATTACACATACGCTGACCATGCAGAGGTTTTTACAAAATATTTCTGTGACTCGGAGTTGATAGAAACAAACTGCAGGAAAATATAGGAATTGCATGCTAACCTCTAGTAGTAGCTAATGTAGCTGAACCAGCCTTTGTCAATCTCTTTAGTGATACAATATTAGAAAACAATAAGCTTGTAAGTACCAATAATGAACTATTCATGCATGTCAAATTAACAGAAGGCTATTCTATTGTTGCTAATTGTTCTCAGTATCATGAGTTTAACTGTCTAACCCCAAAGATTTAACCCTTTAAAGTAGAAAACATTATAAGCTATGTATTGTACGAGCTAGCCACTCAATTCTAACCATCCGCTCTGAATTTTATAAAATTTTTATATGAAACACACCATCCAAATGAAGCTGAAGTGTTGGTAATTAAATGCTCTCATCTCATCATACATGCAGTTGTGATGTGAATATTGGTGCGTTTGTGCATACTGGTGTGTGTTTGTGTGTATGCGCTTGTATGCGCTCTGTGTGTTTATCTAGCCTACAGGCGCCACAACCCCGAGATGAAATCAATGATCTTTTACAACTTGCTCTCGGTGTAAAAGAAAACAAAGGATTCAGTGTTTTTTCCAATGCATATCACGTTGTTTGGTTTAATACCTACTTCTTTTGAATTTCACTGTTTTGATTGGCTTAGATTACTATTAGGGGTTTTCTTCCGTTATACCCAGTTTTGTAGTTTGTAATGGAATTGCTTTTCGGTCAGATTTGTTGAAATAATTTACTGTTTGATTTATTGCATTGCGAGTGTGGTTGAATAACACTAGTGCAATCAGGTTCAGTAACAGGGAGACACTTCATTTGTTACATGTCATATCAAGATAGGAAATCGGATCTGAAAAGATTTCAAGTTATTTGTGATATTCCTGAGAATATAAAGTTGTGTTCACATTGTCGGACATACGCCCGGCAGATTACTTCGTCGGCACAAGTTGCTAGGAGTCTGCCAGGATTAGTGGCAGTGTGAACGATGGTCAGCGTAAGTTCCGCCAGGCGTACATCCGATGATTTACTCCTGACAAAAGTCAGGAGTAGCGAGCTGGGTGTAACCTCCGCCAGGCGTTAGTAGTGCAATGTGAACACTGCAACGCCTGGCACCCGGTGTAAGTTTGACCTTTTGTTGGTTGGAACTAAGAAATTACATATTGCGTGGTTGAAAAAGGTCACAGAAACACCGGAAGTGGAGCCGATGTTTACGCCGACCAGAAGTAAAACTGGTCGGCGTAGTGCTAGGAGGCTAAGTGTGGACATGTGGTAGGAATAGCGATATTTGTTGAATTTTTATCAATGTCAGCGTAAGTTTACGCCAAATGTAACTCAAAATGTGAACACGACTAAATATTGGATAAGCTTTGAACTGTTACCTCCTTTGATGTGATTGGTGGAAGCCTTCATATTTGATAAGAATTGGTTGCAAAAGAGCCCTTTAATGTTTTGTGATGTTTGATTTTGTTCATTGTATCTCATAATATAGAGCTTTCAGGCAGTGAAATCGCATAATCTCGCTGTGTCAGTGACGAAAACAAGTGATTAGAGTGTTTGAAATATCGCCAAATTAATCATTATCAGCTCAGAATGCTAGATTATATATTGCACTTTTGCTAATGTGGCTGCTAAATACCGCATAAAATGTCAATTTGCATACTTTAACCTTTTGTTTGTGATCATCACTGATCATTGTATGCAGACGACATAGCTGAAATGGTACAAAATAATGGAAAATTTAACTTATCAGAATTTGACTGGCTCATTACTATATTTAGTATGCATTCAAATGAGTTGAAACATAACAGCTGATTTAGCGATTTTTGAAGTAATTCTTTGAATTTTCATAATTTTTTTTCCATCATCACACAAAATTATGGATGGTTGAACATTAAAGCAGTATGCACACATATGTATTAACATCAGCTGGCAATGACGAGGATGTGATTAACCAATGTCAAGCACATTGTTAGCTCATGCATGAAAACTTGTAGTCTTCTGTTAAATCAAGGCATTAAAGGGCATTATCTGCAACAGCCAAAAATATGTTGTTTCTTTCCTGTGGGTTTACAGAGTTTGTCATGAATCATCCAGCGCTGTAACAAGGATATTGGTAATCATGCTGATGATGATATGACAACTAATGCTCTGCAAGTGAAAATTACTTCATTACTTATATTTTTTGTTGTTGCAATGTGAATAAGGGCTCATATTGAAATACCCTGCCACGTTTTCACACAGAAAGAAGGCAGGATTCCCCTCGCTAAGCGCGCGCCTCAGGAAAGTTCGGTCATAAAACGGATGGATTATATGCATCCATGATACACCCTGCCTTTTGAAGTGGTCCATGACGAATGGGAAGATTTACTCTGACTACGGCTCATCGCACAACCCAGGAAAGCGCGCTCCTAATTTAAGTGGCTAATTGCAGTGTTATAATCACACAGGATTTTAACAAAAGAAGGCTAGCACAGGAAAGCTGCAGGATGGCGCACACCTTCCTGTGTAAGGGAATTTCAATATGAGCCCTAAAATATAATTTGGATGTTTCCTTACACATGGGACGTATTCTTAAGAACCTGTGCCTGTGCCTGTTCAAAGAAAAAAAAAGAAAATAGATAAATTGGAATGTGTAATAGTTTAATTTTGAGATGATCACGCAAACTGGATCTCTTATTTTGTTAATTTATTGCTCAACAATTAAAGGATATGCTCAAACACCATGAATTGGACAATGTCTATGGCATATTTCAAATTGTGAAACTGTTTATTTGAAGTACTGTATTCATACCATTAACCGCCCATGCCCCTATAAGCGCCCATCCAGTGACTTTACAACAAGTAAACTGATATTATTAACTGCCCATGCAAATCTGGATCATTGTTTGAAACATAAGGCACATTGATGATGATGGATAAATATTTTGTGCTACTTTTTATGTACATGCAAAATGTAAAAAATAAGCGCCCACCTAGAATGACTTTGTTAAGTGCCCTGGACGGTTAATGGAATGAATATGTTATTTAAGTTTCAATTTAAGTTCTTTTGTCTACGTGCTGACACAGACAAGCACTTCTTTGAATAGTACCGTACTTCAGGAAAAATAAAGTATTAGTCTATATAAATTATATGACAGCAGGTTTAATTGGAATTTGAGTATCAATTCCAGGATTTATTCATTTGCTGACAGCTGAGGTCAATCCGATCTTGGTCAGGTCGCTAATTATTTACACTGTGATTGGATGATATGCCTAATTAATTAATGAGTAACTCTCATTGTAACCATGAAATAATCAGATAAACAATTATTGTCAAATATGCTATATATTTGTGTGCAGGATCACATCACAATATGAATATTATGCATGAATCAACAAAATGCAAATTGATGGATCATTTTAATCTACTTATTATAGTTATTCTTACAAGATAGAGAGTGAAAGAAATTGAATTAATACAATTGAAATTCATCGAAATGTGCAAAATACGCCAAACAAGTCTTAAATTGCTTTGCTTGTTAGAAAATGTGTTAAATAAGTGATTATTAAATCATTTTTATTCTGCTGTTTTGCTTGAAGTAATCCCTGCTTGAGAATGCCTAATGTTCTAGTACTTATGTCAATATTCAGAAATTTCAAATGATGGAAAATCTGTGACCCGACCAAGGGAAAGGAGGATATAAATATGTGAAAAGTTAATTTTCTGATTTATGCAGCATGATAAAAGTTATATGTACATAATGAAAATACCATCAAATTGTATAAGAAAGTCAATTTATAGTTGAAAATATTGAATAGCAAAATAATAAAAAAACAAATTGATTTGAATGGTAAATGGGCTCTTAACGCAAAGCTCAAAAACAACAACATTGTCATCATTTTGCTGGATCAAATCACAGCCAGCCAGTCATTTATTATTAAGTACCTGATCTTGTCCTTTACATACTTTTAAAATAAAACCATACTCTTTTGGCCAATTTTAATTTTGCTAAATCTTATGTGGCTGAATTGAATAAGGTGTAAGTTAGAACATAGTGTAAACATTACAAAATTGAAAAAAAAAATCAGATTGGAAAAAAATTCATTTAAAAAAGATCATATGTGGGTACCTTGCTTCCGCACAACACCAAACAGATAAATGAATGTGGTAGAGGCTACAACAAGGCAATTTAAGAAGGAAGTAACTGGCCCTTGAGGAAGGGAGTGAATCGCTGTGGGGATACCCAGAGGGTTATTGTCTACATGTGGTGTTACTGCCTTGACACCTCGCTAAAACAGGAAAGCCTCACTAGTCACTTTAAGCGCAGCCTCCTAAGTTGTCATTATGTTATTAGCGGAAAGAAGTTTGGAAATATAATGGGCTGCCTGTTGTAGAAAATTTAGCATGCATATAGGTTCAAACTATCGCTGTTTGAAATGGGGACAAATTGTATTGTGTTGTGTTGACATTCCGTGGCTAAATAATAAAGAACTTTAATATTAAACAACTGGCCCAGATCTCACAATGACAATGTCCCACAAATGAGATGAGACCGAAGTGTTGGCAATTTGCCTAATTGAACTGGTGGTGCTTTTGTCATGGCTCTTAACTTCAGGGGATCTCTATTATATATGCCCATTAGCAAACAAATTTAAAAGATCTGCGTTTGAGGGCTAATAGATATAAATACACTGTACACCTTGTTTTGTTATGTTTACCGTACTTTTCAGAGCTGCTCAAGGGCCATCCACCATTTTGTCCATGGCTGAAATTATCTTCTAGGTCACCTATTGGGATTTTCCAATTAAAATCCACACTACCCATGTGGAAGATTTAGCTAAAGTCTTCTACAGAGGGAGTATGAGTTATAAATAGAATAGACAATTGGGTAACTTCCATCTGAAATACTCACTCCACAGTTGTGGAAGATATACAGTAGGTAAAACCATAATACAGATGGAGTATGGGTTTCAAAATGATTTATAGCTGTGACCGTTTACATAATTTGAAACACATACTTCCCCAGTGGCAGATATTTCCAAAATCTTCCACAGAGGTACATGTAGTGTGGATTCACAGATATTCTGTGGTGGATTTTACATGGAATAGCCCATTGAGAACCCCTGCTCTAAATAGAGCTATACCCAACTATTGGTGTGGAAGAAGAATGATGTTAAATGAACCCATATAATGAGTAGTATAGATGGTAATAAAAGATAACAAAGACATGATGGGTACTATAGTATCGAGCAAATTCCTCATGGCAGCTATTGCATATATCCAGTCTTGTCTTTGCCAAACAAATTGAGCTCCTTCCTACCAAGCAAGGCAATTCCTTGAGGTTGAATGACTGATGATAGCATCAGTCATTCACTAATGCGGTGTTTTAGTTGTGAAGTCTTCAAGATATTGCTATATTAATTAGTTTTAGGTGAATAATGAGAGCAAAGCAAGACACCACCATCAATGTATGAATAGCGCACAGTTGTATGGAGGCGGTGTGAAATTACAGCCATGGTGCAACTGATATGTCTTTTTTTAAAGTGTACACAAATTGTAGTCCTTGCCTCGTTTTTTTGGATGTGTGTTTTTATATGACAAGTTTGAATGGAAATATAAATACAAAGCATCCACAAACATCTATTGGCTATTTTAGTATTCAAGGTTGTTGCACGAGCACGCCTCTGCGTGATTTATATGAAGTACGCATTTTAAAAGCGTAGGTCACAGGCGTAGTAGATACTGTGATTAGATACTCATCCTTGTCTGTCTAAAAATTGTCGGTCATAGATTCCATAAATTTGTTATATATATATATATTTATTTTTTTGCTTAAAATTGAGTTTTATTTCATATTTGTATACATACTTGTTTCTCTTTTTGAAAAGAGAATTTCTTCTGATATAATAAAATAAGCCCTGGGGATTTTGTGGTTTGTGAGGATGATGCATGAACAATGCAAGGAAGCGAGGAGGTGGGGAAAATAGACAAAGACCCAAAGACCTTTGTCAGCTCCTGTGGTTTGAGAGTCATGTCAAGAATAATTATCTCCTGTTTCAAAACCCAAGGGCTTTTAAGCAAGTTGTTTACTTTATAATAGCAAGTCTGTGTGTTAGTCCTTACATGCTTGCTCCGTATATTGTACTTTATAAGTGACCACTAGCTAGAAATGTTTGGCATAATTAATCGGCATCAGACCCGCTGACTGATTTTGCAGTAATCATGGTAATTAGGATAAGTAACTTGAATCAAATAAACCAAGCAATTAAAATTTTGCCAAATATAATAGCTTATAATCGCTTATTAGTCAGAAATGTTTGAAAGAATTTTGTGAAGTCATACTTCCAATGTACTTAAGAATAGGAAGGAAAAGAATATCTTAAAATGTTCAGATAATTAACAATTTATCTCAAATCTCTGATCAGAGTAAAATTTCGTATTTTCACATGTGTTTCAGTCGCTACATATTTTCCATGCAGGATACAGGGAAAGCTAGGTTTCCTATAAGAAGCTTACACACATATTATATTGCATATTGCCCTTTCATGTGTCCAAGAATAGCGTACTGTAGTTATAGAATACTGCCACCACCATGGCCACCAGGCTCGTTGAAACCTACACAGACTTGAAAATTAAGCTGTAGTTCCTTTCCGTTTAATACAAAGGATGAATCAGATTGACAATGATTTTATAAGCATATGTTTTTAATTTTCAGGCAATATTAAAGGGTATCAGTTATATAGCTCTTGAGATAGAGGTAATAGAAGAAAGTATGAGAAGAAAAAGAAAATGAGTAATTTAGAAAGAAGATAAGAATGGGTAAGAAGAAGGAAAGATGTTTATTTGTAAAAGAAAGACAGAAACGTCAGGAAAGCGAAAAATGTGTGAAGTGAATTTGCCAACAGACAGGTAGGTAGATACCCCCCCACACACACACACCCATTCTCCCCACACAAACCGGTACAAAAAAAGGGAAAGAGAAAGAGAGAATTTAGAGGAAGAGATTTATCACATGATGAAATGAGCAGCACACCACAATTACTAGTTCATCAACCAGATCATCATCAGTAGACAGCAGTGAGCATTATGGCTAGCTACCAAGGTTGAAAGTTGAGAGGAGTTCTATGTGACAGATGAGATTAAGGGCAATATAAAATGTTATCAAGTAATAGCTCCATCTCTCGCTCTCCATCCCACTCACCAGCATCTAGCTAGCTAGTCTACAAAATATGTATCTACACAGCCTTGGGCTTTGTTTAGCTGCATATGCACAAACAGGATCAATTACACCGATACAAGCAGCCAACTGGATCAAATCTGTGGCCTGATTTTAATTTACACAATCATGACAATAGAAACATTATTTTAGATGGATAGTTACAGATAAATATGTTATTTAGAGTATATTTGGAATCACCGAAGCTGTCTCATGCATGATATTTTATTGCATGTCAATTCACATATGGAAGCAGCTGAAAATGTCACAAGGTTCTATTTGCTATCATCAGCAGCTTCATTTCCTACTTTCCTTGGTTCTCAAATGCCGACTTAGATTATCAGTGTAATTTTGTTGACCTTATAAAAATTTCCTGCAATTTTTGTGCGAGCTTTCATCTGCTACCACTTATGACTAAAAGATAAATATATAGTCTGAAATGCTGCACATATGTCAAGTGTGCTTATAAGAAATGAAATTTCCATATCATCAATATTTTAATTGGCTATCACAATTCCTGATAAATTTGGTTGGTTATGAATGTCTCAGTCGTTTTGGTGTACATTTGTGTAGCCTGGCATTTGCGTGGAGCAAACACGTCCAGTGGAACCATGTATCACCCGCAGGGAAGATTGACTTTGCGAGGATAATGTGTTTTATGTTTGCATTAGGAAAGCGGGATTTGTAGGGACTCAACTCCCAGAATTAGTACAGTGCAGGATGAAGTGAATTGTGAGGAGTATAATTCCACTAAATTTCCTGTTTTCCCTTTACTGTCAAAATGCAATTTGTGTAGAGGCCTGCTAAGTACCAAACTAATTCCAGTCAACATCCCAATAGTTTACTCTTGATAGTCACCAAACCTTAGGGCTGTGCAATGATTATCTCTTCCCCCAGCAGCAAAAAGAAGGGGTAGCAATTTTGGCAGGTCAAAGGGGGGGCAAGAGATTTTTGGCACACACTTAGTGGGCACCTTTTAAATAAAATGCTCTAACAAGGATTAGGAAAACAGTACAGAAACATTCAAAGAAGCAAAATTACCTTTCCATGGAATTGTTTTTGGAAAAAAAATCCATAATGATATTTATCATGCTATCCCTTATGGCATTTGGCTTTCAATTCATTGTTTCATAAAGCACCCTTGTAAGAGAATGAAATAAGTGCCCAGTGTGCTAATTCGGTTGAATGCGGTATTGGAAATATGCTTTATTTGTGCGGGAGCATATTAAATACTCGGGACCAAAATCAGCAAGCTAGTATAATTAGCTGACTGCAATGATGATAAATATCAATGACACATTGGCTTATAATGACATCAATACATCAAGTGGTAAAATATTTGGCATTATGATTTATAGAACTATAATTTTATAGTTTGTGGTGGGGTCTGCTTTTAAACACCGGAAAATGGAGATGTTACTTATACCGTATGAGGGGGGGGGTTTCACAAAGGGTAAGTAAGTCTTTGTGAAATGGTCCATATGTTTTAAATGTATAGGAGAGGTACACTAGGGGAGCACACTGTAAATTTTTGTTGAGTGTGTTCCTCCAGAATTTTAAGGAGATGGGTCTTTGGAAGCTGACGGCATACTGGTCAAAGACTAAAATGGGGTCTATTGGAGCTGTAAACAAGTAAATGGGGGTCTTTTGGAGCTGCAAGCAATCAACATCAATGGTCTTTCTTGGCGCTCTGGTGTGAAAAAAATCAGACATGTGAGGAATGAACAATATCGGGGCCTTTTAGAGCTGAATTTAATATCAAAATAAAGGGGTTTTATGTTGGTCAAATTTAGGGAGCCTTTCGGAGCTGCAAAATCCAAAATGGGGGTCTTTCCAGGGAACATACCCATATGGGTCATTTGTGTTAAGTGCCCCCTTCCCTGGATGTACACAACATTTTGATTTTACGCTTCTGGTAAAAAACAAAAACAAATGTTCTGCAGTGCATGATGGATATGTGTTAGCTGGGAGAGCATTTATTCTTCTTGAGGTGATACAGATTAGCACAGTACACAATATTTACACCAAACATATTGTTTGTTTTGTTATCTGTTTGCAAATGATAAACTGTATTCTGTTATCATCCAGCAATTTCAAATAATTGAAAAGGTTATGTCACCTATTTTATAATAATACAGTAAGACTATTCGCTGACAGGAAAATCTTTTATTTAATTATTTTGATTTTGAAAATATTAAAAGATTTCCTAAAGGTGAAAAAATTATTTCTTATTGGTGAACATTATGTTCATATAAATTATTGAACAAACACTGTTTACAGCATTAATGCTTAATGAAGAAATAATGAAACACAAGATGTGATTATTTGCTGCATCATGCTTTAAACTACAAAGTAATGAATATCATTATGTACTATTGTGAGCATCAGACTCATCCATTATAAGGTATCAGATGTGGTGATTAGTCCGAGAAGATTACACTTCCCACAATGCAATTCTTCCATCCATTTTCTATACTGATAGTGCAACATGGGTCGATAGTGACAAAAAGTACCTGAATGAACAGAGCACATCTAGATCTTCCAATATATGTTTATATTTTTACTATCGACCCATGTTTACATGCGAAGATTTAGGGGGCGCAGCGGGCCGTGCTCCCCCTTTTGGCAGATCCAAAAAAATAGAAAAGAAAAGAGGAAAAGAAAAGAAAGGGAAAAAAGAAAAGAAAGAAAATGGAACAACGTAAAAAGAAAGAAAATCTTCGGGCCTATCATAAATCTGTAGTGAGTATCGTACGCTAGGGTGGCACTCTCAATCAACCTAAATAATTTGCCCAAATCAGCCCGAATTGCCCATAGATTTAGGGCCTATAAAGTGTCGGCGCATAAGATATAAAAAATACCCTAAAATAGGTCTGTCTATAAGTGTGTTAAAATGCCCAAAACCCAGGAGCTTCCATGGCTCTGGATCCCCCGGGCTTCATCCCTGGAACCCACCCGGGGCCTGGACCCCATGCTATAATGCTCTATATTGGTTCACATTTTCTCGAAATCCTGGATCCGCCCCTGCATGTTTGGCCAGTCTATTCACAACATGAAAACAAAGGGAACCTGTACAAAGTAATAGTAGTGTTATTTGATGAAATGAGGTGATGTATCATGTTGCAAAGGATTCTGGGAAGAGTAAAGTATCTTCTCTGGTGATTAGTTATATCTCTTCATTTTCAGAGTGTATTTACCTTTTTTATCATGATATAACGAGACGTCATACACTTATACGCGAACATTAATTTTGAAATGATTTAGAAACATTAACATACAACATGCTCTGGGAGGTCATCGCTCTGTGGCTGTCGGTGCATGAGAAACAGACTGGGGAAACAGACATGGTGTTTATTGATTAAAGGGGCATCCCAAGATATTTTCAAAATTGCATTCCAAGATATTTTTAAATTGGTATCTATTATTTTAGTTGGCTGGTGTGTACACAGAGTACAGATATATTTTGTTGAATACAGTATACGATGTCAGTGTTGTATTTATCTAAATGGTGTGGTATTGTGCAATTATACAAGTTTCTATTTCCTTTGACGTCATTCTGTTATATAATATTGGGCAGTCTACTCAAGACCACTGAATCTGCATCGCTGTGGTTTACTTCCAAAATATAGATAAAAGTGGATTATATGCAGTGGCGGCACCAGGAATTTTTTTCGGGGGGCAAAGTGAATATCCGGGGGCAAAGCAACAAATTTTGTGCAAAATTGCTGCAAAAAGTGGAAATTTACGTAATTTGGGGGTTTTGCCTCAAAAGTGGGGGGGGGGCCAAGTAAAAGAGCGTGCTCTGGCATGCACTATACCTGTTCTCCCCAAAGATGACGCTGGGATTTCCCGGCACGCCATTCACCCTCAATATTGCTTGGGAATTCCCGTCATGAGATGTTGTAAGAATATCCCATTTACCATCCAGAATGTAAAAAATGGGAATTCCCATAGCCTTTTGTTGTGCTTACTCACTCACTTGCTTATTTTGGGTGGTTTTCTCAAACCTACAGATCTCCTTTACCTCCTGTCCTGCATCGCAGCGGGTCAGATGCTTTGACAAAAGACTCATTGTCAACAAAATATGCATGGAGAATGTGACTGATCTGGCAAAACTGTCTTCCTACTCTGAAGCCATTCTGGTTGTTTCTCAGAAGACTATCAACCTCGGATCATCCTGTTGAAGGTTTTGACCGCTTTTGAAGATTGGTGCCACAGTAGTTGGTGTAATGTATTATAAATCTCATTTCCTATAAAGTGTGTGCTCTAAATTTTGAGCTGGAAAATCACAGTTAAGTTACAGATCAGTCAAATTCTCCATCAAACTTAATGCACATTTTGTATTTAATCACAACAACAGAGTAATTTTTCACTTGTATGGAAATATTTCATTTGAATTCATAAAAGAGCAAAAATTGTGATGAATCTGTTTTAATTAGTTTTAGCTTTTTAGCAAAGAAAATATAGCAGCTCTGCAAATGCTGACAGAAGTCTTAACAACTGTGTAATTATTAATGTTAAGATTTCACAGTACCCTGAAATTGACGACTCTATACAAAGCAGTAAATAAATGATGAAGTGGATGCTTACTATTTGACCTGTTTTCTGCATTTGTAAATTGAAAAGCAATATATTTATGCTTTGTGAACAAGACCCCTATGACACAATCAAGGGAAATGAGTCTGTTTAGAAAATATTCCATTTTATAACATCATTTATTATATTAGGCCAACAAAAACGCTACATTTTAATGCAATTCCTATGAAAATTGAACTTCTGGTTACCAAGTTATATGCAATTTATCAGTTGCTGAAAACAATAAGAAACAAAAGAAATTGAGCAACTTTTTGCCAGTAACTCAAAAATCAATATTTTGACATCAGACTCATTCCCTTGTCATGTCGCATATACATAAAAGTAAAAAAATTAAAATTAAATTGTGTTAATTACTAATTCATTACTTGATTAGGTGTGTTGTTGTGAACTGAAATGCAAAAATGAATTTTTTTTTAGTCAGTTTTGAAACTTGTGTGATGTCAGTGTTAGAATATAAAATGATCATTGTATTCGGGATCCGTCGTCAATAAATATTTTCCGTTCTCAGCAAAATAAAGTGTATTTTGAGAGAGGCTTTTCAGGCTTGTCTGTTACGCTCATCGTGTGCATCAAATATCAGATATCAAATAAAGCAATAGTTTTACATCATCCAACCCAAGCAACTACTACTATTTCTCATTTCTGTCTATATTGCTGGAATTACACAACTGGGAATAAACCTTCTGTATAACTACGTTATCCAAAATCATCGCATATGAAAAAACCAAAAAAAATCTTGATAATATTGTACTGCCATAATCTTCTCAACTTTATAAATAACCATATGCTAGCTAGAAGATACTCAATGTCTCTGTCTTTCTATTTGATATTTACAGTGTAATCTAGAGTCATCGTAGCACACTGTGCGGAGTCTGTCTCAACGTCATCATTGATATTTGATGAGTGTTATACAGTGAGAGCATCATTATGGCTTTCATATCGCGAAAGCGAGGAAACCGGAGACAATTTTCATTTGGACACCTCTCCTGGCAATCTTTGTAGTATTGATCAACAATCTATGAGGTACTGCTGCATTTCTCTCTCTCTCTCTCTCGTGCTTTTTTAACGTTGCCATTATTTTTTGTTATGATGACATTTTTGATAGGGTATTGCTATAAATTGATATACAATTTGATGTGCAAAAAGTATTTATTAATAATAATGATGTTAGCTTTATTGGAGCTAGATGTTTGAGAGAATACAATATTTATTAGTTTCGACAACCGTACTTAGTCTTCCATCTTTTTTATGTAACATAATCCGCTTAGCTTGGAAATGGTTGACAACCGCAAATGGGATGAGAAAAAAAAAAAGTGGAAATGTTGCCAAGAAAAAGGGTCTTCTTTTTGAGGATAAATCACTGTGCTTCATTTTATCAGTTTGCTTCTGAATTTAGAGATGAAATTGCAGCGAAGAAGGAAAGAATTGTTAAATTCAACATCTTGTTAGAATCACTTGTTACCCCTCAGGTTCAAATTACTACGAGTGAACGATCTTTCCTGGCATGATTGGAGTGATTTTCAAGTATAAATGTTTTGAGATAAAGATACAAAGGTTACAATCTATATGATATGTATTTTTTAATAATTATAAATTTTGCTCTAATATAACCTGTAGGGCAGAAATTATGGGCTTTCAATTTTTCTGTTAGATTATTTGCAATGTCCGTAAGGCCAAAAAAAAAAAGGGTTTTCGCCAAAGAAACACACACACAAATTGCAATTTTACACTGTTGTGGCCAACAATCAAGTTGAATATTGTTTTAAACACAGATCCTGCAAAGAAAATGGTTCAAAAAGAAGTAGCAGGCCAAAATATGATATCAGTCAAAACTATCGGGGTGCAGTATTCATAATCTGAGGTCAAAATAGAACAAATAATTTGTGTTGTCTATTCTAAATTCCTAAGTCACGTGTAATGAACCCGAGTTTAATTAATTATCTTCCAATTATCAAAATAATAATGCTTATCATAGGAAAACAAATAGCAGCTACTAACCAAGCAAACAGTCGGTATAAATTTGCAACATTTTATCAGGTCCTTCCTACTTGTATCAGATTAGCAGATAAGATGGTAGTTGAGTGTTAACCATCCACATGAGGCTGTGGATTATATTATTACTTACAAACTGGAGAAATTGTCATGTTAAATAGGTTTCAAGCCATTTCTAGTGTTTCACATTTTTTTGTCTCATTATTTTCACTCTGAAAGAGATTTGATGCTATAAATGAAGACAAACATGTTAAGGCTCTATACAGTAGTCTCAAATCATTACAACCTACTGCTTTTGCATTCGTCTATGGGCGTGTGCAATGTTATTTTAAAGATAGCATAAAGTGTTTTAAATAAACCTTGCATGACTGGTTGGTTGTGCAATATTGTTCATTTCATCACTGGGTTCCAATATAAATCCAGCCAAAGAGCCAGCTAAAGGTTAATTAACCGAGGCTAAAAAGGCCTTTGCATGGACCATGGGCATCCGAGGGAGGGGGGCATGTGTCCCTCCCCCACCTTTTGGCAAAATTACACATTTTGTGAATTGTGGTGTGCTTTTTTCAGCCCCTTTTTGAAAATTGTGGCGGAACCCCCCCCCCCCCCACCACATTTCAAGATGGATTGCTGCTATAGACAAATCCAACAAGCCAAGTCATGGTCAGGATTTGGTCGACCATTACTGGGTCCTTGCAGCACCAAACTGGTGTTGTGACTGCCCAATTGGGTGGATTAAAGCCGCTTAAAATTTGATGTTAGATTCTTTTGTGTTGTAAACTGTCATCATTCTTTTGTCTACGTGTAACATGGGTGATAGAATGCAGTCACCCTCCAAGGCCGCATCATTTCACATTTTAGGTGAGATGGAACGACGGGGACCCAGCTATGGCTGCCATTGAGGTGTAGGATGCATGAAATTGGATTTGTCTATAAAGGCATGGACACCAAGATTTTATTTATTTTTTATTTAGGCCTATTTATGTTTTAGCTCCTTGATTGCACTAGAGACATCATAATTGATCAAATGACGATATGAGGTGCAAAAAGGTAAATCATGGTCAGGCAATAGCACTCATTAGGAAGAGAAACCCCAATGTGAAAGTAATGTAATGTGATCTTGCACATTTTGTCTTGATTTTGGTGAAATTAACTTTGAGAAATATTTCAAACAAGACCAAAAATGAGTTTTCATTTGAGAAATTTAACTGTGCAGTTGAAAATAAGACGTTTTGTGATTCACATTAATGAAAATGCCAAGATCTGCAAAGCATAGGAAAAACTCTTTATCCGTCTCATTCACCAGTGATGACATTGTATTTTCCTTTATCATGGTCTGTATAGAATAGATGGAGAAAAGAGAAAGAGCGCTATTGGGTCGACTATATATTTTATCGTTGGAGTTGTATGCTAAAGAGATCTAGCAGAGGTTGCCTCTAGGCAGTTGAAACTTGACTCTTGTGTTTTCCATTTCTAATCTGTGTTTATCTGTCTTCATAAACCTTGTTATTATTTTGTTGACATGTTTTGCATTTGTATGCTATCTGAGCCATAAATTGGTTGTTGTGAATTTATGACTAGCTATGCATATGGCAGATAGCAAAAAATAGAGACATTGATCAAAACTTGATAAGGTATGCATATATGAGATAGCAAAAATAGAGACGTTCATCAAGACTGATATTATTTTGTAATAACAATTTGGAATGTGTTCCACTTTGATTTGATTCCACTGAATATGTCAACATACTTACTTTTGAGTAATTATGAGCTTCTCTCAAAATTTTCAAATAGCGTGCCAAAAACTTGCTTGCCCCCCTCCTCTTGGCTTGCCAAAAATTGCTTGCCCCCCCCCCTCTTTGGCCTGAACAAAATTGCCACCCCACCCCCCCCCCTCTTTGTACATGCCAAATATTTTGGTTCCCAATTTGCAAACTTTAAATGGTCTAGATATACATGTATGATGCAAGCGTAGCGAGCAGGAAATTTCGCATGTTTCTGTTCTGTTTTCCTAAGCCTTTTTAGAGCATGTTATTTAAAAGGTGCCCCACCCCATTTTGGAATATTTTTTCAAATTAAATATCTTGGAAACTAGAAGAAGGGGTGACCCTGAGAGAAAAGTAAAGAAGGGTTCTACTCCTAATTGTTTTGTAGTTATTACTTGATTAAGTTTGAGGTTCTTTTAAGGCTTTGTTTCCTATTTAGATATTTCAACAAATTTTTTTATATTAACTCTATGATTTTACGAACGGCAAAAGCCGGCACAAGCCCCATGGTCCAGCCTTGTGGTTCAGGAATCACCCTTTGTAGAAAGTAAAATTAATGAACTACACTTCTCTTTGATAATTCTTCATCCATACGATCATATAACCCCTGAGTTCAAAGTAATCTCATTCGAACATGTAATCCATACATTCAAGACCACAACACTTAATCCCTCACTGCTTTTGTACAAGAGCAAAAGTTGGTGCTGATCCATTGCTGCCGGGCAAACAAGGGACATGCCTTGAGCGTGACCAAGGGTGCAGAAATGTGCCTGAAACTGGCCAGTATCTAAAATATCCTACCCTACTGTCTGATCCACACTGAACAAGCCTTGAGGAAAACAATTATTGTCGTAATTTTACAAGCAGTCTTGGTGAGCATGTTGAAGTCTAATAAATATAGCCTTTATAAATGCTTCTACATTTTCCATAACTATAATTACATATCTATTATATGTTAACTAATTAATTATATATCATCCACTTGGCCCACTGACCCCGAAGACAAAGCCATTTCACCAGTATAGCATATAATATAACTGGAATTAAAGCTCTTGAAATAAACCACGGATCTAGTACCGCTACTAACAAACAGGGAACATGCCCTGAGAGTTCCGCTGCATTGTGTTTTTATTAATACTCAATAAAGGTTATATTTCACTTCTGATAGCGTAGTCTTGACACAAAGTGGTCACGACTTACAACGGAGGAAAAACAATCTATACTCTGTGATTAATCCAATATATGCATGCTTGTATGAAATTGATAGTGCAAAATGCAAAAACCAAACTGTAAAGCAGCGAGTCTAGAATAAAATGACAACTGTCGTTTAAACACACTCGATAATTGAAACAGGCTTGCCATTTGGCGGTGATGCATGTTGCAACGTGAACTAGCAGAACATGCAAAAACATGAATCAAGGTTTTTTTTATACCGTTCCTAGCGCCAAGCTCCGATGTTGTGTTTTCGTTGCACACATAGGCAAAGTAGAGAGATAAGGCCCTTCACAATTAATTCTTAGTTTCCTGTTTCAAGTTTGAAAATAAAGGACGAGGCGACTTTTAATTATTAATTATTAATTATCTATTAATTATTAATTATCTATTACTTTCTTTATTTTGAAAATGTGTGGTCGTGACTATTATCAACAGTCCATTTGGTCATTTTGACTAAGACTACGGATTTAATTATTTTACCTTTATAATTGATTTTTAACATTAATATTAGTAGGGGACCCTACAATGTTCTTGTTTTATATTCATGATCAAGTTGAGATGATCAAAAACAGATATTAGCAAATAAAAATAATTACAAAGTCAATTAAAAGATGAAAATACCTAAATAA
Organism: Amphiura filiformis; assembly: GCF_039555335.1. Classification (NCBI taxonomy): domain Eukaryota; kingdom Metazoa; phylum Echinodermata; class Ophiuroidea; order Amphilepidida; family Amphiuridae; genus Amphiura; species Amphiura filiformis. The sequence goes on from NC_092635.1 coordinate 29,810,572, forward strand.
AAATAAAATAATTAAACATTTTTCCATTCTTGATTTTGGACGCGCGAGGGAAACAGGAAACTAAGGATCAATTGTAATTGGCCTAACAAATGATATTTTCATTTGATTTTCAAGTATCAGTTCCATGTGAGAGTAATAATGTATAGAAATTGTCAATGTGTTGTGAGAGTGTGTGGGTGGAAGAAGGAAACAGTACAACCAAAGGAGAGGTTTTCATTTGCCGATTGTTACTAAATTAATAATAAATAGTGGAAATGTATGGTATGATTTTAATGGATGTTTATGTAACTTGGTATCTCAATTAGTGGTTTATTTTTTGTACTGTTAGGATTGTTATGAATGATTTGTTTTAAATCATTGCAAAAGGTTGTTTTGATCATATTATTGTAGGATTCCTTTCTCATTTTTTCTTTATTATAAAATTTATTGCACATAGTTTGGTCCAGGGTTCGAAATTTTGGTTGTCCGGTTGCCCGGGACAACTAAAAAAGTCACTGGACAACCAAAATTACTGATTCGGTTGTCCGCCGGACAACCATAAATCTGTAGCCAAAATGGACCTTTGTACATACGGACAACCAAAAACTTAGACGGACAACCAGAAATTGTAACCTGGTTGTCCGTGGGACAACCATTTATTTTTCCTTAATTCGAACACTGGACTTTGGTCTACTTTGATTTGTCATGTTGTCTGGAAACACCATCTAAAATATAGCCACATATATCTTAAGCTTATAGGATATAAGGCTCTAAACTTATGACCATGTTATAGGAAGAAATAAATCAAATTACTTTTATTGCTTGTTTTATAAAATCTAACATATACACACCCCAACCTACCCCACATACACACACATCCTACTTGTGAAAATCAGGACCTAAATTTTTTTCTTATCTATTTAAACCGAGGACCTTGAATACCCGAAGCTAGGCACCAAACTGTGGACCTTCTTGACTTTGTACATGCTGGTAGGTAGAGGAACCATGTCCTCGGTTGCAGGGTGTGCTTGGTTACTCTGCTGTTTTTGTATGTGTGTCCTCGTTTGCAAATGCATACACACCCCAACACACCCCCACAAGTTTAGTGACTATATCACAAAATTGTACAATGTGTATCAAATTAACTGATATCAACAAAATGAATCAACTATTATCAATTTTACTCTATATACAGTTTGAGACACCCTGACACAATCCAATGCGAAAGTGTGTCTTTTTTGGTCCACCCAACAAGCTGAACACACAAGTGTCATACGTTTTATCTTCAGTAGATAGCAAGTACTTATAAGGTGTAAGAAACTGTATAGTGAGAGCACAGGGATTAAACCATTGCATACCCTTTGTCAGCTGTTTACTTCAAACTCCAGTTTTCGCAAGAAATTTGGAATGAAAATTTGAAAATGTATGCCTGATGCATTCAGATGAGAACAAACATGCTTAGTATTGGTTCAGTGGTTCTTGGGATAATAGATGCAAATGATGAATGTTTTAGAGTATATTATCTGCAAGTTGTGCACTGACTGACTATTACACCCCACAGGCTGTACTGGCCTCCATGGTCTGCCAAATCTAATCTTCTCCTATTTGCCATCAAACGGGGAAAAAAATGCTCCGTGCTTGGTAAATTAGATTTGATATCAACATATCTGGCCTCTTAATAAAAAATGCCTTAGACATGGCCATGTTATTTATCTTGTGAGCCAGTCGGAGTCTGGACCCTGCTACATACGTGATGCATGGCCTGTCTGTACCGTATAGAAAAAATAACACTGCGCCATGTCAGCAGCTGGACCCTCAGGTATATAATCGTATAATACTTGCAGAATAAAAAAGCCACTAAGCTAAATATTTTTGAATGCGGCTGGTTTTTTTCTCTCCCTTCTCCATTCCTTTGTAGTTATTATATTAATTATATTGATGAGGAATGGAGTGGAGACTAGAGTATGAATAGGGCAAATGTTAATGGTATAAATTTTGGATACAATATTGTTGTGTCCATTTTACTGTTTTATTTAGAAGATAGAGCGCAGGTTGTTGACCAGTTAGGAAGGTGTCAAATAACCTTCATCATGCCAATATGGAAATATGTAAGTGCAAATGACAGTTCCTCATATGGGGTTCTATTTCACAATTTTTTATGATAACAAAATTTTAATTTTAATATATCTGTACCATGATGATCATATTGAATATAAGCTTGAAAATTGTATCAATTTGGAGTGAGTGAGCACACATATTATGTGAAGTACTGGCTATGAATGGTATTGACCTGGTCAGGAAACCACTCACAACAAATTAGCTTCTTGTAATTCTTGAGTGGTTTTGTCAGTGAGACCTAAAATACAAACCATATAGTGACAATGGACCAATTCAATAATAGACAGTGCTCGAAATAAGGTGGACCTGGATCCTGTAGATTGTCAGATCTAGATGCCTGACTTACCCTTAAAAATATTGCTTATTTTCAATACTGCATAATAAGTTACTATACTTAATTCTTTTATTGAATTATTAAAGTGCTCATATATTTTTCAACCTAAGGGCCCAAATGGTCCTTAAAACTTTTGGCTTATAATTATACCAAATTAAAGATAAATAGCTAATTTGTACACTGCTATTGTTAATAGTTTCATCACGCGCATAAAGCATCAATAGATACTTGCGGCATGCTGATTACATAATGGTATCGAGTAATGTCATTATCCTTGCCTGCCTGCTATTAGACATGATTAGATAATGCTCCATAAATACACATTGGACTTCAAGGTTGCATACTCATCTATTTAGTCTATAGGTAGGACCGGATTTTCCATAGCCTTGTGTTTTTTGGTAGCCCACCAATGTTCATGGATGTGTTTCAAAGACCTGCAAAGGAGGATGCCATGATGCTTGAAAATGCTTGCCTGCAAACGAGGACACATGCCAGAAAATACTGATGCTACCCAATTCCCTCTTCCTTCCATATTACAAGCAATGTAAAAATGCATAGATATAAGTATTGGAGCCTAGCTTCGGGTATGCAAGGTCCTCTGTTAGATAGGAATTGTCTTCGTTTGCTGGTCTTTACAAATAGGGGTGTGTGGGTGTGTACAAGTGTAAACACTGGTAATCGAGGACACACACATAAAAATCTGTGAGTACACAGGAACCATGGACATCCACGGTTCCTGGACAGTGTTACTAAGCATCTGATTTAGTGTCTGCAGTAATGCAATTGCATATAAAATTCTATTGTGTGTGTCTGCTGTTGAATTTTTAAAACTTAGGCTGGGGATAGCTCGAGATACTCTAGCTAAAATACAGGTTTACATTTACTATCTTACATTATCTTGCTGTATTTCAGCTAGAGCTCCAAACGACAAGCTTCCGGGTTTTTGGAGAACAATACTGTTACGTAAGATGAAGAAGAAACCCGCCTCGGAGCCCGCCCTACTCATTATTTCATTGTACTTATTGCAATTTGCCTCCACACATTACGTAATCAACACAAAGCTTTTGTGAGGATTAGTGAGTGGATAAGAAATTGACAGTGGAGGATACGAAGGACACGCCGATTGTGAGTTGTCAATCATGAATTGCCGCAACGTATTAATATTTTACTGCATGGCATTCCGCAAACACCAAGACAAATTATGCTGTATTTTTCCAAAGATCATCTCATATGAAGTAAGCTGAATGCGATCTGTACTTTTGTAACATTCCGATCGCTTTTGATCACCTATTATCGGCGAATTTGCTTGAAAACACGTGAGTTCATGTTGTGTAAACATAATTAGCATAGACACAAATGAAATTACGATGCAATACAATGCAATTTGAATGCGCAGCAGATCTATAGAAATAATGTTGGCCGGTTTTATGCAGAATTAGACCCTGTCTGGCTGGGGATGGTTTATTGCTGTCTATAGATGCTGAAGGTTATTACATAATAGTCCATAATTTGTTTGTGGAGCAGGGAACAAAATTATAGGTGCCTATAGGTAGGACTAGACTCAAAATTTAAAATACATAATGGAACACCACAAGAGACACAAGATGCGTTTACACATACTCAATATTATTATTATGCATATTTTCATTTCTTCCTGAAATTGTATTTTGTACTCGCTTTTCTTGGTTAGTTTTAAGGTTCAAGTAGTTTGGTAGATATAGACTAAATGGGTCACATGTCCGATAGCATACCTGGGATCATTCAGACCGAGGGCAGGTTCTTAGTGGAAAGCACTAATTTATTTTGTTCATTTTTACAAGTATAATTTTGGATCTTTTTTTTCAGTCCCAACCAATCCAAATCATGAATCCCTGGAGCCTTCAGACAATCATGATACAAAAAAGTTTAATATAAGCTTTCATAAACATAGCGTATTCCCATGAAATACTTGACAGTGAGTAACATAATAGACTAGTTTACAATGGCAGAGATAGACATCTTGATGTTGATACTGTAGTGCGATTTAGCCTCCGTAAACAGCTTGTTATAAAATATTGATCTGCAGTGAGCTTTGTGCCGTCGGGTATTACAGTACGGGTTAGCTTTTGCATTATTCTGCATGTTTGTAATGGGCACATTTACGTATAGTAAAAGGATGGGAAACAATGTACTTATGTACTACAATAATAGAACAGACTTAATACTTGATTTTTGAGGCACTTTCCTTTTATGGATATGAAAGAGGCAGTTTGGCATGGACTAGTTACTGTAATCCCATTTAGTACTTTAAAATCCATGCATTTTAGCCTCCCCTTCCCGCCTCCCTTAGTCCCTTTTGTTTAACATTAACTTTCAGGCAAAAAAAATGTCTTAAGGTTTGTCTCTCAAACCCGCGCGCATGAGTATGTGAAAGCCCTATGTATGCACTATAGGCTTTTTACAGGCTTTTTCTTTCTTTTTAAGTGGCTGTATAGCAGCAACAAAAAAAAGAAAGAAAACATGGGCTAAGACACAATGAAACAAGAAATGTCTTTAAAAAGACAATGAAAAAAAAATCACTTAGCTTGTTTTTCTGCAAAAAAAAAGAAGGGAAAAAGAAATTTGTTTGCTTGTTGTTTTTAAGATATTGAGTATAACATTTTATAGACATGGACTATATAAACATTAAACAATACTTCAGCAAGCATTATTTCCTGTATGAAATTTAATAATCAAAATTGGTCTTGTGCTGGGTTTATTCACTATAATACCGCCCCCCATTCTGTACTAGCCTGGTCCATTTAGACATTTTGAAATTTCAAGATAGATTTTAGCCACATGTAGAATACATTTAAGAGTCTGTTCATGGACAGAAATTTAGCTGTGGTCATAGTATCTCTTGCATGTAGCATGCCTTAATGTGTGAATCATTTGTAGCCAATAGGATGTTAAGAAAGCTATCGTATGCATTAACACGTAACTAACTCCTCACATGATGTCAATAAAATGGCTCGACTGGGCAATAAGAAAGGCCCAATCAGGGGTTTGTCATGTAATGAAACAGAAAGCTGGGAATTTAATGAAAATGGTGAAATAAAATTTACAAGCTTTATCAAGTTTAAGAAAATTTGGTGAATGACAATTATTTGGCAGCAAAAAAGCTTGCAATTTTTCACAACATTTACAAAATCAAATGCTAAAAAATAAAATAGCATAATTTTGTGGAGACTAATAAATTTGGTCATATTTGGTGAGTATAGGGATGTTTACAACTGGCATTGAAGTCAAAGAAGCTTGTCAATGGACAGTGCATTAGCCTAGGGTCCCTTGGCACGATTCAAAAAACAAAATCCATTAGGAACTTATTCACTGCAATACAAGTGAACTCTGAAACATATTCAGATTCTGTTCAATGAGTGATTATGTTATTATGCATCATTGAGATGTTGGTCAAATATTGGACTTTTTAAACTGGAAAGTTACCAGTTTTATTTTTAATTTTCGAATGATTTTATCACAAGTGAACTAAGGGATTGGGTAGCAACATTTGCACAGTATTTTTTGTGGGACATGAGAGCACATCAGACACGCCAAATTGTATTATGAATACGAGGAATGTCCTTCTGGTATCAAATAATTTTGATTTTTGAAATTTGTGATATAATACAAATTTTATGGTAAGTTGTGAATGCTGTAGTAGTAAATAAATTGCAAGCAGTCCATCCAATAAATTGCTTTGATAAATTTGGTCGTCCAAATTTAACAGGAAAAAGTCCCTATCCAATAACTATTATCAGTCATTATTATGTTAATTTACTTTATGATACACATATTTATACAATTACAAATCCGCTATTATAATATAGTTATCAGGTTTCATGGTCCAATGTTATGTGATTAAGAGAATCATTATCATTTTACCAAATGCAACCACATCAGGCAGCTTACCATTTCAATGATTGTACACCACAAAGTATATGTTGCTATCAAATATTAATTTAGTATTATTGAAATAGTAATTTTTGTTCTTTATGCATATGATTTATGAAAATTGACAAATCTGTAAAATTAAGTGTCTATTTGTTACTGATTCACATATTTGATTGTGTCTCAACTAAAATATTGGATGCAATCATGCAAGCACAATAATTGGATGACAGGGATGATTTTGAGGTACAGCCAGACCAAGATGAGCATGTGAGCGTGAGTCAAAACTACCACAGCCATGCTGGTTAGTGGCTAAATAGTCTGTATATCTACCTTGAGTCACTGGCACTAGCCTCAAAGTTCATTGTGTTCTGCGTTAGCATAGAGTTACTTGGTGCGTGTACATCGCGCGGGATCAGTGTGCCGCATAATGTACACACAAGAAACCACGCAAAGCCAACGCAGCACACGCTGAACTTCAAAGCTAGTGCCCGTGACTCGACGTAGACTGGTTCATGTGTTCCAATATTTGTGATGGCTATAACTGGAGCTACAACACTCTGTCATTTTCAGCCTGGACATAGGGGTGGCAAAAACTGACATTGTCCCTACAATTTGCCAATTTGTGTCCAAAGAGTAAAATTGTCCTTGTTTTTTTTTCAAGTCTAAGGGAAATTTCCCCATGCCCTTTAGAGTATCAGGGAAGGGAATCTCCCAATACTCAGGTCATTTCCAGGCATGAAACTTTTCATTTTTCATTTTAGCCGATTTCAGCGTTTTTTGCTGGGTTTTTTGTAATTGTTTTCAGTGTTGGCCTATTTTTAAAAAAATCAAATTCACAGAAATGGTAAAAAAAACATGGTTTTCAGTGTTTCTTTCCAAGACCAGTTGTCATGCCTGCATTTCTAAAGACAAACAATACTGATATAGACTAAAATAGTGATGTAAGAACTCTTCCTCCATGTAGCATCAAGAATTTGGTACTTTGTAATACTGTCCATAAAATTTGCCACTTTGTTCAGCTGCATTGTTTCACAGGATATAGCGCTGCTTCATGACTGAAATATTTTATTTTATAATTTATTATCATTTACACATTAATTATTATTTAGAATTTATTCCTATCGTTTATTATTACTACGAATTACATCATCTGTGCAATGACAAGAGCCAGAGAAGATATCCTGCTCTTCCCAGAATCCTTTGCAACATGATGCATCACCTTATTTCATCAAATGACACGCCCATTACTTTATTTTCCTTTGTTTTCATTTTGAAAATATTCTGGCTAAACATGGGTCGATAGTCAAGAAATAAACACATTTTGCAAGATCTATAGATGTTCTCTGTTCATTGAGGTATTTCATCACTAACGACTCATATTGCACTAGACAGCAAATCTGTACAGAAAATTGAAATGGAAGAAATGCATTATGGGAAGTGTAAGATATATTCTCTGGACAAGAGCATTGAATCAGTTTTGATATGATCACTCCTAATTGGTTGTCATTTTGTGTTTGCAGGGCAGGCTGGGAACCTTTTAGAGGAATTAGTCACCTGGCGTTGGAAGAGTCAATGACCATCACCGCCTGACAGATCAAACCAAAATATCTAATTGATGTCAATGAAAAGTGATTAGCACTGTAAGTATAAATAAATAATTGAGACTGTATATCAAATTAAATTAATGATTAGGGCTTTGAACAACAAATCTGAGGCAATTTGCGATGATCTATTTATGCATTTGAATATTTTGATGTGTAATTGTTTTGTAACTGAAATATGATCCGAAATATCTGTAATGCGATATAAATCATAGATCCTAAAAAGAAAAACTGAACGAACATGAGAAATGGAATAGAGCCAGGGTTAACTGATCAAAACTGGCTGCGAGGTATTTGTCATTCACTGCCCTTTGCCCCGCAATTCAAATGCAGTAATGGATTGAGAGTGGATAATAAATTTTGTCACAGTGATATTTTGCCTCCACCTGGAATTGAACCAGGGACCTCTTACACCAGAGTCAATGATCCAGAGTCAAAGACTTTAACCGCTGGGCCATATGAGAGACAAGAATAAATGATTTTGACCATGAAGAGGATGGTCCAATCAACATCATCCTCACTTCCACAGTGTGATGCCAAGGTTGGGGGCATGGGGGAAATGCCCCCCTCCCCCGTTACAACTTTTTCCCCCAGTATAAACTAAAAATTATGACAATTTTATGCAAAATTAATTGATTTTACCCCCTGAAATTCACTTTGCCCCTCAAGCCCCCCCCCCCCAAAAAAAAAATTCTTGGCCAACCTCTGCTCACTTTTCCCCCATTAATATGGAGATTTTGGTATCATTGAAGGGGTTCAGTTGATGCTGTAAGAGTAATGTTAAAGCATTGGATAATGTGATGCCTTCTTTTGTTCAATAATTAATATGAGCCAGAATGTTCAAAGACAGTTTGCAGAAAAATTGCTGGTATCGCACACATCATTTGCATCATTAGTTCTCAAACATCTCATTTACTACTTTGCTACTGTGCTAAACTTCTGCACTTTTCAAGGTGTCGACATAAATACGACTATTAAATAAACAATTTTTTTCAGTCAAAACCTGAAGAAAGAACAAAAAGCAGAAAATTATGTACTGTATTAGTGTGAAAGTGTACACTTTTCAAGTACATGTAGGCATATCCATTTTGAAATTAACACTAGTAACAGTGTGATTTTGAGAAATGAGTTATTCATTGATAACCTTTTGCAGGTTTCATTGTCCTTATTTCTTGTTCATGATGAAAAATCTTGTTTGTTTGTTTGTTTGTTGGTGTATTTGTTTGTTTGTTTGTTGCTTAATTTGCTTAATGTATCTGCAGATATCATTATGTGCTAAGGGCCGACTTAATGACACATTGATTTTATGACATGTTATTAACTTTCCAAGACCTAAGATGTGGTTCATAGAACTAAAAATGAAACTGTTATGAGTCATTAATATTTCCAGGTTCCCCTTCACCCACTACACTAAATTAACCTGTCTATGCGTGAAGCTTTTATAGTAATATGATAAAAACCTGACGTGTTGAACTTCGATCACATTTGCCGTGGATTTCCTCTTTCTATTAACAAATTAGCTCTGGTCAACAAACAACTGAACAAAACAAGAAAAAATTAGGTCTGAAATGAAGCCAAGATGTTAGCGAGCTATAGGCAGGCGGTAGTCATGTTATGACCACTAAAAGCAGCCTTTTCCTGCTCAGCTCCTAGATGTGACACAATGCACTGTGGTGTCAACATGTGTGTGTGAATCCAGATTGATTCAGATCAATGTAGATCTGTCCTATGCATTTGCATAGGTATATAAATGCTTCCTAGAGCTGATACAAACTTATTATACTGTAGAAAATATATTTTGCTCGTATTGTATACTTGTGTATGTTACACACCACTTGTTACCATGGTTACTGTGTCAGTAATCTAGAATCATGTAAATCAAGATCAATCTAGATTCGAAGGTGTGAATACGTTCCATGTATACAGCTTGTAAAATGTTCTGACACCTGATCAGAGATTGAAGATACATTAACAAAGACGTATGAATCAGATTCCCGTTCCAGCTTTTTTTTCCTTCGTAAAATGTCAAGAGGATCAATCAATCAAGGGCGTTTTTTTAATCCTATGATGTGTTAATGCCTGTCATGCGGTACTTGCTTCATGTATCAATATTATATGTTGTTACATGAAGCAAGTACCGCATGTGTACAACTGGGGTAGCGATAGGTTGCTTTTTGGGGTCCCGGACCCACCAAAATACAGTTCGGACCCCCTGTTTTGAAATTTTCTGCAAGTTCAGGGGTCCCTGCAGACCCCCAGTTTTTCAATCTAGCGCTATTGCAGACATACTATTTATACTGCATTTGTGCAACTCTGACTCACCAAACTCTACTCCGGACCCCCTACTTTTTAATTTTCTGCAAGTTCGGGGGTCCCTGCGGACACTGGAGTGTTTAGTTCTAGCGCTACCCCTGGTGTACAATGCTTATCAAAATATTAAGATACTTGAAGCTATATCTCAAGAACTACAAACCAATACTAGATTATGTTGTACTCATGCATTTTCAAAAAGATTTTGAACAAATGGACATAGAATGTAGAAAAGTAGTGTGTACATGTACTGTTTCTCAAACAGTATGTCAGCTACACTTAATATTGCAGGCTTGATATGGGTTGTGCAGCGTGCGGCCTAGTCATCGGTGCATGATATATTGCTCATGTTATTACATAGATGAGAAGTGTAATAAAGTCATGTTTTAGAGTTATTAATGTGAAGTATAATTATGCATAATCATGATATCAAGCATGCTTAAATTATTAGATAGACAGTTTTAATATGAAGTTGAGATGTGCTCATCCATGATTCATATTATAAGGATTTATGAGAACATAATAAATGTCCAAATAAAATTGTATTTTAGTGAGAGGAAAAAAATAATAGCCTTTTATGACATAATATTTTTACGATAGAGGTGGATCTAGAAAATGGTGCAAATGTATTTTAAAGCACAGTGGCAGCACTGCACCGTGGGGGGAATTTCTCAAACTTGGGATTTACCCCCTCCCCCATTATCCCAAGTTAGACAAAATATCATTGATAACAATTGCCACATTTTGTGCCCCCAATTTTACTTTACCCCCCAATATATCCCTGTATTTCTGACTCTACCTACATGTGTTGCGATCATCAGTCTGAAGTCGGGCATATTCAACTTTCAGCCACATTAGTTCACCCCAAAATACAATTTGGTATCATAGACATAAAACAGATATAGCAAAGATAGCATAACAAAATCTCTTGTATTTTAACAGAATTTAGTTGCGTATTTTGTTTCCGGTCAGGACATATTTTAGGTGGTATCACATAGTAAAATGCTGCATATTCAACAAAAGGCTTGTTTAATTGTGAGATTGTATAGCTGTTTCATAAATCTATCTCTGAACCCTGAAAATGCTGTGCAACATTTTTATGACTAAAATATGCCCTGTTCCTGCATAGGTAATACCTATGGTTCCTGGCATTACTTCACACTTCCTTTTCTTGTGGGAAACATTTGTGAAATTGTCCTATCACTTAAGTAATTTAGTTAACCAATTCCATGACAATATTTTATCCTACAAAGGTAGAAAAAACATGCCACAGTGCCTTACATTAGTGCTCTAAACCATGCAATCAGTTGTGCTGTTGAGTGTTTCGGGCTAAGCATGTTAACCCACCCCATACGATTACTGAGTACAGTAATGATGGCAGAATTTTTTTCCGAAATACACAAAATTTAACATTTCAAGACTTGATTTGAAATGAACATAATAAATGTACTTAAATGAGTACAAACGTGCCTAGATGTTCTGCGGTTCTTGAGGTACGTTATAACATGTTGCAATATTAGTTTGCAATTTGGTACATTTTTTGTATCGTGCACCCTACATAGCTGCATAAAGAAGCTTTTGAGATGCCAAGTACTGACAGCTGTAGGCTTTTTACACGTACAATAAGATGAAATGAGATGATATTCGGTACAAGTGATTCAAGTCCTAGATAGCAGAGATGGACGGTTTAGCGGCAACTTTGCTGAGATACAAGTTATGGTGTGAATTGATGATGACTTTATTCATGTTGATGATCAATCTTGATAATGAATTATAAACAAAGTTTTAAATTCAATCTGCATTGTAGATGAGATAGGGTTGAGTACTAAGGTGGAGAGAAAATGCCTAACACAATTGAATCTCATATCTATTGAGAGAGTGCTCACTTCATTTTTGAGGGCTTTATCTCGAAGCGGGTGTCAGAAAAATGATGTTATATCCTTAGGGTTTTTGAATTCGACAAAAGGCCATGACTTGTTAGTCATTAGTCATATGGCAGTATGATACCGTAATCTTATCTTTATGTTTTTTACATGTAATGTTAAGAAACCAATCCACAAACACACCCCCACACCTACCCAGGGACACACCCTATGGGTGTTCGCCTCCAAACGTGGACAAAGTTCAGGACTTATGCAAATATGGACATCTGAAACTGCATTGAATCGACAAACCAAGGATGTTTATCGCCATTTTTTTTGTCGGTGTATGAGATGCAATTTTACCTAGCATTTATTGAGGACGGTATATTTAATGCACGATAGAGGTTGCATCTCGCAAATGCAATATACATGCAATTGTGGTTGTTTGCAGACCGGTCCCCCTTTGCAGAGTGGTCCACGGTTTAAATGTGAAATATCGTCATCAGTGCTTACATCACACACACACCCTACTTCTAAAGACCTGCAAACTGTGGACTGTTTTTGGCCAGAAAATACCCAACCAACCGTGGACTGCATGGACCGAAAGTAACTGCCCAACCGAGGACACGCTACCAGATTGTTTACATACCAAGGGAGTACCCACCCTAACAAATGTGGACATTGTTTTAAATGGTGAATTACACACTGCGTTACATTTGGGCCGATTCAGACAACTGTGGACATCCTCAGTTGGAGCTGTGTCCCCATTAGCGGTAAGGTCCACATCACGGTCCATGTTTGCTTCACAAATGCACCCCCACACACAAGCTAATTTTGGACCTGCCAAATATTTTTGTGACCTACATTATACACCTGCATATTATAACTGAACTGTATAAATTTCCTTTTAATTCAGATAAGCAAATTACTTATGGTCAAGGTATTTGAAATTTAAAGTAATATAGACCATCATCTACTGCAAGTAAGCCAAAAGCAGCGAGCTTCCGAGCTCAGCTTCCGAGTTACATTTTCCTGCCTGCATGGATTTGCTGCCTCTTAACTGCATAAATAGCTCAGGGGTGTGAAGAAAAGAAGTGGAGAGAGGGAAAAATAACCTGCATGGGTATGCACATGAATTCTCCCCATAAATAGCTATGTATGATTTTTTAATGTGCTGATGTGCTAGGATGGGCAAGTTATCACAGAATTGCACGCTTATGACTAAAAAAGATCGAAATTGAGTGAAATTTGATATACAACTGCCAACATGTGACAGGATGGCTGCTGCAAATTATTGATTCAATATATGGTTAGACTATCAAGATAGTAGGTATTTATGGGAAAAGATGGCTCATAGAATTGGCAGAGTTGAAGTGATATGAATTCATGACATGTATAGTCATTTGGGGTAAAATATATTGTTTTTTGTCAATTTAGCTTGAAGTCAGTTGAGTCACGGCATGTGTTTTCAAAATTCTTGTTTTTTTATATGAATTGTATGAATTAAATAATGATTAAATGAGTTATGTAGAATAATTTTGAATGTGTCACCTTTTGTGGTTGCTTTCAGTAGAGGTATGCTGGTGGCATAGCAGTAAATAGACTGTCCCACAGTCTCGGTTCGATCCGGCCTGGATAATGGAACGATAGGCCTACATAGGCCCTAATAACATAATAGCCTATCAAAATATGCCATAGTCCTTCACCCCCCCCCCCGATTCTAAATACACAGCGCCCAAAACCAATTCACAGCGCCCAAAACCAATTCCTCTTTCTACACAAATTGATGCCACTACACTAATCACACCTATTATATTGAACGCTAAATTTCAGTGACCGCTTTTAATGCTATGTAATCTACATTACCAGTCGTTCTCCACGGACCCGAGGGAGGGTCTAAGCCCGGGTCTAAGCAGTAAAGGCATTGACTCATGATCCTGAGGTAGTGTGTGGCGTGGGTTCAAGTCCCTTGGGAACCATTTTACTGCACCATTTTACTGAACATTGTGTACTTGGTCTAGGTGCTTTACCTCACTTGTCTCACCCACCTAGGTGCAATGGGGAGTTGTAAGGGATAATTACAATCCAAGTACCAAGTGATGCTACACTGGTTTTACCCTTGTTGAAGCGAAATGATCTGATGTATTTCAGTGATAGCATAATTGTTAAGTGTACATGGGTCCATTTCACTTAACTTTACGAAGCTTCGTAAGTCTCAAAATCATTTGTAACTTATCGTAAGTTCCATTTCACTAAACGTAGTTACGAACGGTACCCTTTGTAAGTAATAGGGATTTACTACAGGGACCCTTCGTAAAGTTACGTCTAGTATTGGGTATTCGTAACTTTACGAATGGTTATACTTGAGTTAAAAGTTTAGTGAAATGGACCCCTGGTACCATATGGTGATGTGTGTGTTAAATCACCAAGATTAATTTTAATTTTATTTCTAGCATAATAATCAAACAAATCATAGGCAGATAGAGACAAAGCAAATAGACAGACAGACAGTGACAAAGACAGAATGGGAAAATATGCTTTTCTGATAACCTCAAGATGCAAACAATGGTTTCTTGAATGTGCCGGCAATAGACTGAAGTTTATGTCAAATTTTATTTCACCTGATAAACTGCGGGCAAAACAGGTACCGTATTGACAAATCAATTCTTCTTACCTGCAACAACATAAAATACAAACAGACATATATTCATACCACAGAAAATGAACACCATTTTTCCATCTTAAAATCAATCCAGCCACAAAATGACTCATTTTGTCCCGATCATATCAGGTGCTCCTCCTCTTTCCAATATGTTTCATTCCAACCAATTTCAAAATGGCTTAAAAATGTATTTCAGTTCTGTCAAGTGTTATTTTTACAAAGAGTGGAGAGACTTTGCAATTGATTATTTTCAGAATTGTAATTAATACAGAAACACATCTTAATCTGTAGGTGGTATTAACCATTTCTTTAGCAAATATAATTTTTTTCCATTTAAAAAAAATTCTTTTCCAATTAGTGTTTCCCGCCTGTGATACACATTTCTCGTTATTGTTCGTTTTCAAGAGCTTACAGGTACCAAATGGGAAGGAGAGTGCAAGGGCTTGAATAGCAATGAAGCACCCCATTATGAAACAAGCAGCCAGGAGCTATACCTGAGATAGGGTGTCCACAATATGCATACTAAGCACACACAACCTGGGAATTCATACTCACAAAAAATGACAGTGAGTCATGATGTACCCATTCTTTGTCTGATTCTTCTCTCCTCCCTCTTCTTCTATCGGTTCTTGTCATGGGAGTGGGTTTAGTGCCTTGTTTTGCTATTTCTGGTTGATGAAATAGCGTTTATTATTCAAGCGCTATTATTGATACACCATCACAGAGCCGCACAGAGGGTATTGCATTTGTAAGTGATACTTGATGAGGTGAAATGAATACGGATGGAAAATATTGTAACAAATTGTGTTTAGGTAATTTGTTTATTTATTTATTTCATTTATTTATTCATTTTATTTATTTGTTTATCTATTACTGGTAATACTTATTTATTTTAATGTATTTCTTTGTTTGTTCTTTCATAGTCTTTCTTTCTTCCTTCTTTCTTTTATTTATTCGTGAATTATTGTATTTTCTAATCAGGCCCGTACGCAGGGGGGTGACGCACCCCCCTAAATTTGGAAAAGTATACAAAAAGTCCCACAATTTCAGAATGTGCGTGCGTAGCAAGCAAAAAAAAGTCAGGTTTTTATGCTTTTTTGGACAAAAAAGGTCCAAATTTTGTCCACTTTTCACAAAATTGCCCCCCCCCCTTTGGAAAAAAGTCCACTTTTTCAAAATCAGCACCCCCAAATGAAATCCTGCGTATGGGCCTGTTTATAATAATAAGATACTTTTAAGGTCAAAATAAAAATATATCCAATCGCATAGGTTGATACTTACAGAATTAATTTGAAATAGAAATATGATTTTCTAAATTGACTATTCCATTGCTCTTTGATATGTTTTAAATCATCCCCATAATGCAGAATATTGTATACTCTCAATAGCCTATAGTAAATTATACCCAATGGTGGTTTATCGATAACAGGCAAGGTGACACAAAATGGGGGGTGCCCAAAGTTACAATCCCTGAAAGCGGAGTGAGTGAATCTACAAAAAATTGCAAAAAATGGTGCTCGCTTGTGACATGCCTGAGCGATTAATGGTTGGTACAATCCAGCTCAACTATCGGGTATTTTTATTTTGTTTTGAATTAGAATGTTTTGTTTACCCAACATTTGAGTTCATAGAATAGGCAAAATATTACGCAGCATTTTTGACAGTGTAAGTCATTTCCTTTTCTGGTAGGTATTACTAGATCATTTAAATGTCTTTTATCATTATAATTATGACATTCATGTATTCTCCTGATAAAACATCTTATTTATTTGAAGAAAGAAAATGCCTGTTCCATGTTTTTATATGTCACAAAAGGTCTGGTCAATATTTTCCATGCTACTGTTTCAAAATAAAACATAGAAGAATTAGCCTTTTATGCAGTATGATTTCAGCTCAACTGAGCTTGAAATTGATGATAACCAACCATGATTAAGTAAATAACTAACCCGAGGGAGTGACTCAAATGTAACTTGCCACATATTATCAAGTCATCCATTTAAATCTACTCCAAAGCTCATCATTTGTCTCGTATTTTCTCTCTCATCTAACCCCTGACAATTCATTTTGATATATCACACCAACCAGTATTATATATTTTCCTGGTCTGTTGATCTGTCATACTTTAAGTCATATATTATTTTATTTTTGTCTGGTTTACTGCTTGGGGAAGTGCAGAGCATAACAAGGCTGTATGATTATGTGGTCCTAGGAGGGGGAAAAGGGGGAAATATAAGCTTAAGGCTGTGTGGCGATGAAAGATGCTAGGTGACAGTGCCGAGTGTCGAAGCAAGATAGTGTAACAAGAATTATGCTCTTTACCGAGTCTTGTCAATAGAGAGGGTCCTCACCAAGTGAGAGCCGCACGCAGCGTGCATAAAACATGATGCTACGAGATAATTTAGCTCGGTGCACAAGAAGGCTTGGGACCTCTAGAAACCTTGTGTGTCAATACTGGTGATGCATGCTAAATGTGCGCTTAACATTGGGGGTTCTTAGCGTACATGGAAAAAAAGTGTATCTTGTTTTCTCTGCGGCCAAATGCATTTTTATTTGCATTGCATCGGATGTGGCCATAGTGTGCATATTGTCAATGTGAATTGTATCAGCAGATAAACAAGTTAGAGGAACGAAAAGAGACTCAAATCTCTCTCGTCATGTTTTGATAGCAATGTCAATCTTTTAAGATAAAGTACTCAGATCGAATAGGAGCTTCTTCTATGGTTCTTGATCGAGACAGAACAATGCTATGAATCAGACATGATAATCACCGCTATGCATTCATTGTTGTCCTTTGAAAGGCTCTGTGAATACCTAATACCATTAATCACGGAAATCAGAAATCGCTAGAGTATTTTGAATTTAAATACTGTTCGTTTGTTTGGTGTGCACAGCATGCCTGCAGTAATCATCCCAAATTTTAAATACAGACATGTTAAATTTTTGTCATATATTGACTTAATTATATTTAACATATATTACTTGGTGCTGCTCCAGTTTTGTAAATTAATTTTTGAATAAGAAAATGATTATGCTCTCTATTATACTTTGTCATGAGATGCGACTATTATCTAATTAATTCAGCCACCAAATTTAACGCCTGCAGCATATGGTTACACATATTTTGATCAATTTTAGCGTAAGTTTACGCCGGGTGTAACTCAAAATGTGAACACGACTTAACACAAGCTACTAATGCATAGAATTGATATAACAAAGATTATTCACAGTATTTCAAATCAAGATTGTTTTATAATGAACAATAAAAATTGATGCTGTTAGAGCCAAAAATACTCTACTTGGATTCCCGATTGCAATTTTGTTGTATGAATTTTGTAATTATGCGAGAGGAAGTTAAGGAACTGAAAATAGGGCAAAGCAAGAAACTGAAATCCAATGATGTGTTGATAAATTATTCAGTGTGAATTAAATCAACAGAAGAGATCTCATCTTCCTGTTGCTTGAGCCCATTACAAATTCTTGATATATGACATTTCTGTCAATATGTATGTGTGTAGATCTGAAACAAAAGTTCCCTTTAAAAGGGAAAGCTGACCTCAGTTGAGAAGGAATCTTGTTGATAATTAAATCTGATGGTTTTAAACCCTAGATGTCACAAATGTTCTGAGTTTAAGAAGTGCAGTGTTTTAGAAGAAATGTGGCTTTCCATTCTTTGTTCTTTCAATACTTTATTGTTTCAATTCTGTCACTTCTTTATCCATGTATGTGTGTAGATCTGAAACAAAAAGTTCCATTTAAAAGGGAAAGCTGGCCTCAGTTGAAGAGGAGTCTTGTTAATGATTAAATCTTTTTATATTAATCTAGTTTTGATGATTTTATACCCTAGATGTCACAAGTGTTATGAGTTTTAAGGAGTGCAGTGTTTTAGAAGAAATGTGGCTTTCAATTCTTTATTATTTCAATTCGGTCACTTCTTTATCTAGGTATGTGAACAGATCTAAAACAAAAGTTCCCTTTAAAAGGGAAAGCTGGCCTCAGTTGATAATTAAATCTTTTTATTTGAATCTAGTTTTGATGGTTTTAAACCCTAGATGTTACAAGTGTTATGAGTATAAGGAGTGCAGTGTTTTAGAAAAAATGTGGCTTTCAATTTTGACTGTTATTCTAGTGCAGTGTTTTAGAAGAAATGTGGCTTTCAATTTTGGCTGCTTTTCTCGTAAGAGAAATTATGACACAGAATTCTGTTTTATTTTGCAACTGGTTTGAAGTACATGTAAATGATGTTTGTTGGCGCTTGTTATTTGTTATATTGTTAGAAAATAGTTTTACACCAGAAATCTGCCCCATAATGCCTAGGAATGTCAATTCTTAGTTTCCCGTCGGCCGCCCACCTTTCATTTTGGGGCCGCACTTGAATTCATTATTATGATTTTCCATAAATAAAAACATCTGATAGCCTAGATCCTGTAGACCTGGTTCAGTAACAACACATTTTATACTACTTCTCAAGAATTGAATAGTAGTACTTGCAGATATATTTACTACAAACAATTCCACAAAATTAGGCCAAGGCATGAATCTACACTATGATCAGCTCGCAATAGGCAAGAATTATTCAGTTTTGGTTACTGCATGAGTCAAATAAGTCCCAACTAATCTTGCATAAATTCACAAAGGTGCTCGTCAGTCACACAATTGCGTAGGTGCTGCGCCCAGCTGTGTGTACGCCATTCTATATCAATCCACGATGTTATGAGTCCCGCCTATTACAAGCTGATCTTTTATACCAACAAAGAGTGAAACAGATCCAAACAGAAGCTGGGGAAAAAGAAATGAGTGAACCCATCTGAAAAACATCAGTATATGAGTCAACCCCAAATGTGGACATTTGCATCCTTCCCTCTTGAAACTCATTAAATAGTGCAAGTGCACAGTTGAACATGCCCAATGTATCAAATAATTTCACACCAATTATACTCTGTGAATCACTATATCCACAAAATTTATTTAAGTTAAAGAGCTCCTGAATAAAGGTTATAATAAAGAGTTCCTTTAATTTTCATATTAAATATATCACACTACCCAACTATAAAATGTTGTTATTCAAAGTTAGCATTTACAAAATGTGTGTGTTTGCATAATGTAGCACTGAAATGAAGACAAGATAGAGAGAAGAAACATCAGTCTCAATGATTATGCTAGTGAAAGATGACATATACATACATCTTGTAACATAAGATATCTGACAATTTGATTAATTTCTGGCATCCCGCTATTTCCTGTAGAATAGATATGTATAGAGCCAGCTCATAAGCAGACTGCATTATGTCAGTGCATTGCATCGCAACTGGCCTTTTTCATGTCCCAGAGGCTAGGTTTTAATAAACTGAAAAGCAAGAATTGCCTCGCATGTGTGAGCAACATTTTGAAGAGCATTGGCTGTCCACAATTTGAGCTAAAGCTAGCCGTTACTTATAGCTTAATAAATTTTACAGTACGATAACATTTTTAAGTAGCAGTATATGCATATAGCCTATCCTTTTTGATATTATACATTTTGGGTTTCAATTTATTGGAATTAGATTGGGTAACATCTGGACAAGAATGCCTCAAAACACAGCTTGTAGCTTGTGAATACAAATTTCTCATTAAACCATCATGATTTGGATTTGATTACCATAACTGAAATCAAGAAGCAGAATTTTTAAAGAGTACAAACATTCCTAGTATTATTTATGTGGATATTCAGGTACAAAAGCAAAACAGAAATTATTTCGTTAATGGAAGTACAATGATGAGACATGTACTAAGGGAATAGAAAATGCAGAGTGAGAACAAACAAAGGGGATACAAAGATTTTGTGATGTATAAAATATTGTTGTAATGTTTGTGCAAAAAAAACTTGGCAGTGTATACAATGCTAAGCATACATTATTTCAACCCACATGCTAGCAACACATCTTATTCATCGATTCATTTTGAACTTGAATTTGTTCTTTAGAAATTTATGCAATGAATAATGTGTTAAATACATAGAAGAGAGAGAGAGAGAGAAAAACAGAGAGAGGGTTAGGAGAGAGAGAGAGATATCCAGGCGCATTAAGTATTCAGAAGTAACAGTAATGATTCTGTCGGATTACAAATGCATGGAAATGATATCACGTTAAGCCGTCAGGGCTCGGGTGAGTCAACGGGAATTACAATGAACAAGAGATCGGGTTCACAAATCAACAAAATCGGCTCCCGCGTAAAAAACCAACATATACATATACGTGATCCTATAAGAAAAGTCATAGTTAAGCACAGGATTTAATGGAGTTAGTAGTATTCTTATCATATCCTTTCAAATTGTATAAATTTAATCACTTTCCTTCGTGAAAATGTCAGCAGCACTACTATTTACTGGGTGATTGTAAATTCTATTTCCACACATTAGCAATTAAAGAATCATGTAATGTACTAGACTATTACAACTTGAATTATGTACCAGTTGTGTTAATTTGTTTTGGTAATTTTGAACAGAGACATTTTCATGCATATTTATAAAGATCTTTTTTATGGTGATTTTATGTAATTTTGTAGTTGTGATGATATAGAAGAGATATTAGTCGAATAATTAATGCAAGGGCCCACAAATGTCACTTACACCGCTATGGATTCCTTATTATCATGTCGGTTTTTGAAAAGGTCAAAGATATTGGACCTCGACTACAACAGGTATTAGCGAGCTCTTCCTAACTGCACAACAGAACTATTATTAGTTACTCCAAATGAATGTGAAATGAATTATAAATTGATTTTGGAGTCTTTGTGTGAACACAGATTCTGGGGTGAAGAAATCTTATTAGACCGTATAATTTTAATTTTTTTTTTGTTAAAGGTTTTGTTTGTTTTTGTTGTTGGTTTTTTGGGCGTTTTTTTTTGTAAATTTATTTATTTGCAGTGTCGTATATGATCCGAGGGACCAAGACTATGCATTATAAGTACACAGCTGCATAATATCTCAATCATAAAAAGAGACACAAGTTCATCCCAAGGATTATTTGCTCTAATGAGTTAATTTCTTTTGATTTAACTCTATACATTGTGACTCAGCTTTACTATACACAGAAGACGTATCTAGCTAACCACACTACTGGTGACTAGTTATTTTAGTGTAATATTTAGGCATGTAGCCTACATGACGTGGGCTTAATGTAAGCTGCCAGCCCCTCCCTGTATGTGGATTCAATCTAAAACTATTTCAAAATTCTGAATTTTCATGAGCACAGTTGATAATCTGCATGTTGATGTGAAGCAAAAGCAGATCATAGATGTGTAAATTTTTCCTTATTTAAAATTCTTTCCTGCTTCTTGTTAGGGTGTATAATATATACCAGATAGTAGGTGTTCTAGATAGGGTGTAGATTATTTTAATTATAAAGGTTTAGGATGATTTTGTTTTGGGATGTTTTATATGTAAGACGGTAATGCCATCTTCAAACTTCTCTTCTGTGTTAACATTTTGATATTATTTAACACCAAATTACAGCATCTATAGGCTGAATGAATGCCATGGCAAGGAACAATCTAACGAAAAGGGAGTGTCATGTCTCGCTAGGTAAATTAATCTATCTGCTGCCTTCAGAGATTTATCTTGTCTAACATGAAAACTTGGAACGGTAATATTTTACTATTTATTTTGTACAAAGAGATAATATATCAATTTTAATATCAAATTCAGACGTTTAGCATGTTTATTTTATCAAAACTAGGTTTCATAAATATTTTGTATTTCTCATTGAATGTCATCTTTTCTTAAGGGATATCAATTAAGGGCCGAAGGCTTGTGACAGGAAACCCTCTCTATACTCTAGCCCTCTAGGGGATCCTAGTTAGCATAAAGTATGGAAATTACACAGGAGAGAAAGAATCGTGTGCCTAGTGCTCTGAAAACCCTAGTGGATTTCCCTGGGTTCATAGCAGTCAATATGAGTTGCATTTTTTATCGCTTTAAAAGAGCTCTTAGGTCTAATCAATGTAGAGAATATGAGGTTGGCAACTTGAGCTAGGTATTACTCCGCTGCTGCGGGTGAAGATTTTAGCTTTCAAGACATTTTCAGGGATCTTTTGTGTGTGCGTAATTTTATGAGGAAAGTATATTGCAATTGTGTTTTAACCTGAAATAAACAAAGCCAGGAGCAAAACTAATTTTGTATTCCTGTTTTCATTTTTAAATTAGAAAGTTGTTTAAATAGCACAATTTCTGTCATAATTATTTTTTTAATTACATTAATCAATAAGTGAGAATGCGACTATGGCATAATTGTCATATAAAGTTACTTAATTTTTTTCTTCTTTTCAGTATACATTTTCTTGTTCCGCTGTTATGTATGTGCTGTTTCTCCTTCTCCCTCTGTCTCTTAATCTTTCTCTTGCTTTCTGTAGTCTCTTCTATCTCTCCTTGTCTGTCAGCACAGATATTGGGGTGTGTGGGTGGGGCTGCGTTTGTTTTTACAGACAAATGTGGACATTAGTAAGAGAGCGTCAGAGGGTGCTAGACACCGCAATAATGCATATGGGGTATAGATCCCCCATAGTAGATGTAATAGCAGGTCCATGGTTTGGCGGTTAAATAGCATATTTTACCACAACTTGAAAGTCAATGCTTTGTGAAATGTCGGTGCGTTGAGGTGCACGCTATACTGTTAACAACATGGGAGGCTCATAGGGTCCATGTTCAGTGGCGTGCGCAAAGGGGGGGGGGGGCACATGCTTTTGTTGGTCATTTGGGGGAAATCAGTCATTCCGCTCGTTTACACTCCTAATCAGACTCCATTCGGGGAACTGAACAACCTGCCCCCCCACTTTCAATGTGCTGTGCACGCCACTGTCCATGTTTGTCGGTGAAAATGTGTAGGTAGGGGTGGGTGTGTCTCTGTTGTGTTTCTCTACCTTGCCTGTATACGTCTGTCATTCTGTCCCTGTTCTTCTTGTTCTTGTTCTGTCTCTCTGCCTTTGTGGCTATGTGTCTGTCTCTGAAGTACTAGTCATTTCAAATCATTCTCAAGTCAACAAGGTTCAAGAAAATTCTCTCATTGTTAATTGTTGGTTATACATACCTATACAAAATACTGGTAACCCACAACTTGAACAGGATTTAGCAAAAGCAAACAGAGACCAGAGCTATTAAAAATTCTATAGCCATTAAAGGTAGAAGCTTATTATCCTCTTCAACAATAGGATTATTGATTGGTGTTTGACAATCAAAATGAGCTAGATGTCGCGCCAGTTAGAGACACCGATGAATACAACCTTCATGCACATTTTACACTCTAACTCAGAATACAATTTAGGAAATTTATGGCTCATTCGTGGTACAGTCACATTTGTGACACTCACTATCATGTACTAAGTATAATGAATCATTTGTCCAAGAAAGCCTCAAATGTTTTAAGATGTTACTTATATCCTTTATTTAGTTTTAACATCATCAAAAAATCATCAGGGCCATGTCAAAACCACCCCTACACTTCCTGAGATATCCATAGCATTTATCATGTTGCTACATCATGATATAAAAATACAAGCCAAATGATATATCGTCCTTGTTTTTTCTTGATCATGTCACATACGTAACTTGTTAGTGATTCACACACACATTCTGATTTTAGTAACATAATGACAAAAATATCAGACACAAATCACATGGGAGAACATTAAAGTTGCATAGTGCCTGCCTAAATAATGTAAAGCTGCCATGTGTGTTTGTTATCATACAAATGACAAATGTGACTCTACCCCAGGGGTTACAGGATTTGAAAATAAATAAGAAATGTCACCTTTTTATTTTCTCTTTCTACCGCTTGTTTCATTCCTTTCTTTTCCTTTTTATTTAGAACCCGATATTCGGGCTAGCGAGGCTTTTTTTCAAAAATAACAAGGCAACTACTACCTCATATGCCTGAATGTAACTGCATGCAACACTGATTGCAGTTCAAATTTTTCAAATTAAATTTGCCACAATTGGGTCAATCATAGACAATCAAAACATGTTTCGATGATTTTATTATGAGCCAAATGTAGTGAGAATGCTATTGAAGAGAGAATCTTGATTGCAAAATATTTTGTCATATTGACTATGTTAAGGGATCTGGAATGAGCGTTTTAAGCGTTTCGACAGTATTTTTTGTGGGACATGAGAGCACATTAGACATATCGAATTGCATTCTGAATACTGAAGAATGTCTTTCTGATATCAAATAATTTTCATTTTTGAAATTCACGATATAATACAAATTTTATGGCAAATTATTAGAATTTGATATTTTTCACATTTTGATATATAACAGTCCTCGAAGTAAATTTTATAAATCTAATGATATATTCTTAAAGTGTATGTAGCTGGGAGGAAAAGCCGACGATCAATTGAAAATTTTGACCTTTCATATTGAGGATATGGATTTTTTTTCCCAAAAAGACCTATTTTTTTTTTGGTGTTTTGGGAAAAAAATCCATATCTTCAATACGAAAGGTCAACATTTTCAATTGATCGTCGGTTTTTCATCCCACCTACATACACTTTAAGTATAAATCATCAGATTTATAAAGTGTACTTCGAGTACTGTTAAATATCATTACATTGCAATTTCAAAAATCAAAATTATTTGATATCAGAAGGACATTCTTCAGTATTCAGAATGCAATTCGATATGTCTGATGTGCTCTAATGTCCCACAATAAATACTGTCCAAACGCTCATACCCCATCCCTTAACAAAAGAACTGCTCAAACAGAGAAACCTGATTGTGTATATTATTTGGATAGAGCTATTTTTTTAATTATAATATTTGACCATCAAAATTATTTGTAGAGCTTCTTCTATAATAATATCATTTTAACCAGGCTTGAATTTCATGGAGGCCACAAGGCCATTGCCTGCCCTTTTTCAGTTTCGGACTTGGTGCCCCAGATCTTTGTCAACTTCAAGGCTGCTTATTCTTCATCACTTGTTGGCCTCTGTGCCCTTCGTTGTCTTTGGCCAGTGGTCTTGAAAATGGGCGCCCAAACAAATTAAAATTCGAGTCCTGAATATCAACATCATAATGTTGTCCACTTTGAACAAGAGCTTCATTTATTTGTGTTGCGTCACATATACATTTCGTGGGCATTGACTTCTAGCTATTTTTACAAGTAGATTATAGAAATATTATTATAGAATCAATCAAACCAAACTGAATATGGTTTTTAAGCTTATTATGATGGTCAACTACAAGTAAAGGTAAATGAAAAACAAAAGTTGCTTTTGCTTCTATTTGACCTGCGGTATTTGGAAACAATACATTTGCAATATCAAAGGTAAAGGTTAGATTACCTACAGCGCACAGAGCAGCCTTTGGAATTGGTTTCATATCAAATACACCTGTATTGCACTGCTATCACTACAAGTAACGAGCAGACAAAAAAAGTGATTTTATGTCGTATACTGACAAGTATCTGCAATGATTATCTCTTTGTTTTTCAAATACATCATAAGTATTTGGCATGACTATGATTGATGCCTGCAGTAATGGCACACGATCGCATAAATATTTTTGCGGATTTGTATATTTCACAAATCTTTGTAGATCTGTTTTATATCCGTATTTATACAAACCTGTCTCTGTGGGAGGAAGCTATGTAGCAATATTTGTAATGTGACTTCCGTTGACATGCCAAGTATCTATGCGAATAAATCCATGAACATTACACTGTAATTCCTGAAATTGACTTTTGACAAATATTACAGCTACCGTTCAGTGCTGCTTTTTATTTGTATAGAAAAATCCTTATTCCGTCATATCATTTACAATTGACAAAGGGATAGGGTAAACGAAAGAGAGAGGGAAAAAATCTCATCAGCGCTCGCTCACAGAAATCGTTTATTCAGATGTTAGGCTTATCCATGAGGCTGTATATTAACAAAGCAGTCACTTAATGTTAATAATTACCCTGATATATAGACTACATTAACAATTTGGATTGGAGAACAAAATATTATGAGATACTCCTTTAGTATTGAGTTGAATTTATGAGCTAATAAAAAGCTCATTTTCAAATTAGCTTTCAATTTTTAATTTCAGGAAATTAAGCCAAGTTGTGTTTATCATTTAGTTGTCAAGAGTGCATGTAAATTAGATCTTATTGTATTTGTGTGTTTCGCTAATAAACAAGAACAGCATACACCCAATGATAAGACGAGCCCGTACTCAGTACAACCATATGAAAACCCATGAGTATGGCGGGAGAAGCGACATTGCATTCGGTTGTGAAAAACGGTTGTTTGAATGCAGACTGTGTGTCAAGCTCGGCCGGCCTCCCGCTTTGGTTGGTATTGTAGCCTTAGCACTGCCTGTAGCAAACTTCCCTTTTACACACTATTCATTAGACTTCTATTCACTGATATATCGGGATATATATTAACTCGCTGCATGCAATGAATACGTTTTCCCTGGCAGGTGACTGTGTCGTTGGCACACACTCTTATAGTCCAGCACACACCACAACCACAGATGGGCTATTTAATTAGCCATAAATAGGGTAAAATATTACCTTTATTGTTCTATATATGCACATAAAAGTAAGATTGATGCGGCTCATAAGGATGCAAATTAGTGTGAATTTAGCCCTCGTGGCAATGAAAAATTTAAGCCAGGTCAAATAATTGTCAGAAGCTTGACAAAATTTCTTCAGAATGACAGAATATTGATGATATTGTCATATTTGAAAAATCTGCATGAAGTCTGTATTCAAAGAGTACAAACATGTACAGTGGTTCATTGATATAGGGTTTGCTCTTTTTATTTAAAAATATTAAAACTGTGATTTTATTATTTCAAACCTTATGCTTAATACATGCAATGTAAACAATTTGTGTTACGCCTTGTTGGGTTTGTATAGCATATATACAGGCAAGGACAATCAAGATATAATGAATCACATAGTGTGAAATACAGGATTAAACCAGGGCTGGTAATTTGGACAATTAGTACTCGCCATAATTTTGATGAATGAATGGTTCAAATCACACCACTCCACGCCATACATAAATTCTCCCAGTCACATTTCCCCAATATGAAATTTTTAAAAAGTAAAATTTTAATTTTAATTCTTTTAGAGTTTGGCAGAGGCGGGGTTCGAACTCACGGCTCACCGCTTTGGCTAGTATCACGTATACCATACGTCCAGCGCCTTAGACCGCTCGACCACGAAGAACTTGATAGTGCCATCGTGAAAATTTATACCTATAATATTAATAAATCGCAACTTCATTACTGCATCATATTTTGGAATTTTATCTGCTTAAAACATTAATGTGTATTATAATAAAGCTACCATTATTTATATTGTTGAATTCTCAAGCGCATAGAGACAATTAATACGAGGGTCCTATGAATAGGCCTACATACACAATACATAAAATCGATTTTGATATCGGCCATGTGCTCTGCTGTGCATGTGGTTTCGCAGATGGCGGAAGTTGTATTACTGAAGTGCATCCGAACTCCATTTTGAAGCAAATGATTTTGACAAGGCATTGGATTGTTCCAGTTTGCATCCTAAATCCACATTAGACCCCTAATTTTATTTACAAAATCAAAAGATTAGATTATCATAACAACAAAACGGTAATCTTTTGTCGGGTCTAATGTGAAAATTACATTAAAAAATGCAGTTTTTACAGAATTAATTTTCACTTAATTCCAAAAAAAAAAATGGCGATATAAGATTGAAATAAATTCTCTACCTTCTATACTAGATCAATTGTGGCGCAAGTTGTTATCAAAAATTGTTGTGATAGATGTACAGTTAATATTCATATTATCCATTACCTATCTGATGGTACAGTTTTTACACAGAAAATATTTATTTGAAAAACCTGCCCCTCGGCTTTTTCCGGAAAGGTCACAGGGTCGCCGTGACCTGTGCAATAATTACAATTAAAATTTTTCTTATTCTAACAGCAAGCGTTTCTAGAATATATTATGGCGAAATGTGGTGTAGGTTCAAATTGGACTCGGATTGAATATATTCTTATTTGCTTTAGGCCCTTCACAATTGATTTTTAGTTTACTGTTTCCCTTCTGTATCTAAAATTGAGAATTGCAAAATATTTAAGTATTTGATTTTTATTTGACATGACATTTTAATTATTGATCATCTTCACTATGATGCTGAACAAACAAAGAACACCCCTGCATTATTATCAATGTATAAAATCAACCATTTTGCAAAACAATTAAATCCGCAGTGCCAAAATGTGATGTTGTTATTGGGCTGTGACCACTCATTTCAAAATAAAGAAAATAATAAGTAGGCCTAATCAATAATTCATTATTTAAATATTACTTCATCTATGTTAAAGCCACATTTTAACATTTCCATAAAAATAGATTTGTATTTTTTTCCCACAAAATGTTAGTTTTTATTGTTGAATATGTCCCCTTTTAATTTTGGGCCCAACAACTGAGGTAAATCAAAGAAAATTGCGATTTCATTCCAGCGCCGATGTCACCAATGCGTGTCACTCCTTCGATTGTGCTGAGATCGGTCCTTTGATGTGTAATGACCATCCTGTAAGCCATGTACTTACAGTGTTATGAACATCGTTTGTATTTAATGACAGGACATGTCGCTTTACTAAGAATTAGATTTTGTCACAAATACAGCACCCATAGGCATAATTTTTTGCAGGGTATGTTAGTTCATTAATTTACATTACAATCATGTAAAAATAAAAAATTTGACAGAAATTAGTGTGTTCTCCTCATCAAAGGTTACAATATGGCTTTAATGACTTTTCAGACTGTACTTTCTATTGTTTTAGCTACCAATGAATCACCTATATGAAAATTCACTGAACGGACGAAAGGACAAGCTGCCGCAGGCATGTCAAATAGACATTTAACACTTATATTGATCAAGTCTAATTTTGGCAAAGAAATTACTTAAATGGCCAGAGCTCTTGTCCGCATCACACACTCTTACAATGACACAAGTTAATTTTTACTAAATGAGTGGCCACAAATAAATAAAACAAACATAATGTGTACTTTGTCAATAATATATTATTTAGATAACTTTTGTTTCAATATGTTATGACATGATGTAATAATTTATAATATAATATAATATAATACACTACAATATACTATAATATAACTAGATTATATAATGTTTTATATTAATATAATTCAAAGCTTTAGAAAGCCCTTGGCACTATAAAATAAATGCTCTTACAGCATGCACTTAAAATGTATTTTTTAAGCATTTGACAATAAAATTATAAGCTTTCATGCTAATACAATCATCTTTGCTGTTACTAATCTTTGGCAATTTTTCTATGATGATGGAGAAAAAAAACACGATCCATTTTGATATACATATAAACTGCTTTTATCAAACACAATATATTCCTGGCTTTCTTGGCATTAATAAATATCCCACTCAAAAACATGTGCTATGCATTGTGCTATGTATTTGCGAGACATTAATATAGAATGTGCTGTAGGTAGGAGAAAGGAGTGTAAAATGAATGGGCTGCTGTCTGAAACATTGTATTTGCGAGACATTAGTTATAGAATGTGCTGTAAGTAACCTAAAAGAGTCTGAAATGAAAAACATTGTTACATTTTATAACACCTAGATATTGGCGGATATTCCAAGGAAAAACTGCAAATTGGAATTTAAAAATATTTAGTGACAAGAATGTGTATGTAGGCTTACAAATTTTGTTCACAAAAAGTTCAAAATGAATGAAATTACAGGTTTTTCATGTTATTCTTTTTGTGGTTGCTGCTTACTTTATAAAAAGATGATGAATTCTGGGATTGGGTTAAGTAAATTTTCCGGACCAATATAAATACCATAATGACAAAATAGAGTAAAAGGTAAAACTAATAGTAATTAGAAGAAATGTGCAAAACAGTGCAATCAGCTGTAGTGGAGAGTAAGTAAACCTCTGTAAAATAAATAAATACAAAAATAAACACCTAAATGGTTTCAAGTTTGAACAACATTCCACAAGGCAGCCGTTGTTAAATGATCTGGTCGTGAGCGTGATGTTCGTCAATTGGCCCATGCCCCACTGCTGTAATCACACTCAGTGCTTTCGATCCATCAGGCTCTTACTCTAATAACAAGTGATGTTATTATTATAATTCTCCCTGCTTCACCTTATCTAAACCGATAAGATGCGGGGTAAACTGCTGCTTTAGCTCCGCCAGTACCGAGTCCTATTTGATTATAGTTTAATACAAATTTGACACCATAGAGGCAGTTACGGGTGACACCCTTTATATCATTAAAGGGATGCAACCTTAATTAGATTCTGCTTTGAATATTATTCCTGGATATTATTTCAATAAAATTGTTTTTTAAAAACTCAGAATGCATTAAAATATTTAGAAAAGATTATTTTTTTAATCATGGTATAATAGAAATGTAATGGCAAATTTGATGAATCAAGTAACAATACTGACAAAAAGAGAATTTAAACAGAAGTGGTAGATTACAAAAACAAAAATGAATTCAATAACCCTCTTAGTCCGGGTTTTCTTTCAAGATTAATTTAAATTTAATATGCTTCATCGAACCATTGTTATACTGTACATAAAACATAAACACTTACCAAATGTGCAAAAGAAACATGAGTATGAACGTATGATAAGAAAAACAAACAAAACAAGCTATTCAGTAACAGCAGAATAACAAGAGAATCACCATCATATTTACCACAAATAAATTCCAGCTATCTTTGAACAAATATGTAACTGATTAATTATTGAATTTGACTTTATTTTTGTGTAGTCTTGTCAACTGTAAAATATTGAATACATCAAAGGGATATTATAGCAGGTATGGCTTTTTCCTCGACCAGAAATGACGACTAAAAATAAACCACAGTTGCCAAGTTGACAAATGGTAAATTTATTAAATTTGTCAACAGGGGTGCTTCAATTTCTTTCAAGAGATTGTGGTTGCATATAAAATATGTCTTCATTCATAAGGCAAAAAAAAAAGGTTTGTCTCAAAGCTTGCGCAGGCGTTTGTAAAATCGCACAATTTGACAAAAAAGAAATGCGGAAATTTTTTTTATTTCAAATTAGTTTTTTTATTTTTTTTTCATAAAAAATCGGCGAAAATCAGACTTTTTTTCTCAAAATACTATGAAAAAAGTCGGACTAAAAAAAAAAAATCGCATTTCGCATTTGTTTTAAATTTCTCGTGAGCTTTGAGACAAACCTTTTTTTTTTTTTTTGACCTAGTACAAAGCAAATATCACATCAAGTCTTGTTAGTTCCAAAAACAATAAGAGCTTATAAGCCAGTCAAGACTTATTAAAATATTTATAAAACAAAAACCAACAGACAGCAATTTTGATTAATTGGAATTCAAATAAGTGAATGCAGATCCGTATAGTGCATGGTACGAGAGTAGATTGTTTCCGCATGTCACATCAATTGAAATTGAATAGATAAACAACACTGATTAACAACACTCGCTACCATCCATTCTTTTTAACTTATTAGAATTGATAATGTATTTAACCTTCTTCAAGCTTGGAGGAGAACAAAGAATCATAGGTAATGGTGTGGCCTTACGGGTGAGTGTTTGCAAACTAAATCAGTAAATGGTCCTTTAACACTTCTAATCTTGCTGTGGACATGGCTGGATAGAGATGCGGTATATCTGCAGGCCATTTGCTAAATGCTACATGTTATGAGAGACACACGTATGTGATCGCGCATATTAATTTTAAACCCCTCCGTCGTTATAAAGGCAGAATTTATGATCATTAACAAGCGAACGATGGTGGGTGCTGGATCTTAACAGGATTTGAAGAGAGAGACAAATATAAGTATATAATAGCTGGTTTTCAAAAATGAATTGGATATTTGTGTGAAAAGAGTTGATGTAGCTATTGTAATAATCCAAACCATTATCAAATATTAAAACAGTAGTGCTTTCATCAGATTAATTTTGTAACATACATTATTTTGATGGTTTGTGAACAAAGTTTGCAATTAAAAATTCACTGAGTAATTTGAATGCAATACATACATGAAGTAATTTCATGCAGGAAATGTGTCAAAAATTATAATTCTAGGGAATATTGTTAGAAATGTTAAATAGCAAAAAATATTGATGCGAAGGGAAAAAAAGGAATGTGAGAGACTTTGTAGGGTTTATATAATCCAATAGAACTGTATCTTTGCCTTATTCTCCTTCAAGCCTATTTGTCAGGTTTTATTACCAATCGTAAGCTGATTTCAAACCTTCCCAGCATTCCATGCAAACCAGTATGCAACATATTACAGAGACTATTATTGGTTTTATAGAGTCAAGCTTGTGGTGCAGTGCATTGTGGGGCAGTATAGATTCCTTCTCTGATTACCAATCAATGAAAATTGAACTGTGTGAGATACTAGACTCGAATATGGAATATGTTAGAGAGCTTTTTTTACCTTCCCTCCGCAGCAGGTCTTTGTTGTTATGCTATTAGTATTCCAAGCATGTTTCACGCAGGAGCGTTATTCTTATTTGAAATGGTAATTTGTACTCGTTTGGTTAGTTCTGTAACATTAGGATTTCAAGTCCATTATTCATAAAGTGATCAAATCGCAAGTGTTTTACATTATTATTAACACTGCTTGATAGTTTACATTTTTACCGATTGCTATTGCAGAAGTAAGCATGGATAGAAATCAGACATGCTGTGGTGAAGTGAAATGAGTTAATATGGCGCAGATAATAACAACACATGGTGCATGCATGGGAAACATGCAGATTGTTTCAAATCCATTGATATAGAAGAAAGAGCGAGAAAACATAGAATACAAATACATGTATAAAGTGTTTGCTTTATTTTTGCAGACATTAAAGAAAGTGAAAAGACCTTTTCAGCAGCTGATCGGAAATCTTCGGAAATTAGTTCAGTTGTAGTAAACAAAAACATAACCAATTGCTTACTAGTGACAGGACGTTTGATGAGCATGTGACGTGGGATGATTGTTCATTTAAATCATGTATTGTTGCTTTTACTTGACTCAGAATTGAATGTGGTGTTGTGATTACTGTATGGTTGAATATGCATTCAAATTTCCAGAAGTTGAATCGGTGGCTTTCGTAAAAGTCATTTTGTAAAGGTCTGTTTTATATAATACGGGGAAAGAGAATTTTCATTTTTTGCCAAATTGAAAACAAAAAAACCAATTTGAACAAAGTTGTTTAACAAGCTAATTTTTGTGCTGTTTAAAGAGCATGCATAGTAATTTAACAATGATAGCATTGTCACATTATGAGCTGTTTTTAATGAATTTCCTCAACTTTTTGATTTCATTATTTTTGTTCTTCAGTATGAAATTGGTGAAACATTGATAGCCATAAATGTGTGGTTACAGAGATTGTTTAATAACAATAGTGCTGCCAGGAAGCCATCAGCTGTCTTAAATGCATTCATTGAATCTTTGGATTTCAATAACAGAATGAAGTCAACCATATGCTTTGTATGGTGTCTTTATTTTTGTATTACTGTATCCAGAGGGTTTAATTTACAGACATGTTACAATAAACTGAATCTAAATTTTAAAAAGGTGGAAGAGTTGGAAAAGAATGTCACAAGATTTAAAAAAATTAAATTGACAAAATATTAATGAAAACAGAATAAAATGTGTGATGTAATCGGTGAAAACTGTTCACATGGTGAAATTTTTAGTTTTTGAGTTTTGTAGACACAAACACGGAAATTTAGAACTCTTTTTAGAACTGTTTTCATTTTGTATCAATATCAAAAGTTATGAGGAAAGAAAGATAGAGAAAAAAAAAAAAAAGAAATAGTTGAGAGTTTCAGCCTTTATTATCTTTATAAAACAAAATAGGATAAGGCCCCAAAAACAAAAGTCTGTCTCAGGCACCCATGTGCATTGCTATGTGAACTCCAATTAACGCTTAGCACTACACGCTGGCCATATATTTTTTTTTCTCCATATGTTCAAGTTACTGTTTTTTAATATTTTCAGTATCGTATCTCGATCCAATTTTGTCTTTTTTGCAGTTTACGATTGTTTTTTTTTTTGTGTACAGATTCAGATTCAACTTTATTTAACCACGGGGGGGGGGCAAAGGTTGTTCTTCCTTGGGGCCGTGGACATAAATACAATACATGCATAAAATCATACACATTTTTACAGAAACTTATTTAAATACAGAAACACAAATGTGAGGACTTAATTATTTACATTACATAAACAAACAGATTGAGAGAAAGCTAAATTTATATATCATATAAATTTAGCTTTCTCTCTAAAACTAAAATATAAACATATTTCGCCATGATTGTAAAAGAGACAAAGAGACAAACAATTCGCTGTTTATGTATATTACTTTATTTCTTGTTTTTGAATATCACAAAGTACATAAACATTGTGCTTTGACTGTAAAAAATCATTTTCTAAAAAAAACAACAAAAAACCAGCACTTAGCTTTTTTGCCAAATGTGTCTGAGACAGACATTTTTTGGCCTAATACGACATGTGAAGGGTTTTCACAGATCACATCACATAATGTCATTAATGTTTTAAAAAATCACTTTGTATTCTAAAGTTTAAGAGGGGGAGAGAGATCAGTGTGTTGCGTCCTTGGGCAAGATGGCTTAATTCCCAATTGCTTCACTCTACCCTGGTGTCAAATGGGTAGCTGCTGGGGGGCAATCACAATCTTAGTCGGCTGAGAGTACCTGCACATCAGTTGCAAAATTGGTGAAGCAGAAAAGATTCTGATATATCCTAATGGCAGCATAACAATTGTTGCAGTCTGCTGCTGCTTACGTGTAGCGCATGTTAAATCACCGATATATAACTTATTAAAGAAAAAGAGTATCATAGAAGTAAATAAACACCATAGAATGCCTTTAATTTGCAATTTATTCTTTATCCTGTTTGACCTTTATCAAACATCCCTTACTCTATTCCCAAAGCATTTTATATGTGTTATCTTATAAGGTCATTGTGTATTACAATTCAATATTTAAAGGACTTATCTGACAACAGCAATATTTCCAATCTATGGTCTTGCATCATGGATGGATGTATTTTTTTTTCAAAGGTTATAAAAGTGGTAGTACACAAGGTAATTTACTTGTAACTAAGCAAAGATCTATTCAGAAATAATTGGCTTTTGTCAGGATTCAATTTTTAAAGGGTTTCAGAGAAATTGTTTTGCCACAGAAAGCAATCTTTTTGAATCTATTACATTCATTACATGTTGTGTAGGAAATTGGCATTTTCAAAGGTTATATGAGAACCTATTCAGAAATAATTGGCTTTTGTCAGGATTCAATGTTTCATACTATTTTTTTGGCCACAGAAAGCAATCTTTTTGAATCTATTACATTATTCAGGGTTCAGACATGCTTCTTATTTATACAAACTTGAGACAGGCTAGGACATGATAGTGTCCTCTTAAAATTTGTCCCACATCACTTGGTCTTAGTGCGGCCTGCATGTTGTGTGGAAAATTGGCATTTTCAAAGGTTATATGAGAACTATAAATGAAGCAAAGGAAATAATTGCACTCTTTTTTTATTATTATTAAAGGGAAATTTTCAGTAGCAGTTGTTGATTCCAGCTCAGTGCAATTCAGTATTCAACAGACTTGGTTTATGTGAAAATTGGTGACTTAATCTGTGATAGAGAGAATTTGGCTTTTGAAAGGTTTTACCCAAAAATCTTTGTATGCAAGTTGATGTTGGAAACAATTCCCATTTAAAACCTATCATTTCATTTTGAAAAGCTTTATTTTGAAATAGGCAGCAAATCATTTCTGTCAGGGACTTTGTGCTTTTCAAAGATTATATGGAAGTGTTTTTGTACAGAAGTTAAGTTCATGCTAAATTGACTATCTCCAAATTCTTGATTGCAAAACATATTCTCTGGGGATTGTTTTAGTGTTATTGTTGTGAAAAACAAAGCAAAGCATTGAGCAGAAGTCTTTGTGTGTTTCAGCAGTTTCACTTACATAAACCATCATAGATAGATTCCCAGCTTCAAAATCAATGTGAACCTAAGCCTTTCCTTATTTGTATCTGTCTATATTGCACATGTGGATTTTAGAGCTTCTTGACTGAAAATATCACTGAGGCCCACTGTCCAAAGACAGTTTCTTCCTGTCCGCTTCAAGTTGGTCAAATTTGTAACGATGAGGCCCATACACAATATGCATATGAGAGGTGACAAAAGGCTTGCTTGACTTAGTCCTGGGTTTTTGCTGGTGAAGTGAAGCTTGGGTCAATGTGTCAGCTTTAAAATATCTGCATTTGTCACTCACATTGAGGCCTCCAGATGAGGCCTACAATGCCATAAGTGATGTACTCTACTGCAAGTTCTGGGCAGTAACAGTAGCTAGTAGTGCACATGCCAATGTGAAGCCCCCCAACATCATGTTGATGTGTAAGCTGTTGACTTTATCCCAGTGCAAATGTGCACTCTGAAATTTTCCAGTTGCCATACAACTTGAAGATGTTTGTGTGGGGTTTTTTTCTTCAGATTTTAACATTTTGTTGCTCTTCATATTCCTTTTCACAAGTTTCACCTAAAATTCAATCATTTTGGAACACAATCCTACAGCCCAATTTGAACAACAGAAATAACTTGAGGTCTGTACAATTTATGCAAAATTAAATCAGTTTGAACTGAACGACCATGACAGTGACTCTTTTTAAAACGATCTTCTATGTGTTGCGGTGAGGCCGTCCTATGCAGAAGTGTCAGAATCGTATTCCGTTTTTCCCTCTAGGCAAATTCATGACAGATTTTCAGACTTTGTCCACTTTGCCACAGTGAGGCCTGTCATATTGTACTCATTTGGGACAAAATGCTAATTTTTCTGTGGTTTTTCACCATTGAAAACTTGTCCAGGGACTCTGGGAACTTGTGAACTGAGGCTTTGGTAAATATGTCAGTGATAGTATTTCCCTTAAAATGTCACCTTATGTGTCACATTGAGGCCCACAGTAATGATAAAGGCCCGACAAAATATGTACTTGTAGGGACAAAATTTGTCATGTTTTTACATGAATCTATGTATAGACCTTGCATAGGTTATCTTTGAATGTTTTAACATTCAAAGAGAAACTAAGCAAGGATTTAAAAATGCTTTACCGAGACTGGATCTGGACGTTATCCTCTGAGACGAAAGTGATGAGATATGTCCGTTCTTTATACGCTCCTTATAAATATGTCAGTTATAGGGAGAGCCACATGACCAGAAGTGACAATATTCAGGGTTGAGACATGCAGACCTGGATTTAAAAGCTTCTTATTTATACAAACTTGAGACAGGCTAGGACATGATAGTGTCCTCTTAAAATTTGTCCCACATCACTTGGTCTTAGTGAGGCCTAACAAAAGTGACCGCATCCACACGCTTACATGAATTTTATTTAAATGCCTGTGAATTGGAATAGCTAGAGTGCATGTTGTTCATGACTGATGATTCTTTCTGCCGAAGTCCACTTTCATTGTCACAGAGAGGCCCATGACATGCAAGAGTGGCAAATATCGTCACATATGTTCTGTGTTACTTGAGAGGATGTGGGGGGAAAAGTGATACGATAATTAGAAAGCAGCACTTCTCATTATTCATATCTGAATTCCGCATCACAACATAGTGCAATGCTGCAATGGTTTTTTTACACAGCAGCATTGCACAATGAAATTTAAATGAACTGCAATGATATATTGCGATTGTGATGAAAGTTTTGCTGTCCTGTTTTCATACTTCTATAGTGCAGACCCTGATTTCCCACCAGCTCATCATAAACGTGCACGGCCATGATATCGCAAAATTTATTACATGGGCATGAGAATTTTCAGTTTTAAAACTGTATTTAGGTTTTTTTAGTCAAAATTTCCGCAACATTATTTAATTGCAGCCTGTTTCCTTTTGGTTAATTGCATGCGCATTTTCAGTTTTTTCATTTTTTTTAGGAAAGTGTATAGTCTCTTACCTGATTACATGTTTGTAGATCAGTATTAATTTGCTTATCTATTTACTTGAGGCCCAGGCTTGAGGCTGTTCTTCATGATGGTATATTTATATTGATTTATTTTCTTTCATTAGTTCTTTCTTGGTTTCTTCTTTCTTCCTTTCTTTATTCCTCTCTTTATTCCTTTCTTTGTTTCTTCCTTCTTTTCTCTCTTTCTCTCTTGCTTTCTTTCTTTCTTTCTTTCTTTCTTTCTTTCATGCTGTCTTTCTCACTTTCTTTAATTCTCTGTCTTTCTCACTTTCTTTCTTTCTTGTTTTTTCATTCTTGCTTTCATGATCGGTCTTATTTGCTTTCTTTGCATCTTTCTTTTTTCCTTCCTCTTGCTTTCTATCTTTCTCTCTGGACATAAATGATTATAGTACTTTATTGTATTAACCAAGACAGTCAGCTCTTTTGTTTTCTTCACAGCAATATTCGTCTCACTAAATAAGTCTTTGATCTATTTTAAACATCATGCATAATATGCACCGTTGTCCTGACATAGTGGCCGCTGCATCAAGCATTGTCTGACCAGCCAGTCAGCTTGTTTGTCATATTAACTGCTCCCCTGAAACGGTGTTGACGTGGGCCAGTGAGTGTGAGTTAGACATTAACACGTTGGTTTCCTTCAACAGTTAATCATCTCCTGTTATTGAAACGGAATCACTCAGCCCTAGATGCCTGCCTGCCTGCTAGCTTCCAGTCAAACTCAAGTACTATTGTCCATTCTTGACAAATTAAAACGTGACATATGGAACAAGTGTGGCAGAAATGGAGTTAGGTGCGGGATTGTAACTTTTTTTTTCATTTTTAGATAATTTGGATAATTTGTGTGTTGTAGTATAGGGTGAAAAATCTGCTATTTTAGATAGTTACAAGGTTGTTTTTGGCTATTTGGCTATTTTTGTGGATCATAATATCTCATATTATCTAAAATATCTGATATTTGTATATTAGGGACTTAGCAAATTTTTTGTGAATTTTTTTACTTAATTAGCCAAAATATCTGCTAATTTGGATATTAGCTAAAATATCCGCTATATCAGATATTTGTATATCAGGAACTTATAAAATTTTGATTGAATTTTTTTACTTAGTAAGTGATGGATATTAAGATATTATCAGCTATTTAGCTATTATCTAAATTAGCCAAAATATCTGCTAATTTGGATATTAGCTAAAATATCCGCTATATCAGATATTTGTATATTAGGAAGTTATACAATTTTTATTGAAATTTTTTGACTTAGTAAGTGAAGGATATTAAGATATTATCAGCTATTTAGCTATTATCTAAATTAGCCAAAATATCTGCTAATTTGGATATTAGCTAAAATATCCGCTATATCAGATATTTGTATATTAGGAACTTTTAAAAATTTTATTGAAATTTTTTTGACGTAGTAAGTGATGGATATTAAGATATTATCGGCTATTTAGCTATTATCTAAATTAGCCAAAATATCTGCTAATTTGGATATTAGCTAAAATATCCGCTATATCAGATATTTGTATATTAGGAACTTATAAAATTTTTATTGACATTTTTTGACTTAGTAAGTGAAGGATATTAAGATATTATCAGCTATTTAGCTATTATCTAAATTAGCCAAAATATCTGCTAATTTGGATATTAGCTAAAATATCCGCTATATCAGATATTTGTATATTAGGAAGTTATAAAAAATTTTATTGAAATTTTTTTGACGTAGTAAGTGATGGATATTAAGATATTATCGGCTATTTAGCTATTATCTAAATTAGCCCAAATATCTGCTAATTTGGATATTAGCTAAAATATCCGCTATATCAGATATTTGTATATTAGGAAGTTATACAATTTTTATTGAAATTTTTTGACTTAGTAAGTGATGGATATTAAGATATTATCAGCTATTTAGCTATTATCTAAATTAGCCAAAATATCTGCTAATTTGGATATTAGCTAAAATATCCGCTATATCAGATATTTGTATATTAAGAAGTTATAAATTTTTTATTGATTTTTTTTTACTTAGTAAGTGATGGATATTAAGATATTATCAGCCATTTAGCTATTATCTAAATTAGCCAAAATATCTGCTAATTTGGATATTAGCTAAAATATCCGCTATATCAGATATTTGTATATTAGGGATTTATAAAATTTTAATTGAAATTTTTTTCTTAGTAAGTGATGGATATTAAGATATTAGCGGCTATTTAGCTATTATCTAAATTAGCCAAAATATCTGCTAATTTGGATATTAGCTAAAATATCTGCTATATCAGATATTTGTATATTAGGAACTTATAAAATTTTTATTGAAATTTTTGTACTTATTAAGTGATGGATTTTAAGATATTATACATGAGATGTGCAAAAACACTGCATTATTTAAAGATACACTTATGCATAATAGTTGATGAATATTCAACAAAATGTTGTAATGCCTTCATAATGTATATTGTCATCCATCATAATAATTGACATATTATGTGTTATTGCATAATAGTTGAGCTATAAGTATGACATACATGTTGCCTTATATTTCATAATAGTATTTTATTGTGAAATTGCATATTGAACAATATTATGACCAGCCTACATCATGCATGTTGTCCAAAACGATGGATATAGTTGGAAAAGACTTTTAAAGAACGACGCATACTATATTGTACATTAAAGTTGCATATGCATAAAGTTTCCTAAAGCATGTATTATAGTTGGAAAATACTTTTTAAGAACGACGCATATTGTATTTTACATTGTGACGCATACATGATGCATGTTGTGTTAGTTCATAACCGGATTATAGTAGGCCTATACATTAAAGTTGCATAAACCAAAACGATGGATAAAGTTTAGTTAATGTTATAGGTAATAGTACATTGCCTAGTTAACGCCGCTGTGTGAAAAATAACCGCCAATATTAAAAGTACTCTTCTAAAATTCTAGACAATATAGTTTTGTAACATGTCCTAAATTTTTAGCTAATTTAGGTGTTTGGAGAGGGTCGCACTTTTGTGTTTTAGGAAGGATATGTAAACGACAGATAACACCAAAAATATGAAGAAATTATTTCCAAACCGTGTTAAGTCAACAATCATTAGGGAGAGCGGGAGTGTTCGCCTATTTTTTCTGACCAGCCTAGCGATGTCAATTATAAGGTTAGGGATGACCTGGTTAGCTCATGTGAAAGCCCTATGTCTTAGCTATATACGACCACAATCCCAGAACCGTAGGCCTTACAATAGCAACAGGATAGAGCAAACAAAAAAGTTTTGCAAAGTGGCGAACTTGCCCCATATTGGGGCAGGTTCGCCCATATGGTGGGGTAAGTTCACCCTAATCACAAAAAAAGTTTAAACATTGCATAACAATAACATGTTCAATGCAAACATTTAGCAAGAGTAAACAGGGCATTCATTCTCTTCTGGGGAGTCACTAAATTTGTTTGCAGGGGTCGGGTCAGGGTAAATGTAGGGGTCCTAAGTGAGCTTAAACATATCATGTTTACAACTTCGGGAAGATTTTGGATTAGGACATAAACGGTGGTATGAGTAATACTGATACCACATAACTTTAAAAAACATGCTTTTCAGTACTTTTACCTTGTTTAATGGTATAATTATCGATATTTTGCATAATACGCTGATGGGGCAGGTCCGCCCTCCAGTTTGGGGTAAGTCCGCCTGGGAAGATATAGGCTAACATGCCCCATCCTCAAAGGGCTTAACGTGCCCCTAGTGCACATTTTTATATTTTCTTCAGGGTATGCAAAATACAAATCGAATAAGGAGTTTATATCTGCATTAAATCTTTGACAAATCCCATATGTTCCCAATACAGATATCCATTAAAACCATCTGTATTTATGTATCAATGATAATACAACATCATGGATGCAAGAAAAAATTACGTTTTGGTGTAATTTTTTTGTTTTGTCTACAGTTCGATGAACACGCCCCTATTAACATGAGAAGTTTATAATGACCTATGTCACCTAATTTTGCCATCACCAAATTCCCGATAGCCATAGTGCTGAGAAACAAGGGGTGGGCGAACTTGCCCCTAGGGCGAACACTCCCCGCTCTCCCCTATGTTGCTCATTTTCAAGAATGCTGGTTTACAAAAAGCACGCCATTGTCTCATTTCGTGAACAAAGGTACACATACCATTGTTTCCTTTCGCTTTCCTTTATAATCGGTTACCCAACTGAAGCTATAATACCAGCTTTATTGCGATATCGCACATGAAAACAGACACTTGTGCACAATCAGTTGAGCTGTTTCAATGAGTGTTATCTTGGTTTAATAGTTTTTAATGGGTTAAGTTCTGCAAAGGTCGAGATGAATTCTACTGTAGACATGACTGCATCATGTATTGTACATTAAAGTTGAAAAAAAAAATATGAGAGAAAGATGTTATCATCCATTTTAGGCGATTGGCTATAATTGAAATTTTAAACCGCTTCTCTTGGCAAAGAGCAATCAGGATGGAGTAAACATTCTGACATCTTGTGATATGCAATGAAACCACTACCGTGGTCACAAGTGCTGCTGTTTATATGCAGTGGATATCAGAATCACTTCATTTCAGCCATGACTGCAACATCAC
Organism: Amphiura filiformis; assembly: GCF_039555335.1. Classification (NCBI taxonomy): domain Eukaryota; kingdom Metazoa; phylum Echinodermata; class Ophiuroidea; order Amphilepidida; family Amphiuridae; genus Amphiura; species Amphiura filiformis. The sequence continues at coordinate 29,853,948 of NC_092635.1, forward strand.
ATCGGTACCAAGACAGCTAAGCTAGTGTGGTGTGCCATTATCCCTCCGCTTTTCAGACACTAATGACAACATGATCAGAAGAAATCAGGAAGTGCCATAATCAGGAGTTGGGTGATTTGATTTAGATTTAGCAGACAAACAAACTTTATCATCTGCCAATTCTGACCAGGAGACTGTTAAACTGGTTGATCTGGATTGCAGATTGAACTGTTGCAGTACCTGTCTTCAAGCTGGACAATCTGATTGATATCAATTGTTTCTCATGGTCAATACACCATGAAACATGCATGTTGTCTTCTAGTTCATAATAGTCTAATCCTAAACGATGGATATAGTTGGAAAAGACTTTTAAAGAACGACGCATATTGTATTTTACATGTCAGTGTATTTATGGTGATGATGATTATATTGTACATTAAATCCGGATGGAAGTTTTGATGTTAATCAGTTGGATGCTCGGATGGAAGTCAAACAAAATTATCTAAGGGCAAGCTCACCAGAAAAACACTTGAAAACCAACTTAAGTACCATCTCTGCTGTGCAACAGTCTACATAATAACCCTAACTAAGCATTTACTTAATGACTAATCTTAACAATACATAACCTGATAAAGAGATAAAACTTTCTCATGAATAATTCATAAGTAGATCACCTACCATATTAAGTTAGTGTGTTTCAAAAAACAAACAAATTAATTGGATAAGAGACAATAAATACCATGGCACTTAACTTATTGGGATACAATACACACTCATATGAAAGGAATCACATGAAATAACTTAAGTGTACTTAACATAAAACTTCTATGAATGAAAGACAATAAACAATGAAGACATAAAACATTTGATGAACTCATAAACTTGAGAAACAAAGGATGCAGCGTGTTCATGATCAATGCATGAGGTGAATGACCTTTTCAAATTAAAGATAAACCATGATCAAGACAATGATGATTATGATGGAAAATAACTTAACTTGATGATGATCATGATCGATTAATTACACAACGGATGGAAAATAATAATTTGATATGAAACCAAAAACCTACATTTAATAAGAATGACACAATCAAAATAAACAAAATAATAAACATGGCAAATAATGATATTACCTTGAGTCCTAACATTTCAAACCCTACCCTTATTGTTACGACCAACCATTCTGATGCCGGTTACATATCCAAAATATCTAAAATATCCAAATTATCCAAAATAGCCCTAATAATATCCAAATTATCTAAAATATCCAAATAGCTGAAATATCCAAATTATCCTAAAGACCCATAGGGTCTAATAATATGAAAAATATCAGAAATATCCAAATTATCCTAATTAGCCATCATAATATCCAAAATATCTAAAATATCCAAATTATCCAAAATAGCCCTAATAATATCCAAATATCTAAAATATCCAAATTATCCAAAATAGCCCTAATAATATCCAAATTATCTAAAATATCAAAATATCTGAAATATCCAAATTATCCTAATGACCCATAATAATATGAAAAATATCCAAATTATCCTAATTAGCCATAATAATATCCAAAATATCTAAGATATCCAAATTATCCAAAATAGCCCTAATAATATCCAAATTATCTAAAATATCCAAATATCTGAAATATCCAAATTATCCTAAAGACCCATAATAATATCCAAAATATCAGAAATATCCAAATTATCCTAATTAGCCATAATAATATCCAAAATATCTAAAATATCCAAACTATCCAAAATAGCCCTAATAATATCAAAATATCTGAAATATCCAAATTATCCTAATGACCCATAATAATATGAAAAATATCCAAATTATCCTAATTAGCCATAATAATATCCAAAATATCTAAAATATCCAAATTATCCAAAATAGCTCTAATAATATCCAAATTATCTAAAATATCCAAATATCTGAAATATCCAAATTATCCTAATTAGCCATAATAATATCCAAAATATGCAAATTATCTTAAATAGCCGTAATAATATCCAAATTATCCTAATTAGCCATAATGATATCCAAAATATCTAAAATATCCAAAATAGCCCTAATAATATCCAAATTATCCTAAATAGCCCTAATAGTATCCAAAATATCCATATTATCCTAAATAGCCCTAATAATATGCAAAATATCTAAAATATCCTAATATCTGAAATATCCAAATTATCCCAATTAGCCACATTAATATCCAAAATATCCAAATTATCCAAAATAGCCCTAATAATAGCCAAATTATCTAAAATATCAAAATATCTGAAATATCCAAATTATCCTAATGACCCATAATAATATGAAAAATATATCAAATATCCAAATTATCCTAATTAGCCATAATAATATCCAAAATAGCTTAAATATCTTAATTAGCCATAATATCTAAAATATCCAAATATCTGAAATATATAAATATCCATAATATACTTGATAATATCCAAATTATCTAAAATATCCAAATATCCAAAATATCCGTAGGTGCAACTATTATCCAAATTATCCATAATATCCTTTAATAATATCCAAATATCTTAAATATCTAAATAGCCTAATAGCTGAAGCTAATTGGATATTTGTCAGGATATTTTAGATAGTTACAATCCCGCACCTTAATGCAGAAATGTCAGTACATCCGTGGTTGAAATTGTTGTTGCGTGATTTTTTTGGTATAATGATCTGGATTATGGTTGCCAATCACCATTATCAGTTACGACGTGGAATCAATCTGGCCGCAGTGACCTACTCCTACAATGGGAAAAAATTCAAGAAAAAATGCACATGCATATAATAAAGCAGATAATTATGCTAGTTTTGCACTACTTAAACTCATTGGTTGGGATTCCGAAAGGTGGTTTAAACCTAGGTTTAGCTAAACCCAGGTTTAAACCTAAGTTGCGTTTCCGTAGCTGGTTTAAGTTAAACCTGGGTCTAAAGCTGAGTACTAAAGTCGCAAAAGCCGGGTCTAACTTAAACCTGGCAGGGGGTAGGTTTAAGTCCAGGTTTAAGTGCAGTTGTCTGCATGCCAACCACGGAAGCCTGCTTGTTACGGAAGCGGACCACTGCACTTCGTGGTATTTGCAACTGGAAAAATATGCCACAGAACCAATTTTTGGAAGTCATAATAAAAGGATTATGTTCCATAATGAATAGAGAAGAGTTGTGAGAATTGTAACCAGAGTTTGAAAGCGGAGGTGATCGCCAAGCTTGTACACAGCTGCAATCACGGACACGGCAGTAGCAGTGCAATACACGGCAGTGACAGTATACCGATACCGGTACTCACGGCACAGTGCAAGGCAGCGTCATGACAGTGAAGGTAAGAAACGCCGGCTTATTCGTGACATTAAAATACTGTTTTATCACTTAAAAGCCCCTATGTATGTAAATCTTCAGTCATTATTAGTGACGATTTTAGGCTGCGGTATTGTTTTAGTCAAGCTTAGGAATCGATTAGGTTAGGCAGTAGGCTTAACAAATTACATGTAAATACCCTGTAGGCCTACATGAGAATAGCCTAGCCGAGGCTTTGTGGATTTTTATCAGTAAACGAAGCTCGGACAAAGCGTTTTCAAATATTTATCGAAGTCCGGGCTTTTTTCCAATGAGTTCCAGCTTGAAATGAAGCAGCTTGAAATGAAGATCTAAGAACTCAGGAGTTATGTCGTGGTGTTAGAAGCCGAGGGAAAAGTAAAACGTTTAGGCCTACCCCATCAGGTGGCCCTGGCCTGGACATGATGGTCCTAGCTGGCTAGCCTAGGGCTTAGGCTATCATGGGCTGTAGCCATGGTAGACTATAGGAAAAAACTGTATCAGTACCGGTACCCACTAGACAGATATTTGCCGTGAGGCCTATGTTCTTCAAGATGTAGGGATTTTGTCTATGTAAATAATTATAGGCCAGGCTTCATATTCAAGCTTGGTAGTGGAACATCCTAGGCCCTAGCCTTAGTACCGGTCTGTACCATGGCATAGGGCATTATTATGTGATGACATGCCCTACATAGCCCCTATGTTTACAGCCTGTTCCTTCCGGGCTTGTTATTGAACTTGAAGCTCCGCCTAATTAATTATAGATATGAAATCTACCGTTTGTTTAATATTTTGTCTGACTCGTGCTAGGGCATTTATCGGGTCATCGTGATATAACTGGTATTATGAAAGTTTGGTCAAATAGGCATAAGCCTAGTATTATCAGGCATAAAAATAGATTGCTCATCATTCCTGTGACTGATTAATTTTATTGAATTTTCAGTGCTCACTGAAGTATGATTTTTATATACCACCATGATCATGTAGGCCTAAATATTACTACAATTAATATTGAATTGCAAATTTTAAATGCATGAAACTCTGCGACTGATTAACAGCAGCACCTTTGACAAATAAAATGGTAGGCCTATGCTTTGTTTTGTTTTTTTCGCTTACAGGCCCGGTTTAATGTCATGTCAAGAGGAATGTTTTCTAATCTGAGTGATACGGATGATTCCCATGCACCATAACTTGAGGTTATTTTGGTAAGTTTAACAGTATGGCAATGTACAAGGTATGAGGTAATTTACTGCCCCATTCCAGAAAAATAAAGCACTGATTTTATTGGATTAAAAAAACACATTATCAAGTCGAAACATAGCTCAATCGTAACTGATTGTAGATAATACAAAACGTTCACTATTGTACTAATTTCTTGGGGGAAAAGCCAAAAACATGGATTTTCGACATGTTTTCTGACAATCGAGTCACAAAAATAAAAGACTTGGAACATGTCTAAGCATTCAAAATCTTGAGTATATGCCACAATTTTGCTCTAATTTTCACTTTTTGTGTGTTACTTTTGGTTATAAGAATAAAACGTGCTTTTTCCAAAAACTAGAATGCATAAATTGAAATTAGACTTTGTACAAATCTTTATATAATTTTTGTTCATGAATATGATACCAGGCCTAGGCCTATTAAAAGAAACATCTCAACAGCAATTGAGAACATGTGAAAATTGTCTTCACATGCCAAAACCTCAAAATTGAGAGTGGGTGTGTGTCCCGGAGTGGGGTGGTGTGTGTGGGGGGGGGGGGCTGTGACAAGATTTGGATATAGGTCTAATTCATATTTTAAACATAAATGTCTATTTTTTTCTTTCTGTCATTAATACAGATCAATCTACATGATGAAGTAACCGTGATCCCCGGCTGAGATCCACAGGCCGTCAAAGTTTGAAGTACAGAATCGATGAGCAGTTACCTACAACCAAGTGTTTTAACGGGAAACTTTTTTACCTTGCTGAATGTTGTAGGCCTTGAAATCTAATAGTGTAACACTAACATGATAACATATAAGACTTTTGGTATCGATATTTATTACTCCGGAATACTAGTTTGTGTATACTATTCAATGGAAATGAAGACAAAGATAATTTTATATAATTAAGTTTTGTACGCTGCATGTCTCACACACTACTATTAGGGACGACCATGAAAATTTGAAGTTTCTCATGTATTGTAGAATCATACCTTATATAAAGAGCTTATTAAATGGAGCATTTCAGTCTTTAAAGGCCGATATTGGAATGTCATCTTTCCCTGGGTAAGATCTGACACCAGGCCAGCCCATGGCCAGAGGGTAACATGAGTAGGTTTGTTTCACCTTGAAGGCAAGGATAGTCTTGCAAATATGGGCTAACTTTCCCCTAGGCCATGCCATATGCCATATAGTAGGACTACAACTGGTATCTATCTGCGTGTTTCTACTGAGGGCCAAATTCCGTGCCATGCCGCAAGCCGTGCGGGTCATACCGGTAACAAGCCCAGTAGAAACGATCTGGGTAATCGGTTGCCGTGTCATGCCGGGTCATGTGCTGGCCTTGCGTGATCCACCTCTTGAGGTGGATCATGCCGGTCAAAGCGTGTAATCCGCGCAGTAGAAACGAGCCGTGTCATCGGTTGCCGGGTCGAGGTCATGCGTGTTGCAAAATAACGCGATTTATATTCTACTTGTATAGTCTAGCCTAGGCCTATAATGTAGTAGGTTCCTTCTTTCTGATATTATATACACTGGCATGATGTGTGACTCGCATGAACTTGATGAAGTAAAATGGATATGACTTTACTTAGTCTAGGCCTAATTCTTATGAGTTGGTTATATTTTGGCTGTAAATTAATTATCATAATAGCCAATTACTAGATCCACTGGTAAATTAATGCAATTTGTATTTTACGAAAACACTAAATATTGGGATTGTAGGTCATATGCCATGAGCTGCCATGCGTAGACATTTAAATTTAGGATACAACCGTCAAATCTGTTTTCCGTACTTCCGGTTTACAGGGGAAAAATGCCGTGCATCGTATGCGAGACACGGCTTTCTGGTCTCAGTAGAAACAAGCTGGGTAACGGTGGCCGGATTATGATCGGTATTTTGTGCCCGGAAAATAGCGGGTCAAAAAGCCGTACGCTCAGTATAAACACGCTGTATGGTCAGTTTATACTCCTATTTTCCACATCTGTTATTTTAATATGCTCCTTTAAATGACCTCAAAAGGATAAATGGGCGCCAATCCTGGAGGGGGACATAATATCAAATGTCCGAGTAGGCCTATGCCCCCCTCACATTTTGGTAACTGAATAAAAAAGTTACAAGTAAATGTTTATTTGTTTTGTGTTTTCTGGGTTTTGTGTGTGATTAGGCCCCCATATCGATATAACGCAAGCACAAACATAGTACCGAGGTAGCCATTTTGGGATCTGCACTAAAATAATGTAAAATGTCCACCAAATTTGGACTTAATTTTGCTTTTCAACTTCGTTCTGAAGGAGCACATCCCTCTCATACGCATGCGGCGCTGACATACCTTTTCACATCCGTGCCCTCCTCCATTTTCAGAACGGATCGACGCCCATGATAACATAATCTTAATAAATAAATTAATTAATTAATAAAAATCTCTATGCTACATGAAACGAATTCATTCATTTCTAGTTTTATTTAATGTACAGGTACCGTAGTTAAAATTACTTCGTCACTATTTGAAGTCATGGATTATGTATATCATTTATAACAATAATAATAAAATAAATATGCTATACAGTTTGCACTTTTTATTATTATAGGTCAGTGTTTTGATTTAATATTCTTAATTATAGCTATTTTATGCCTGCGATATGATACAAAAGGAATGTACAATTATATAGGCCTCCCCCGCTGTCCGTAGAAACCCTGTGATGCCTCCTCGATAGTTGTAACGAACGGAACTTCAGCGCGGAGGGTATTATAGCCTATTCCGTAATCCTATAACCTTTATACGGCGGAAAATTCCAAACGCCGTAGTAGTGCCACTTTGCTTGTCTCGCTCCCCCACCCACCCCTTGGCTTGAAAAAAAAATTTGCCCCACACCATGTCAAATTTGTGGGAACCCGATTTGCAAATACGAGCGTAGCGAGCATATTGATCATGTTGAAAACGGAAAAACGTTTACATAATCTGCCGGATAAGCCCTTTTTAGAGTGTTTTTATTAAAAGGTGCCTCCGACGGTAAATGTGTGCAAAAATAGCTGGGTAAAGTGTGCTTGCTCTTCTTTTGGCTTGCCAAAACAGCCCCCCCATCTCCCCCAGCTTCATAATTATAATTCCCGTTATAATTGCACCGGTATTTATACGTGCAAAATCAAGAAATGAAATTTAGAAAATACCATTTCAGCTTAATCACTGTTAGGCCTATAAATACAATGATGCAACGTTGGTGTTGTTAAAAAACTGGGAAATCACAGGTTTTTTTAGTAGGCCTAAAATAAAACTGAGCTTTGGATTTCATTTGTTTTAAAAAATTAATAATTTTCATCAATAAACTCAGAAACATGAAAAAGATAACAAATCTAGGCCCTATACCTGCTGTTTATTCACAATTTCCTACGCAAATGCCTATTATAGCCTTTTAAATTAATTGGAACATCATACCCATGCACGAAGTTCCGTGTAATATGCATAATAGTATACACCACAGTTAGTACTATGCGGCTACAAAACCAGGTCTAAGTTTAAACCTAGGTTTAAACCCAGGTCTAACTAGTCCGAGCTTTCGGAATCGTAAAATAACTTAAACCTAGGTTTAGGCTTAAGCCGGGACTAGTTAGACCTAGGTTTAAGTTAGCACCGGTTTAAGTTAAACCACCTTTCGGAATTCCAACCATTAAGGCCAAAGATATTGTTAGATGATCTTCCAATTCATTAATACGCAGTAAGAAAGCAATTTATAAAAAAAAAGTCTTATAAACGATATTAAATGAATAATTCAAATGATCAAGCCAAATATTTTCACAGTAGTATTCTACACCCTACCCCAAATGCCCCCACTGGCTGATATTTGCTAAATATGCTTACGAAACTGAATTCTTTGACAGTGTGTTATCGACACATGCAAGTCAATTTTTAAGTTATCCTAAATGCACTATAGTCCCCAGTATAGTCCCTGTTAAGTTTCCCTCATCTTGACTGCCCTTAAGCGGGGCCATGGATGCACACTGTCTAAAACCATTTTATTTTCTATACTATATGAGGCCTGGCTGGATTTAGACATTGATCTCCAGAAATATTTTGATCTAGATGTGACATTTTATCATAGTATCCTTGCCTAGAGCAACCAGGCAATTTCCTTTAGTTTTTATGTTCTGCTTATCTAGCAAGGAAAGCTATAAGGAAGGGGCTAGCTCTGTAGAGAGTGGGTAAACAATTTTCATGCGAGACACATCATTTTAACCATTACACGGCAAATATTGCAGAAGTGTGTGCTCCATTTTTTTCTAACAGTTTCTGCTTGTTTGTTAATTCTCAGATACAGAGCTTACCCTCAAAATTAATATTTTCACCGAAGTAGGTATTTTCATGTGTGTTTTAGTTTTGTACTACAGGCTAAAAGTATAAGAAATTAATAATCCACTTTGGTTAGTAGCAATATAAAAAATCCTTAAATGGGATCATTAACATGTTTCACAAAAGATGGAAACAAATTTCGGTTGAAAAATATGTTGTAGTAGTATTATTTTCTGCCTTTTTAATATTTTTAAATATTAAAAATATTATCTTTAAAAAGATTTATTTTCTAAAGAGACAAACAAACAAATAAGAACATAGCACTACTTTCGATCTCTGTTGCTTCAGTATACTATCCAGAGAGTTTGCCTTGCGTTTTGTGCTCAGGTCCAGCCCTTCAGGCTGGGCTTGCGCTATGCGCATACCGGGGACGCATACTAAGTCCATGAGGGCCACAGACTGTGGATAACAAGAACATTTACATCTCATCTTCTGTGAGCAATAACCCAATGAACGGTTTGGGTTGGTAAACTGTTTATTCTTTCTCAATGAACGGTACTTTGTGATGTCTGAGTTTGTGTCCAGATGATTGTGTCATCTACATGTTTATTTGTCTGTCCATCTGTCTGACTTTAGTCTGCTGTCTTTTGTCTCGATATTTATCTCATATTTCAGATGTTTTTTCTTTCTCTCCTTTACTATATGTGTGTGTGACTATGCACATTTTTGTTTATGGTTGTATGTATTAATGTATTTCCTTTTGCCTTTAAACTATTACCCTATATAATTAGACACATACGTTCTTAATAACCTATATTTGACTGAAATTACATGGCTGAAACAAAACCACACCTTCTCAGCTAAAAATAGGCTGACAAATATTATGAAAGTTGATTAGATCGTAACTGGTGCTGATGTAAATAGGAAAGCCCTATAAGCCTAGCGAGGAAAAAGTTACAGACCTATAACACTATCACTTTAAAGCCTCAAATGTAACATTCATTCCTGGTAAACACAATTAAAGACCCATTCAGTGATCACAGCGCAAGTATGAAAAAATTAAAATTGTTTATAAATTGCTTAAAAGTGAAGGATAAGTCATATTGTCATTTGGTATTTTTGAAATGACAAATTTGGCAAAAAACGAAGAAAACAGCAGTATTGAAGAAGTTTAAGCCCCATTCAAATACATGTAGCTAATTTAGATACTGTCAGTATCTAAATTACAGATTCGTGTAAAATGTCTTATTTTGTCTTAAATACATGGCTTTCGGCTGAACCACTCGCAGGCTATGTTAGCACATCTATGACAATGACAAATGTACCAAAATCTGAATTTTGATGATTTTTACGATCGTCCAGATGAGCAAATCACTGAATGGGCCTTTAATACAATGCAGGAACATTATGCTTTTATGCACGATTTTGATGTTTCTAAATTTTTGAATAAAAGCTATTAATAATAACCCTTCAAATTAAACACACTTCTTAGCAACCTGAAAGTAGCAAATTCACTTGGTAACCCCCAAATCACTCCAGCTCACTAAAAATCAGGCTAATTCCTGTAAAGTAATAACTGGTGTTGATGTAGAAAGGAAAGCTGCATAAGCATAGGGGATGTAGTGACACTTCTCTTTCCCATTATTTTGTGTCCGAGAAGTGGATTTTATGTTTCCTTTTGGGAGGGAGCAATTCAAATGAAATTAAAACCCAAGGTCTTGCTGTTTATTTTTTTCATTTTTATTTCACGACTATTGAAGAAAACGTGACTGGTTCAGGTGCAATAAGATCCATGTTGAGTTTATAAATCCAGATTTCTGGCAATGGCATACCAAGCAAATTTCCAAGGGGGTACATGTAACATTTTAAAATGGTCCTGATGGCCATTTACCAAAAGTAGTTTACTGGGACAAATATGCATAAAATGCACTAAATTTTGCAGTTTTATAATGCTAAAATGTGCCAAAATGAGGTGCAGCAGGGCTCTTTTAACATCTCCTTTAGCAGCCCTATCCCTAATTGTGATAGGATCAAGCAGATGCCGGGAATATTGTTTTTGAGATATAATCAATAATAGTATTCAACTTCCTTTTTTTTTAATTGTCCTGAGCAATACTAAACTGGCCATATCTCTGGAACCATAAGTCTAATTTAATGGGTTTTCAGCAAAATAAAGCTATGAGAATGGCTCATTTAATGAGATTGAAAACTGAATTTTGATTTTGATCGACATCAGACTCATTTTGCTTGATCGCATCACATTTTTGCTTTTGCTCAGGCCCATGCACTTGATCCACTCTGTCCATCTGCTTGCTATGCCCCTGGCTGGGGAAACTGATTTCTAGATTGTGTTTATCCCTATATCCTGCTTTGAAAAAAATTGTCCATTATTGTTACGCATCATTTTCTTAAGTGTGGTAGCACTAGTTCATTGCCTGTATGGGACCATGACAACCCCTTTCTGACATTACAAAATCCACCAGTCCTATCGGTACGGTGCAAGCGCCTCTTTGGCCGCAAAGCGGCCATGCGCACTTCACACGCACCCCCTCAAGGAACTAGAACTAGTTCTAATGTGTGGTTCATTGATATTTACAATGTTAGCGATATGGAAATCCCATCCAAATGCAGCAGACACCTGCAAAAGTGTAAATTTTGATTGATTTCTTAACCAAGTTTTAAAAAAAATGACATCTGACACATTGATTTGATTTTATATGACAAATAAAGTCCAAATTACTTACTATATATTTTCCATACATAAAGTCTTTATTATTTGTAATTTCTGACAACATTTGAAAAACAAGGAGATAAGCAAAACCACAATGACATTTGAAGCTGCACACCTGCAAGGAATATTAAAATACTAAAAGTAGTCATTGCCTTCTTTAATGAACGATGAGGTTACTGAACCATATTTTTATTGATATAAAATGGGAAGTAATTATTGTTGATTTCCACTACCTGGTCAGTCCAATCATATGGAAACCTCCATGAACACGGGTGACCCTTTTTAAAATGGTACATTGCCACAATACACCTGTGTCGCCTCTGCCTAGTAACAATTGGAAATAATCTGTCTACCTGAGGCGTGGACCGTAAGCTTAGTTAACGCTCTCTGTGACTCTGAAAATTAAAAACACGGGAGTGGATCAAAATTTTGCATATTATGTTGATGCAGATTAAGCCAGGAAGCTGCCAAGTCACCCAGCCATGCATGAATCTACATGAAAATGCATTCAAATAAGAACAAACATGTTTAGTATTGGTGCAGCGGTTCTTGAGTTATATAATCATGATATAATAGTTCTTGCCAAAATTCATGAGTCAAATTCTATATTGGTTGTTATCATAGCCAAGAGCGTGTATATTTAGTGTGTTATAATTTTAGTTTTCTCCACTGCACTATAGCCAAAATACAAATATATGCTGAATTTGAAATAAAGATTTAAAAGAAAAACATAACAAATTTCTCAAAAAAGGTGGGCGGCCATGGCATTCCCGGCCACCCGGCTTGCTACAGCCCTGATTTGTACATAGCCTGCAATAATTTCCTCAATAGTAATCCCTATCTTAACTTCTACTGGGCCAATTCTTGATGTGTTTTACACCATTTCTGTGTATTGATTGAACTTTATAGTAATCAAAATTTGTGTTCATTTTGAATATTTGCTGTTGACACTCACTCGCATAGAGAAGGTTAAACCTGTAACCCTATTTTCAGTTAATTCATTCAATTTCAAAGAAATTGCACAAAAGCTATCATAATATCAATTCTTTTATTATAGAATTATAGTGGTACTTTTGTAGTTGGGAATTCAGATTTGAAAATTACTTTTAGTTGATTTTATCAATTGAAAATTAATATTATTTGTACATTATAAAGAGTACACACCGTGGTACAAATTTTTGTGAGCACAAAAGGGATACTAGTATTTATTCAATATTTGGTGAGTTTTACTTCCGTTTTAATTTCTGTTACAATGACTGAAATGTTGATTTAAAGTGTTAGAAGATGTGAAATTAACAATTAGTCAAGTGTTTACATTGTCAACATGCAACTGTCCAGACGTGCGGTAAGGATGCACCTGTTTCATTTAGGTTCTGCCTCTCCTTGTTAAGGATTATTTTCTACTCCTCACTTTAGAATTATTTATCAGTGTTATTATAAGTCAAGTTCATTCGCTTACTTAATAAACTAACCACCTTCTTAACTGAGTCATCTTCTTCGAAAGCTGATATCGTCATCTAGATCAATACGGTTGTGCTGGGTTTTCAATTCTCTCTCTACCTCTCTGTCTGTCTCTCTTTCTGTTTCCTTTTCTTTCTCTATTTTATCAGACTTAAATTTGATGAACAATTTGGAAATGGCATGTTTGTCCGAGGGGTCATTGGTCCGAAGGATTTGGGTTTGGGGTATTTTAGGTTAGGATAGGGTTTGTAATATAGTGAATGGGTGATGTGAAGGACTGTTTTGCTTGAACTTACTAATCAGTAATGTGTTAATTAATTATCATTATGATGATTGTCCATGATAATTGTGGCTTTGTTAAGATTTTGAGTTGATGAGTAATGGTCACATTGCATCAGGATCATCTGGGTGTCTCATGTCTCTGGGTTATTCAACTTCGGGCCACTATTATTAATCTTGGACATGTAACCACACCTGATGGCAATTTGAAATAGCTTTCTCTTACACGCTCATTATTCACATCACAAGTACTATTCACTTTAACACAAGGTTGGGGATAACACAAGGTTGGGGATAAGGTTAGGTAGGTTTATGGTCAGTGTTAGCATTTGAGGTTAAGTTTTGTATTATGTTGGGTTTTTGAACTACGGACCTGTAAACAAAAATTGTACAATTACAAGAAGAAACTATCCCCCATTTTCTCTTTCTCTAACCCTCTTCCGAGACCTCTTATCCTTAGCATTTTACATCTTACTTTGCCACTCTATCTTTGTCACTATTGATTCTTGATTTTGTTTAAATTTTATTTCACATTTTATGTTCCTAGTGTGTAAATGTGCATGTCTGTCACTCTTTATTTAGTTTATACATTGCCTCTCAATGCTCTAGCTCTTTCCTCTTTTAGTCTCTTGTCTCTCTTCACTTGTGCTTTCCGCATCTCCATCTCTTCTCTTATATAAGTCATCAAGCAAGCAGCCCCTAAATGTGGAAACCAAACTGAAATAAAAGAAGACACAGGAACATTAAAACATATAGCACTAAAGCTATGCATTTAAAATGAACTACTAAGTAGACATGAAATTTTATATCCCATACACAAAATACATGTAGTTTCTCTTTCTCGCTCTCACTCCTACTCTATCCATTTAATCGGTGCTCTCGCAATCTCACTAGATTTATCGCGCTCGTTCTCCTCATTTGTTATGCTTTCCCATATGCAGCAGCAGCATATATTTGAGTACATAAATATCTTCTTTGTTCTGTCAGTTAATATCGCTACTCCATCCAGCGCTATTCCTTGACAGTCAATCCCCCCTTCAGGCTAACGGGTGGTAGACCCAGCACTGTATGAACTAGTGCTTTACATTTATATTTCTGTCAACCTTGTGTCGTATATGCGAGTCATTCAGGCGTAAATATAATTGCAGCTCTGCCTACCCTGCTTGCACATCCCTCTCGTTTTTTGCCTCGCTCACATTTTGCTGAAAGTCAAGAAACTTACGGATGTTCTCTCGTCATATTCCTTTCTCCCTCATTTGAGGAGGAAAGTGACATAACATCCTTGGCAGACTACTCAACTGGCAACCATTTAGATTTATTGATAAATATTATACAAACCGCAAGACATGAAAACAATGGTTGATATTGTAGTATGCGGGCTTTTCATCGTCATTTGATATTTAGTCTAGCCGAGCGGCGGCTAGACTCCTGTTTCCCAGTAGTTTCTTTCTTACCTAGCTGGGGGGTTTTCAACCCCGAGCTAGGTACTGTTTTACTACCCGATCTTTCTTCTTTCTTGCTTCTTCTTCTTTCTGGCAATAAATTTCAAAATGCTTCTCCTCCTACATGTTACACCCTACAATTACGTAACTTGCACATATGTATTGGCTATATCCAGTGCCCATAGTGTCTAAACAGAATTGGCGTCAAAGGTCATTTAGGGGGCATTTCCGTATTTAACCAAATATCTTCAAAATGCTTCTTCTGCCACATATTATATAGTACAATGATGTCATTTGCATATATGCATCGGCTATACCACACGCCTACAACTTGCATACAGAATTGGGGTCAAAGGTCATTAAGGGGGTAAAATCTTACAATTGCATTATCTGGACATCTGTAAGGGGTATGGAGCTCAAACTCGGTGACAATAAATCTCATGACCAGGGAACATTTTGCAGGGTCAGGTCAAAGGTCATGTAGAGGTCAAATTTTAGAAATGCATTTCCTGGACATCTGTAAGGGGTACAGGGCTCAAACTTGGTGACAACAAACTTAATGATCTGGGGAACATTTTGGAACACTTTGCAGGGGTCAGGTTGAAGATTACCTGGGGTCAAATCTTATAATTTCATTTTCTGGATATCTGCAAGGGGTATGTGGCTCAAACTCAGTGACAGCAAATCTCATGACCAGGGGAACATTTTGCAGGGGTCAGGTCAAAGGTCACACAGAGGTCAAATCTTAGAAAAGTATATTCTGGACATCTGTAAGGAATACAGTGCTCAAACTCGGTGACAACAAACTTGATGACCAGAAGAAAATATTTTGAACATTTTGCAGGGTCAGGTCAAAGGTCATCTGGGGTCAAATCTTAAAATTGCATTTCCTGGACATCTGTAAGAAGTATGGGACTCAAACTTAGTGACAACAAATCTCATAACCAGGGGAACATTTTTGGAACATTTTGCAGGGGTCAGATACCTCCAAAACACCAACATACCCCAGCTAGAAGATACTTCCAAAACACCAACATACCCCAGCTAGGTTTGTGGTCTATGACCACCAT
Organism: Amphiura filiformis; assembly: GCF_039555335.1. Lineage (NCBI taxonomy): Eukaryota > Metazoa > Echinodermata > Ophiuroidea > Amphilepidida > Amphiuridae > Amphiura > Amphiura filiformis. The sequence continues at coordinate 29,869,732 of NC_092635.1, forward strand.
TTGCCACTAGTTCTTCTTCTTCTTCTTCTTCTTTCTGTCAACATTTAACATAATTTGCTCTAGCTCCTTTATTATTTGACCGATTATGACCAAACTTGGGCACAAGCTCCACTACCCCAGCCTTTACATTTGACCAGACCCCTCTGGGGTCAAACGTCATGCATGAGTAATTTTGGCTAAAAATGTGATTTTTACCAAAAATGCTTCTTCTCCTACAAATTACATGGTACAGTAATGAGATTTATACATTGACCTTGGCTATAGCCGGTGCCTATGGGGTCCTCACAGATTTGGGGTCAAAGGTCATTAAGGTGGTAATTCCGCACATAACCAAATACCTTCAAAATGCTTCTTTTCCTACAGATTCTATGGTACAGAGATGCGACTGACACATATGCATTGACATTAGTTGGTGTCTATGGGGTCCTCACAGATTTTGAGTTCAAGGTCATACAGGGGACAAAAATGGTTGATCACTGAAAATCACTTTAAAATTCAATATTGTCTGCATATTACGTGCTGTGATCATCCGAATAATGCCAAAAGGGCTCTAGCATTATGTTCATATACGATTGTAATCAGATTTGGCTTAAACATGGAGGAGGGTCTGTTTTGGGGTCAAAAGGGTAAAATTCTAAAGTTTGTCCGATTGAAATGAAAATTAGTATATGTGATCTTGATATGATTCAAAATATATTGGAGGTCATGTCAAGGTCAGCAGAGGTCAACCAAAGGTCAAAAGGGGTCAAGTTCTAAAGTTTGTCCAAGTTAAATGAAAATTAGTGTATGTGATCTTGATATGATTCAAAATATAATGGATGTCATTTCAAGGTCACCAGAGGTCAACCAAAGGTCAAAGGGGTCAAATTGCAAAGTTTGTTCAATTTGCATGGAAATTAGTATACGTTATGTGGATATGATGCAAAATATGTGGTGAAGGTCATTTCCAGGTCATCAGAGGTCATTTCAAGGTCACGGCTAGACTTCGCAGCCTTACTAAGGATGCAATATATCTAGTTTTATATTATTTATGAGCTAAACCAATTTGGTTCTTAAACAAATTGAAGATATAAAATGTTATCTGTACTATTTTGTATGATATATGATATGATATTTTTTCTTTAATTGCAAATATGTTTTTTTATGTTTTCCAACTAGTAACATCATTAATGCCCCAACCATTTAAGGGAAGCGGTAAATCATGAAAATGTGTCATTAGTCAGCTTTTCAAAAAAAAATTGTGATTTTTAATATATTCCTTGAACCAGCATTATACAAGGTTTCCTTATCGAAAGCTTTAAAAAGTACTCATTCATCATAAAACCAAATTAAAGAGTATAAAAATGATAGTGTTATTAAAATGTGATTTGTTAAAGTAGCTGGCCTATGCTAAAAGCTATGTTCAATTATGAGTTTAAATAGCATGGACTGAAGGCCATTGCTTTGTGTGATTGTTTGATTCCTTATAAAGCAATTGTTATTAGTAATATGTGACATGATCGGGGAATGAGTCATTTAGAATTGAATTTGAGATATATAAATGAAGTGATTACTTTTTTTAAAGCCATATTGTTCGATTTCTATCCAATTTTAATTTTGTTATTCTTTACCCAAAATGCTGAAATAATATTACCGTAGTAACATCTGCTGGGGAAGTGTTTCTGATAACAAGGTAAAGTGAATGAAACCCTAATGGCTATAGCTGTTTAACATGGAGTTCTATGGCGGACCTAAACTTAAAGTCATAATTATGACTTTATAAATATCTCATTTTGATATATTAAGCCATATATTTGAAATATAGGTTGTGTTATCTTTGGTAAAAGAAAACAAGAACATAAAACTGTGTGAATTAACACAGATCCTGGAATTGATAACCAAACAGTTATTTTGTTGTGGTTAAAATTCAGTTTACCGATGGCTGCAAAGGCAGATTACCAGTAGAAAATGTCGGATTCAATAAATCATTGACGTGGCTGCTTTGCCGGGCTTGCTTTTCCTCTATGCATACAGCTTATGTCACGAAGAACTGAGCTAGTGATATTCATATTTTGTCGACTAATTTCCCTCCATCGCCGGCAAACGTAATAGAGTTAAGAAATTCATGCTGTCAAGGCATTATTGTCAATGTTACATGCAGTTTCCTGATGTGTTGTTAGCCGGGATGGAACAGATGTGTGATGATGATGTGTTTATTTCTTGGTTTTTATTAATAATGTTTATTCAGATTTGAAGGCTTTATTTGCCAACTGCTATAAACTGAAAGATTTTAAAAGTATTATTTTAAGATTACTTTATTTTATATGGTTAATTCAGTTTAATACAAGAAAATAATACAAACAGGAGTGAAATTAACATGATTAGTTTGCTTTTGTAGGGTGCTATGTTGGGGTGCGAAGAGATGCGTGCATTTAGACCTACAAACGGGGGGCGCACCTGAACGAAGACCTGAAAACGAAGACCATGGCGTGTTTGCCGGGTGTCAAGTCGGGTAACGCTTGTTTAGTAAAAAGTCAAGTGACTGAGTCTACGGTATGGAGCCTAGCTTTGGGTGTGCAGGAAAAAAGTTGTATAGGTTCTTGTTTGGAGGTCTTTCACTATGGGCCACAAGAGCCTCATCCCAATGGCATAGTCCAATAACCTCAATTACATAATTATAGTGCAAAATTTGACCTCAAGTTACAGAGTATGAGTTTTTGTACCTAAATCGTCAAAGGTCATTCAATTGAATGTACAAATGTATTGGGATATAAGAACTGTTCCCCTGATAGATGAGCATGTTGTGGATCCTAGTGTTTACAAGTATAGGGGTGTGGGGGTGCATTTGTAATTACCTGTACCTGCAAATGTGGACCTCCATTAGAATACACACATCACAAACGTGGACACACCTGCAACCGTGGACGTCCATGGTTGCTGGATATAACCAGGACAGTGCAAATATCATAAAAATGCATTTAAAAGTGGTCCACGTTTAATCATGAGGGTGTTCAGGATGGTTGGATAGGAAGTCATTGGGTGTGTGTGGGGTAGGTCGGGGGTGTGTCGATTGAAATTGGGCGTGTGTGTCCTCAGTTAGATAGGATTAAATGCAGAATGAGGTCCTCGTTTGCAGGTCTTTACAAGGAGGGGTGTGTGGAGGGATGTTTTCACAGCAGCATGTTTGTGGGGGTACACAGTGGCAGGGGCATGGGGACAAATGCCCCCCAGTCAGACCTCTTGCCCCATGCTTGCTAGAAAAAACCAAAATTATGTAAATTTCACTTTTTGTATCAATTTTGGACAAAATTGGTTGATTTCTGCTCCCCTCCCAGCAATTCACTGCCACCCCCCCCCCCCTCATTTTTTTCTAGTGCTGCCACTGGGATGTGCATATTTTATTTGTTAAGAAAAAACATTTCAGGAAATAACATGTTATTTCTCATGCTATTTTGGTATTACATGAATCTTGATAAAGAAATGTTTGTATGCAAAAAATGTTACAACTATATATAGCAAGGACTAATAAACTTGTCATGCAAGCACATCATTTATTTGTGGATAAATTTGGGAATATTTTATGAAATAGAAAAGTGCTTTTGCTCCAATCACAATATGTCATGCTATGCTTTGTAGTAATTTTATTGCTAGCATTTTTTTTATATCATTGCACAAAGTCATCATAACCCATTTCAATAGTCATTTAATAAACCATGTCACTCAGTGTTTAAATATTTCAATTTAATATTTCAATTTTGAAAATAAAAATTTTGAAAATAAAAACCTTTCAGCCATAAAACAATGCATTATCAAATGATTTTAATCATTAGATTATGATTTTAAGCATACGATTAACACACTTAAAAGTGTGTTAATCTTGACAAAGACTAAAATAATTTATTATGACAAGACAATTTGCATTTGCCAGTTATGAGCTAGGAGTGAGACTAGGGTGATTACATAATTACAAGTGACAATTTTCACGAAATGAATATTTTCATTTGATAATTCCAAAAAAATTATATCTCATTTCTAATGTGCTAATTTGGAGCTTCTCGCATGATAATCTTTAATTCTGCTAAGAAATATTGTTCATATTAGAATTTTCGTGCAGTAGACTTGAAAAAATATGTGACAATGAGTGTGAAAAAAAATAATCGTAATTACACATCACCAGAACACGCTCACAAAAGGTGCTAATCAGTGCATGCAGTACTGCTTGTTGCAACAGCGATTACTTTTATTGAGAAAATAACACGATGACAGTGTCTTTGCATTAGTTGGTGATTGTGTGTTTCATTAGTCGTTGGCAAGCTAGCTGATATTATTGTCATCATCTATATAATGCCTTAAGTATTAGCGCTCTAATCATTAGCGTGACTTGAGTTATGCGGAAGGGGCTCAGTTAGCTAGTCTATAGCGAAGTCTGTTTTCAATTTATATAGGATGATTATATTATAAACAGTTTAAGAATGATGGTTCTCATTCTTTTAGCCAAGGCAATATAGCAGCCATGCAAAAGGGAGAAACTTGTTTGAAATAAAGCAATATTGATGGTAAAGCTGATGAAGAAAGAATGATAAAAATCAGAAACATAAAAAATGGTTTAGGCGTATGATCATGAGCAAAAAATTCTTCATCTGTCTCAATTGCTGCATAGAACATCACTTCAGATATGAATATCAATTAGGAAAGCTAAATTGTCATGGGTAAACACATTTTGGGTCCTGATATAGGACAAATTGACAAAGACAGGCTTTAAAAACAGAAAATCATCTTTCCCCACCCTAACTCATAATCTAATCTGAAAGCTAAACCCTAATCTTTACACTATTAACATATGCAAATCATAAGCCTATAGCCATAAAAAATAAGGTTTGGGGATATTCTGGAGTTGTGTCATCAAAAGAAACATATTTTTTGTGCCTTATTACATTCTTTACAATATCGGAGCTTACTGGGTATATGCAGTGGCAGCGTCACAGGATGCATGGGAGGGGAAAACCCCCCAGTTAGATCTCTTTCCCAGTTCCCCGAAAAAAAACCCCAAAATTTCAAATAATTCCACTTTTTGCAGCAATTTTGTGCAGGATTTGTTACTTTTTACCCAAATTCCACCCCACCACCCCCAGAAAAATTTCCTGGGGCTGCCACTGGGTGTATTTACATGTATATTTGAGATGTTGATAGGTATATAAGTTGCAAGCCTCCTGAGACAAACAACTTTCATGTCTTTATGCTGTTGAATAAATTTGATTATTTTTTACGTATGAAACTTGTTGTCACAATTTATATATTTCATGATGAGTCTGATGTGATAAGTTGATATATCATCTTGTCTCTTTACAGACCTTCTACATATGCCTGGGCTAGTCATATCCTGTTTGTGCTGATTGTATCACTCGGTAAGTGTTATAAAGAGTACCTTTTTAGCTGCGAAGCAAACATGTTATAGAGGAGTTATCTTGTCACTTGTAGTACTATTCGTAGTGAACAAAAATTCACGTTCACATTTCATAATGTGACTGCACCTCTTTTTCTGGTTTCTTGTGACTGCTGAATAGAGCTCGGCCCATAACCAGGTGGTTAGGGTCATGTACTCCCCATAAATCTGCAAAAGGTCTACTTTTTCTCTAAAACAAATAGCCAAATTGGGCCACAAATTTCAATTTTTTGATAAATAATACCCAAATCATGAACTCTCTGTGAAATCTGTTAAAAAAATAGTAGGATCCAAAAATCAATTACAGAGGTGATAAAGGTCTACTTTTGTATTGAGTGGCCAGAATGAAGATTTTTTTTTAAGTTCTGCATTTTGAAAATCTGCACCCCACAAAAAATGTCTGGCTATGGGCCTGCTTTGGGCTCCTTTCATCTGTCACTGAGGTATCTGGATCTAGGGTCTATGATCTGGATGACCACTTTACCATGTTTTCATAGCCAGGGGCAGTATGATCAGCCGTACGGAAACGCTTAAATATGAAACTTTTCCTGCTCGCTATGCTCGCAACATGTATATAGACCATTTAAGGTTTGCAAATTGGGACCCAAAAAATTTGGCATGTGCTGCAAGGGGGGGGCAAAGATTTTTTGGCAGGCCGAGAGGGGGGCAAGCAATTTTTAGCGGGCTGGGAGAGGGGGCGAGCGATTTTTGGAGAGCCATTTGGAAATTTTACCCCCCTGGGGCTCATAATTATTGCACAGCCCCTTATGAGGAATGAGTTATTCAGGTAGTAAAGAATAGCATTTGATACCAAAATAAATGGACTGTTCTTCCTTTTAGTCTGATATCTAACCTGCATGCTATTTTCATGTGTGACATGATGTAACCTTTTCATTTGAAATCTCAGTACAAGCTGTCTGTCCATTTCTTCAATACAAAACACTGTCTATGCAATGATTAATGTGAAAGTTTACATACAGGCCATGCAGGTTACAGTCTTTTCGCCAGCCCATTCGGGCTGGTACCTGTTTCAGGTTTGGGGTCAGTTTACTCAAGAGATTATATTTTAGTGGTATTGGAATGATTTTTTTTTTTACTTTTTGTGGTTAAATTTTTTTAAAATATTTTAATTCGATTTGTTAGGAAAAGTAAGTATGTTTTGCCGTTTCAACGAACGGTAAAACGCAGTGAGTATTACCAAAGTTATGTTTGAACTAATTAATTATGACTTTAAAAGTTTAAAGGCCTAAATGTAACAATAATAGTTAATATATATAGCATTATATGGTCAGCAGAAGAAAATCTGACATCACCTATGATGTCATATCAGTGTCCTTGACCGGGAGTCCTTACTCCTTGACCACTGAACAGTGTGATATCATGTTGATAACAGATCTATAGAATCAAAATCTTCATCATATCCCGGATCATATCACAGATTCTCAACAATCTGTGATCATATGGACCATATTGATGTGAAAGTAGTTATCTATCATATCCTGTGTCGTTTTATGGATAAAAATGACTCAAAATGTTATTGATGAAATGGTTGCTATCATAAACATCAGTTTTATCTTTTCAACGGGAAAAATCCGATGCAAAATAAAGTTTTTAGGGCCTAGCTATAATATGGGCATAATTTATGCATATAGTATTGAACAATGTACCCCATTTGACATGCACTTATAGATAAATAAATTGTCTTACTTTATTAATTTAATAACTTCTTTATTATAAATAAAATGACACATAACTATTTGATTCATAAAATTACATTCAACAAAATGATTGAAGAGAAAACACACAAGGCACTAGGCAGACTGTTATAGAATGGAGTATGTAAGATGCCATGTCCATAGCTTCGCAGGAGTTTCCGACTAGCAATCAACATGATCAGCACATTCAGAAAAACACAGTTTAAGAGTGAAGATTGTAGTGAGTAACCAGTCCTTTATAAATGTGCTGGCCACTATCTATTATAATATAGTAGGCTTAAACTATACATTGCGAATTAATTAAGTTATTTTAAAATAAAATGTACATGTAAGTTAACTCAAACCGCAGTGTATATATCGAAAGCAGTGAAATCGGACATTCCTAAGCGAAGATATTGAGTTCGTAAGTTCTGGTATTACAAAATTGGAAATTGAGATATCGTGGGTAAAAAGCTGAAAAGACAAAAAACCAACGACAACAACAACAACAACAACAACAAAACAAACAGACCAGAACAATTTGGAGTACATGTAATGAATTAAAAGAGTTGACATGAGATTAGGAATTAATGTTTTCTGCTGTTTCAGTGTGCATGTTCTCATCGTTGATGGTTTGGTGGACTGTCATGTAGATGTAAGCGTGATCCTAAAAATGCCTTTCACATTGACCAAAACTAATTACAAGACCTCTTCTACATTGAGGCTGGCTTTCCTTTTAAAGGAATTTTTATTACATCCCTTTCCTACTCTTTTCTCTCTCGTCTGTTGTTATCGCTCCCTTGTCACACTTTAACCGTTTTTGTTAAACTGCTATTTATGCAAATGAGATGATGCATTTGGCTCAGGTAACATTTTCCAAATTAGGCAAGTTCATCAGGAAGATTCATAGTATCCTTTTAGTAGAAAACAGCTCGTTATCTGCTGCTGTTTTCACATGAAAGGATGGTGACTTGAGGGGAAGTAATAGGTATGAAGTGAACACTAAATCAATGTTTGTGTCAATCTTGATGATAAGGGACCATTCACAAACACTTGTTAGGGGGGCCTGATGCAAAAAGGGAGGCCCTTAAAATTTTTGACCTGCTTAAGGGGGGGGCTGACAAAAACGACCACAAATTTTCCTGGGAAAATTGAGTTTATATGCTTTTCTATGGGGTTGACCCATAATTTTCATGTCAAAAAGGGGGGGGGGCTGATCTCGAAAGGGGGGCCTGAAAAGAATTTTTTGCATCAGCCCCCCTAACAAGTGTTTGTGAACAGTCCCTAACTACTTCTGTCAGATAATCCGTACAATCGTAGAATTCTAAAATCTCACAAAACGCATGCATCAAGTTGGCATGCGGCATGTGCATGGGGGGGGGAGCAAACCTCCCATTTTTGTCAGACAGTCAAGGGTAATACACACAGTTGAGGGGCAGGATTATGAGCAGTCAAAGGAATGGAGACTCTGGCCCCCACTTTTGAAAACTAGTGCACGCCACTGGCAAGTAACAAGTTGGAATGTGTTGCAACTGAGCAGCAAAATAAATTGTGTACTTCCATTTCTGAAACTAAAGTATCTTTGATGTCAGACACTGTAAATGTTTTAACAACCATGCTAAATATTATATCTGATTATCTCAAACATCCGGAGATGAAAACATTTCCCTGTTGCTAAAGTGAAAAGCTATTTGATGTTTTGGCTCTGTTACTCTTTTTACACATTCATATATACAGACACGCACACACCCCGATACCCGCACACACCCCATGCTACCACCCACACACCCCCATTTATGTACAATCACACACACACCCCTGTTTGTAAATACGTTCAAACGAGGACCTTGACTTTAGGAGGATCTAACCGAGGACTTACACACCCGTTTTTAATCGACACACCGTGGACCTCACACAAACACACCAGACAACTTACTATCCAACTGAGACCCGTCCCTATACCTCCTATGGGGACCTATCTTATATGCATATTTGCATCATTTACGCTATCCTGGTCATAGTTTCAAACCGAGGACGTCCTCGTTTGGAGGTGTGTCCTCGTTTTATGGTGTGTATCCATATATGTAGGTCCTCATTTGGAGGCATTTACAAATGCACCCCCACACAGAGCTGTGTATGAGACTAGAATTTCAGCTGCTTGGGTTTTTCTTGGCTTCCTGAGATAGCCCATTATCTAGTTACACTGGCCCACCATCCACCATCCATTTACTGTTACTTAATCCGGCATTGACAGCGATGCAAATCGCCGCCAATATCAAGAGAGGTGTCAGGAGACTAGGGTGTTAGACTTGAACCAAGATATTGGGTAAATTATTTACCTTATATACCAAGTATAACGAATCATAAATCAAACTAGACTTTGTACAAAGTCTACAGATTTTGAGAAAGTCTTCCTTACAGATAAACAAGAAGTATCAAGAATCACCAGGGACTGTCTTTTGGAATTGGCAGGAGAGCATTAAATAGCTCTACTGGAGCCTTCAATGAGAGCTGTTTAGAGCATTTACAATAGAATGTAAGGCAAGAATGGTCAACTAAGGAGAGCTAAAATCACTCTCCTATATCAGATTTAAGGAGAGAGTGATTGCTCTCACTCTCCTCAAAAGGCAGTCCCTGAATCCCCTGAATCACTATGCCAATACAAGGGCTTATATGCTTTAAAGACAAGTGACTAGACTTTAAATACCACGGTGGGTGTAAGAAGAAAGATTTATAATGACTGCTTACAATGTGTAAAAAGGGTGTTGTTATAAAGCACCATAAGCCCTCCCGCTGCGAATATTATTAAGTCATCTTTCCTGAAGCAAAAATTTAGGAAACTATTTATTTGAAATTTGGCACACAATGTGCACCTAAGGCCAAGGGGGGGGGGGGTCAAACTTGCTTAGTAACTGGAAAAGTGTGAGCTGTTTAAATATTGGCATATTAAATCTTGAAATATCTTGACCTATGCATACAGCGCTCAATACACTATGGACCACAATAGCCTCATCCCAATAGCATACTCCAATAACCTTAATTAAACAATCATAGTGCAACATTTGACCTCAAGTTGCAGAGTATGAGTTTTTGTACCCAAATTTTCAAAGGTCATTCAATGAATATACAAATGTATTGGGGTTAAATAACTGTGCCCCTAATAGATGAGCATGTTGTGGATCCTAGTGATACAGAATTGTAATTAACATGTAGCCAAACCTTTGTCACGATCTCTCTCACTCTTTTTGTTATGGTAATTGATCTCTCGGTTAAGTGGAATAGCAGTCCTGGGAGTGTACAAAAAAATGTATATTTACTGATATATTTTCTGTAAACATGCTTTCTTTTTTCTTAAACAAAACAATACAAAAAGAAAATGGTGGGAATACAAATATTGTGTACACTTGTTGTGAAATCACCTGTGATTCAATTTAAAATGTACAAAAGATAAGTGGGTAATTATTCACACATGTGTGGTCTTACATAGGGAGCCACTATACTAATATGTTCTGCATTCAAAATCATGCTCACTTGAATGAAAGAAGGAAACTGCACTTTTTTCCCATTTTCCCTGATTTTTATTGCCAAATTAAATATGCTTCTTTTGTCTAAATTTTTATTCCTTGCAAATGGGTCTAGGAACTTTGGTGTAAAGCACCATATAAGAATCATGATGTTGTCCTGATATGAAGTCAGACACACATCTGACAAAAGCTGGATCACTCACAGGGACCGGCTGCACTCAGGTACTGTGATAATCAATGGCTTACTCATAGAAGTATACTATAACTTAACTTATTTGCTGTTGTTGTTTGGTGTGATATGAAAGAGGATGTCATGCATGCTGGATGTAAATCATGCTGGAAAATAGATATCATCATCAGAGTTCACAAAAATATGACAATGAGAAATATTTTCCAATTATTACTACACACCCTAAATAACTATTTTGCTGTAAGTTGCTTAAATGCAAATTTAGTATAAGACATGCCAATGACGCACAGTGCACTATACCTTCTCTATTCATTTGGGATCTATCAAAGACTTGCATGCTTTAGTATCACACTGTCTATTACTCAGTATATATGTGCAATTGAAATTTCTTTATTCCTAAGTTTACCAGCGAAACTGATTTTGTAAAATAAACAAGAAATGACATGTATTTATTACATACAATTCATATGTACTGTGTTGTGAATTTTAAGTTCAACTGGATGCATTGAACTCAAATACCTTGTTTTTCTAGGCTGTAGTTTCTTTTTGTACAGGAAAAAATCATGAAAATAGGTGAATTACTTTAGGATTAGGCCTTGAGGTAGGTGTAGATATAGAGCCCGAAGTTAACCGTTTTCTAAAATCTGTTTTCCGTGTTGTAATCTGTGTTGTAAAATTTGTAAATCCGTGTCATGAATAAAGCTTAAAATATATAAAAAATGATATTAATGTCACAATAAAGTGTTCAATATCACGATCAATATGCTCTGATTGGAATATTCTCACGATAATTGGCCGAATATTTCGATGTTTGGAGGGATATAGAGGGTTCATGCCTAGGTAATATACCTTTATTTCGGTATTATTAAACAGTATTCTTATCATATATAGTGACATACACAACTCATGATTGTTTTTAACATTTATATCTCTTTTTTTTTTTAAATTTTTGTCACATTATACAAAAATGTCATTTTCCGTGTTGTACCTCCGATTCCGTGATTTTCTTCCGTTTTCCGTAAAACGGAAAACTTCGGACTCTAGTGTAGATGGAGAACATTATGTGACTAGATTTGGAATAATGATTAGAGTGTAAATATAAACATGTTTTGCTATAGATGAAGAGCAGGGTTTTAGTTTGAGGACTTCCATTATGTAATATTTTGCACAATGCCAATTTTGAACTGCTTTGCTTGCTTTTAAATTTGTGATTTTAAATAGTTTTACATAACTATAAATCTCTAATACATAAAAGGACACATTAAAATGTGAAAATTAATGTTCTGTGGAAATATCTATTCCAGTTGAAATCCATACTCCCTCAGTGTAAGACACTAACTTAATCTTCCATGCAGGGAGTGTGGATTTCAAATGAAATTACCAGAATGGGTGATTCTATTTGAAATCTACACTGTGTAAGCGTTTAAGGTCATGTCTTCCATAGGGGGTGTATGGATTTTAACAGGAATAGCCTAATAATCCTTTCTAGGGAAGAGTTGCAGTAAATACTCTGAGATGCAATTTGAGGGACATATCTCTTTCAAGATGAAATTTCTTTTGCCTATGGATATTATTTTCATGCCGTTGTGTTTTTAACTCCTCTTTATTGCCATTTTCAGACAAAGGCACAAATTATATTAGACCGGTTTTATGTGGCTTCTTGTCTTGAACATTTAAAAGAATATAAAAGAGTGTCACCACGACAGATACGCATAGCACATTATCCATCAAATTAGATGACAAAGTTGAGCAGTATATAGCTAACATGATAGTGAGTGAATAGGTGCTATTGAAAAGGACTAAATATAAAATCTCCTTTGAGCATGTTGGAGTGGATTTCTCTCCGAATAATAGAATATTATACATTACCCAATACACCCAGTTTCTGTAACATACCAAAATCCATATATTTTTCTCACTTCAGCAAAAGAACCAAATATATTTTTTCATAGGAACATAGGTACTTAGAAAATGTTTTTTTACTCTTTAACCTTTAAGAGATTTTATCAATCATGAAAGAAATGCAGGAGCATTCCACATGCATGTAATCCATTAAAATTGATCGCAAAGTTCAGCGCTATCGCTAACATGCCGTGTGTCATACATTTTACCTATGATTGTCTTTGTTCTATAGTGTCACCACTTCTACGTATGTGAATCATAGGTCTTAAAACATACTTAAGTGTGTATTCAGTTGCTTGAAAACATGCAAAGTCACCTCATGCTTGCAAGTCGGTGCGTGTTACACATTGGGTACAATGACTATAATAATTGGCAAAGATACGTCAGCTGCTGCGTTAAGTGTGTTAGGTAGATGCTTAATAATTCAGGGTGTATTTTATGATCCAGTTTCCAACTTTCTGCTATGTTGAGTATTATTTTGAAAGGTGTGACATATCAGCATTAAATTATAGGAGTATGTTCAGGGTGGAATAAAAATTCCTTTAAAAAGGAATGGGGCGCCCAATGGGAGCTTTGATGTGATGTGCTGAAATGTAACCGTTTGGTTAGAAAAACAAGACCCAATAAAAGACCATGTTATGCATTAATCAGCATGTTTCTACTGAGCAAACAGTTGTGGGTGAATTCAAGTTAATTTGGGGTGATACGAGGTAATGGCCTCAGTAGAAACAGATTTGGTGGAGGTGAATGCTGGGTGGTGCGAGTGAACCTTGCCCTCATTAGAAACAGTTCAGGTGAAGATTTGGTGGGTGACATAGGAAGTTAGCCTACTACAATACAGCGTGAGCATTCAAAATCTGACCTTGAAGGTCACAAAAAATATTTTCTGAACAAAAAATACATGAGTCTGTCTGCTTAGAAGTACAAAGTAAATAGACCTTGGAAACTGGAGGTATGAGAATAATTATTTCAGTGCAACTATGCTTCTTTGGCGTGCCAACTGCTGCGCGATTTGTACTTGCCGAGCGCACCACGCTCTTTACGCATCGCGTCTCGTTCGCGTGTGACGCAAAGCATCGACCCCTGATGCCACAGATTTGGTTTGTACTTCTATGTGGACAGACTGTAGTGAAACATTACCCTGTATTAAATATGAGCGCAGTAGAAACGACTGACAATGGTGAGCAGATTAAAATGAAGGTGAAGGTGAATTTGCAGTAATGCAAGGTGAATGTTGACTGCATATATAGAACAACAAACTTTACATTAAAGAACTTGTATCTTATTATTATACTTCACTGAGTAAAATAAGTGTTTTTAGGTTTCAATTTTCATCTGCATATGCAACTTGAGCTTGCCAAGAAATAAATTATGGTTCTAAAACCCTGTAATATTAAAACATTATGCTATGCCACTCATTTGAGCTGGATATATAAAAATTAAAGGAGTGATTGTATATTTTCCTCCGTTATTTCCATCCACACACCTGATGGGAAACATGTTTTTGTCTGATTTTGTTTGTCTGTTTGTTTGTTAGTCTGGTTTTCTCCCTCAAATGTATGTACGTAACAGAAATTCAGTCATAGATATGGCAACACAATGTAAAGGAACAAGTAAATTGGAAATGTAAAATAAGTAATAAGACACAACAAGAGCCAGAGGTAAAAAGGAAATGGATTCATGAGCCGACAATTTCAATCATTTTCCCCCATTTAGATTGTGAAATAAAATCCCTTAGACTAACACCCAGTTTGACACAATTTGTGACTTCCTCACAGAATTTCCTCTACGAGCCTTGCCAATACGCTCTTGTAGCCCTTGAGTATGCTAACTTCTATCACATCACATATTTATAAGTTTCTTTTTAAAGCAAGAATGCTTTAAATGCTTTCTTGCATGTTATTCCTCCGGTCCATGCATTCTATTATGTATATTCACAGATACACTCATGTTCGTCTTCAATTTCTCGATTGTCGACCGTGTTTTCAGATAAAAACAATTTGGGGGAAAATGGGGAGGGAGTCATTCGTCAAAACATATCATGAAATTGTATGAAGGGGGTGTTTTGTTAGTGTGTTTTATAAGGGGGTACCGTATTCGTTCCATTAACCGCCCAGGGACGCTTAACAAAGTCATTTTTGGTGGGCGCTTATTTTTTATATTGTTTAGGCCTACAATACATAAAAAAAGGGGCAAAATATTCATCCATCATCATCAGTGTATATCTGTTTCCAACCATGTTTCAGAATTGCTTGTACCCGGTAGTTCGATCATAAACTAATATCACAATTTGCTTGTTGTAAAGTAACTGGGTGGGCGCTATAGGGGCATGGGCGGTTAATGGAATGAATACGGTAATTTTGAAGTGCAAAAACTCATTCATCAAAACATCATGATATTGTATGAAGGGAGTGTTTTGTTAGTGTTTTATAAGGGGGAAATTTTGAAGTGCAAAAAGTCATTCATCAAAACATATCATGAAATTGTATGAAGGGGGAGTTTTCTTAGTGTTTTATAAGGGGGAATTTTGAAGTGTAAAAATCACTAAAACTGGGTTCACCCATTGAACTGAGCGATGCAAAAGGAGTTTTAAAAAGGGGTATTTTCAGAACCTAAGAACATGATATGAATATGCTTGAGCACGAGGACAGGGTTAGATCAGGGGTTAGATGCAGTGTGTTAAATTGGGCTTTGAAATAAGTCTAAAGAACTATAAGAGGTTGATTCAAGTCTTGCTTATACCTAAAGGAAGCACTTTTTATTGCAGGTAATGGGACTTAACTATGTAGATAACCATGATAACTTTCCAGACTTATTCCTACCGGAGTAAAAGCCAGATTCATATCTTGCTGTTTGTCTTAGAAAATGTATTTCACTGCAAATATTTGACATGATATCGCAATAATACCACTGTGTGTGTATTTAGATCATCTTTGACGCATAGTCTGTTTGGGCTTTCCAATTCCAAGTATAGACCCTTTATGATTTGTAGCAAAGGTAAACAATTTTATGGTTTTTCCAAATAATGATGTGATTGTTGACTTATGATGAAATCTGATTTCAATTGAATGATTATATTTGGGTTTTTATTTATACAGGTTTTTTGTGGTGTTTAATTTAATATAAGTAGATACACACTGATAGGAAGATGACCTTTCTTAGTTTCATATTTTATTTGGAGTATGTCATGATCATGTAAATATTTGAAATACTGTACAGGTAAGTATTTGCCTTGTCAGGAATTAAAGGGACATTCAGTAGTTGAGGCTCATTGTTTTTAGTATTCGAGGCTTATCGAGGCTCACCATCTTAATAGCTACTGATGACTATACAAACACAGTTAAAAACTTGAAAGTTAATGAGAGGTAAAATTGTTATTAGCAAAAACATCTTACTGATACCAGCACTGTCAAAATGGCCAGAACCAGCGTTCGAAATTTTGGTTGTCCGTTCGCCCGGGACAACTAAAAAAGTCGCCGGACAACCAAAAATACTGATTCGGTTGTCCGCCGGACAACCATAAATCTGTAGCCAAAACTCACCTTTGTACGAGTAATCGTCGAGTATCTTTTAGCCGATGGTAATATTTAAAATGTTAAACTATTTTTGAATAAAATAAACATGAATTTAAACGTGGTTCCACAACCCATGAGCTGCGAAACTCAACCGCAGCCATTATCTGTTTACTTTATCGAGCCCCACGATACCGGAAAAAAAGTTTTTGCATGGGGGAAGTTCAGTCCTTTGCCTTCGATTGCAAGTCTGGATTGCTGCAAGTTACAACCATAAAAATGTGCACCACTGTTACTGAATAAGCTTAATATAAAATGCATTGCATTATTATCTTGAAATTTTCAGAAGAAATCATGACCAATATAGTAAAATCACCCATAATTTTAGCCAGTATTTTATAAATACCCAACCTGCATCGGTAAATGTAAACAGCTGGTTTGGGCATTTTGACACATGGTCGGTCAAGGGCTAGCATGGTTCCCGAATCTGTCAAGCTCTTGCAATAGTAAAATTATGTCTAAAGAAAAACTGGCTGTCAGCAAAAACCCAGGCAAAAAATCTGACCTCTGACCGTTGCTAAGTGATTAGATTACTGATGATGATATTATTACAAGTTTCAAGACATGCGCCTACGAGGCAAATAATGACTTGTGCATAAAAAATATTCAGATCAGATCAGTTTCAAAACACCCATTGTCTCTTCTTCGAGGATTTCCCTATGAGCTCATGAATAATTAATGAGATTTTTGCGTACATATTAAAATCTTGACTTCTTGAAAACAATCATGAATTCTGATGGCTTTTAGGCCTAAGCATAAAATACGGCACAAACATGTATTTATTGATGATAAATAATTGATAAACATACAACCTGTATTATCTTGGATATATTTGATATTTTATTAGCAACAAGGTGAGTTTGGGGAAAGTGTGTTTGGCGGCAGTGTATGTTTTTAAACTTGCAACTTTAAGCTTAAAAAGTTCATTAAAATTTCGGACAACCAAAAATATTTTCGGACAACCAAAATTGTTTTTGAGGTTGTCCGGCGGACAACCTCAAAAAATTGCTTAATTCGAACACTGGCCAGAACCTCTTAAAAACAACCATCCAAAGGCTGGTGCCAAATTACGGGGATTTTCACATGTTTTACAAATTAGTAATAACCATGTTGTCACAAATTTTCAGCAGATGTTGTCAGTGATGTTTGATGTTAAATTTAGGCTGTTCAGGCTTTGGTAAGTTAGACTGTTCATCATTAAAGGCAGATGGACCAGTCAACAATTTTATCCCCTATGCACTTTTTGTCCATCAAAATTAGTTTTCGGATACTACATACATATTAGAAAGCACATATTTTTCTCATTTACCCTATATTGGCTGAAAGATGTTTTGTTTGGATGTTGCAAGCATATAGTGTCAAAAGCAGGGGTCGCATCTGACGCGTCCAGGAACTCCTTATGTTTTTATTTTGGCCATTTTGGACTCCTTAAATCACAAGTGAAAGTGACCAAAGGGTCCGATGAAAACTGTATGGACTCCTTAATTTTACGATGCATTGAGGTGTAAATCAGTAGGACAAATGGACTCCTTAAATTCTCATTGGACCCCTTAAATGTTAGTTTTGCAGGTACCAAAGGGTCCAGAAAATTAAATTGGACCCTTTGATATTTTGTGCTCGTGCTATATGTACCCCTGGTCAAAAGTGGGTTACCTATTTGTCTTTTGCACATTATTCTATGGGGCCTTCAGATGAGCACATGTTTGGCTCTCATATCCGATGGGATCAAAATAATGGCATGAAAATATAACTATATTTTCTTGAATTTCTACTTTTTTGCATGACTGTAAATAGACTTGTATTATGTCTCACATTGTCTAACACCCTGCTAGGGTGAAGGCTGAAGCATATGATATAGTTAGGCCACCTTCTTCTTCACTACCCAATACACTTATACATATCCTATGAAAGACGAAGCCTGAAGTGCTTTTATTACAGTATAATCAGAGTTTTTATAATAAACCTGAGATCCTGCTTTTATCATGTTTATTTGCCAGCCATTAGAATATGAAATTATCAGTTGTACAAAATCATTGACTTCTATAAAACTATGTGTGCATTAGGCCCACTACACTAGGCCTATGCGGATTTAGGTTACAAGTCTTATTTCATGCGTCAAGCATTTGTACACACATTGATATAGGTGCTATGAAATGGCAATTTACTCCATTTTACCTCGAAGGTAAAAGAGGACATATCTGAGTAGTATAGGGAAAGTTACAAACTAAATTTCAAGGATTTAAAATAAATCCTTTTGGATTGTGATTTGGGACCAATCAAGTATTAGATTTAAAATTAAATCTTAAATCTTACAGATTTAAAATTAAATCTTCCAAATTTAAAATTAAATCTTTAAGATTCAAATCTATAAGGTTAATTTTAAATCTAAAATTGATTGGTCCCTAATTACAATCCTTAAGGATTTATTTTTAAATCCTTGGAATTTAGAGTGTAAGAATATTTGGATGGGGGTGTGGTGGCAAATTATTGCTTTAACAGAGAAAGTAGTTCTAATAATAATCTTGACCTCTCATTTACCAATCATAATTTCCCATCACTTCCAATTATTAAATCAATCAATCAATTAATTTGAGAGAACACACTGATATGATGTCTGTGTAATAAATAAAAAGTTAGGAATAGGAAAAGGAAATTAGAGGGTGATCTCATTGAAGAAATCTGTGTAATATTTAGTATTGACCTAATCTTTAAGTGGACAATATTGCTTGTGTGAAAATGGCAGTGACATTTTTCTACCTAATAAAATGTATTTTAAATTTCAAACAATTTGCTGGTAAATCTGTCATTAAGGTGGACCTTGTGTGAATTTTTCCATCACGAAAAAGCAGATTTCAGCGTTTTTACCGAAAAAAAGTGGACCTTTTGTGATTTTCAATGTTTTTACAGAAAAAAGTGGACTTTTTTATTTTGATTGTCATTTTGGGGGTAGAACTTGGTCAGTTCCCTCGGATCGCGATGTCAAAACAGTAGAGACGCGTAGCGCCGAGGCGTGAAGAGGCGCTATGCGCCGACATCGAGGCGCGTGGCTGCCCAGTCAGAACTCGGATTGCTTGTGGTATGGTAGTAGTCAGACCTCATATAAATTACTTGTGCTATTGGGCAATGGCAGAGAGGCTCTATTATACTAGAGCTATTTGGGGGCTGTCACACCAACTGGCTATGGCTTTGGCAGTTTGAATTTTGTTTTGCTTGTTGAGCATAGAATTCCTTCATCCAGAATCATGTAAAGAATGAAAGATAATAATTCATATCTGTTGCAGTAAAATTGCAGCTCTTGGGTGATTCTTTGAACCCCACATTTGTTCCCCGGGGGGGTCACTCCCATTG
Organism: Amphiura filiformis; assembly: GCF_039555335.1. NCBI lineage: Eukaryota > Metazoa > Echinodermata > Ophiuroidea > Amphilepidida > Amphiuridae > Amphiura > Amphiura filiformis. The sequence goes on from NC_092635.1 coordinate 29,889,384, forward strand.
TCGCCTGTACACCATCCGCGATAATCAACTTTTGAAAAGCGCCCTAAACAAGGATTTAACCCTTGGCTAAAACAATACCTTAAACAGGTGTTTTCACACCCTAAACAGGGATTTTATTCCTTGCATCAAATTTCATACCCTAAATTTCATTTCAGCGTATTAGCAATTGCAATTTTGCTACCCTTTTTTCCAATATTTCATGTTTTGACACCCTAAACGCGTTACTGCGTACGTGTGATCGTTTTACCCACGAAAAACTACCCTTTTACGCGTTTTCATTATCGCGGATGGTGTACAGAGCCACAATGGGAGTGACCCCGGATTTGTTCATATATTCTGATTCATTTGCAAACCCATGGCTCGTCTATTTATTTAAATAATGATTTTCTAAGCAGGTGCCGATTTTATTATTGAGGTCTTTAAGAAAATAAGAAAAAACAGGAAGTCTCGTGGATTATGATAGTTCCTTGGCATTTCAAACGGCCAATAGGACGATGAAGTTAACAACGACAACAACGTCATTGAAAAGCTTTGTGGTTTTTATCATCTGTCTCATTTAGCTGGTTACTAAAGCGTATTAACCTAGCTCTGTGGCTGAAATCAGTTACAGTCCGTGATATTTTTAGACCATTGCTTTCAGAAGTAGGAAATAGAACAAATTGATATGTCAGTCATGAATTGAGCGGGTCTTTAGTAATGCTATATATAGGTTGAGAAAGACAAGACAAAACACGCTATTGTTTTATCTTTAATTATGTTAACCATGGGCAATAATTAGTACATTGTTAGTCATTCAAGGTATGTATAACCTTTTGTATACTTCCTATTGATATTAAACGGCCATCCTTCTTATTTTAACTTACAAAACAGGTAAGTCAATAACAAGAGTATGGAATTTGAATTTTAAATGACCGTCACAGAAATGTTAGAATATTGTGCAATTATGGACATTCTACTGTATTTTTACGGCAATACCGTACACATGCTAATGATGCGGTGAAATACTTGTAAAATCATTGTTTTTACGGCAGAATGCTCAAATTAGTTACCAGGTATTCTACCATAAAAATTACAGTCATATTTTTACAGTGTGGGTGGTACTCAATATTGACAAATGACCATGCAGGGATGTGCCACAAATATGGGTCTCATTTTTGGGCCTCTTGTATGACATGGCTACCTTTTTGGTCAATTTTGGTCATTTTTTCCAAAATATTTTGGAAAAAAAAGGTTTTTTTGTAAAAATGTTGGAAAATTGTGTTAAATTTGGCTAAAAATCTGGGCCTCGGTATAATTTGAAATATGGGCCAACTTCGACCCCGGTCACACGTGCATGTTTTTACCAAGTAAAGGTAAAGATGGTCTTACCATGGTACGGGTAGTGTGTGACCGCACGGGACCATGGTCGGACTATAGTCAGACCATCTTTCCCCAACTATGCTAATTAGCATCGTTAGTGCCCAAGTTACTATGGTCGGACCACAATGCGTCATCCGATCATACATTTTAGCAATACTTTTGAATGGCAGTGTAATTAGCATACATGAGCGTATGACTGCGAGTAATCATTATTCAACTACAGTACACTGCAGTGTGACCGTACGTTGTTTAGTCAACTATAGTTGGACCATGGTAAATAAAACGATGGTCGGATGACGCAATTATGTACATGTGACCGGGGTCTTAGATACATGCACTTTCCTACCCAAACCAAACCATACTTGAGTACCTCCCCAGGATAATCTGGTATTAAAGTAGGGTTAGATTAAGATTAATTGCATGTTAACCTTAACCTACTTTAAATGCTGATGAATATAGAATAAAGAATTATATGCTCACTTTGACAAAATATTGGGATATATTAACAAAATAATTAATTGTGTTTTTTGCCTTGTCTTTCACTTTGACCTAATTGATCCTGTCTTTTACTTTGACCTAATTAATTTATCTCATCCTATTTATTTTATACCTGTAATGATGATGGTCAAAATGATAGTAAACATGTCAAATGTAATTGACCTTAAAATAAGAGAATTAGATCAGACACTGATAGCTTGCACAGTGTGGATAGCTTGGTACTGAATCAGTTTGTGATCGTCATTATCATTCCTTGTATCAAAATGTTTGTTAATTTGGTAATCAGGTTCACCAACAGATGAAAGACATCCATGTAGTGCAGTATGATGGGTCATCATATTGGGGGAGGGGGCACCAATCATGATTAGGGGCACTTCGTCCGATTTGGGGGGGACACAAGCCGTTTTTTGGCAATTTTCCTACAGGATTTTCTAAATTTTGCAATCGCTTGGGAGGAGGGCACATAACCCCATCCCCCACCCTGTGCCCTCCCTCCCCATGCCCCTATGATGATGCACCACTGTGTCCAAAAGGTTACAATGGACTATTCCAGAAAGTGTACATCCCCCACTGATTTGGTGCATGCATGCTTATGTGACAGGGTTGAAAGAATTTTTCTGCATCTAGAGATATGTCAAAAATGCTGCCAAAATAAATATATTTTATTATAATTATAGGTCTATATGTGACCATCCATCACAACTGAGCCCGGATGTTGCCAGTGCCACTATTGAGATATGCTCCATTGAACTTAACAATAAACAATAGGAAACAAAGGATTTATTGACTGTTTTATTGATTTTTCACTATTAAATGTCAAGTACTATAGACATGATATACATCATTTTAAAGCTAATTTCAAGCAGAATATTATGGTTGAATATCTCAAAAATGATGATTGGCGACTTCAGGGCTCAGTTGTGCTGGATGGTCACATATGGTAAAGTATAGCTGTAGGCCTATGTATATTTATGAGAACAGTGCTGTTGTGTAATGAACACAACAAAATAATCAATTATCATATCACTTGGTCAAGGTTTGCATCAAAGGCTAGGTGAACAAATTATCTTCTATCAGCTGTATACTAAACCAGTTACTGCATTTATAATCAAAATTTAATCAGTTGACAGTTTGAAAAATGATTTCTGATAACAAATTGATTTGATTGGATTTTGTCTGCAAAATGATAAATTGATGATATGTTAAAGATTATTTTCTATCATTTTGAATACAATATGGTGGACATTTTGTATCCTATAATCTATAGGGTCTACATATTTGTGGAGGGAGATCAAAAAGCAGTGAATTGTTTTAAATTTTAAGGCATATGGCAAAATGTGTCAGGTCCTACAAGTAGATTGCCATCAGCCAGTGAATAAAAGATCAAATAAAATTAAATGCAATGAGGCAGAATGGGTCAATTGTTTTAAAAGCAATGTCAATTCTTTATGTAATATTATTGTCCAATTGTGGGCTCTCTTGGATCTAAAATAAGATAGATAAAGTTTTTAAGCTGAAGTATTTTAGGCATATTGGAAGTACTTTAGCCATATTGGAGGAGTAGAAAAACTAAGTTTGCTAGGAGCTATGGAAGGCCGGCATGGAAGAGGATGTCCATCAACATCTTGGACTAATGGTGTGAAGCGGAACCAATGAATGCATTCCAGTGCAAGACGCATGGCATCAGAAAAGCAAGATGGCGCACTCTTGTGAAGACTACAGCAGGCGCTCTACAGCGCCACCTGACACAAGAGAGATGGGCTTTATAATATGCAGTAACCTCATCAAAGAGTACTTTTTCTTTCTTTGAGTTAATAATATTTTTTATTTTGCTGAAAACAATAAATAAGCCCATATGAATCAAAAATTTGATGTTTTTTTTTGGCAATTGATATAAAATCAATTTTACTAATATCTAACTAGTGTAAAAGGTGAAATTTTTCACACAATTACTTTTTCACACTTTTTATAAACTATTTCACTCAAGTTTTAAATTCATGATTCTAAGCTTTTGTACAAAATAAAATTACGTTGCCCTTTACACAAAGGGAAGATAATTATGCGTTAATGTTGCATGAGCAAGAAAAATAAATGAAGCATGTAAAATAGATGTAGCAAGTAAATTTCTGCTCATTTACAGTAACAGACTATTTTGCCAAATCACATAAATATTGATTAATGCATAAGGTTGCTTAATACTCTGCATGCTAGCTAATAGGATTCAACATAAAAAGTCCAAATTTTGAGATATTTTCTCAAAATATCACAAGCTGTCTTAAGAACTACTCAACCAATACTAGGCTTGTTTGTACTCATTTTAATGCATTTTTCATGCTGATTCCAAATATGGTCATGAAAATTTACATTTCTGGAATTTTTGAATTTTGAATTTTTTTTAAACTTGTCGTCTGCAGTCAACACCCGCATGAAGAGAATTAAATAATGGTTTGGTACCATACTGAAAAGCAAATTCAGCAACAATACTCAATCTTATATCTGTATGCATCTCCCATCTCTCTCTCTCCATCCACCCATCCAGTCATCATTTATTTCCTCATAACATCATGAACATGCTTGTCTATTTTTACGCATCTATCAGTAAGATGCGGGCGAGGAGCCACGCTGACGACACAATTAGATTAATGATATACATACATTGGTGCCGCAATGAGAACACATACCTCACCTGCAGTGTGGCTTCTTTTTGAACATCTTATTTGTCAGCACATGCTCAAGTTATCAATTCTTTCTATATCAGGCCATGGGATGTTTCCTGCCTGGTAAATCAGTTGCTTACGGTCATACTCACTGTATAAAAGGGAAGCTTTTGCAAGAGCTATTTTTTTCTAACATTTTCCTTTGAAAATACTATAAACCTGCTATGGACCTTTGAGGAAATTCAAATGTCTATTAAAGTAAGAATGCTCCTTTTAGGAACTATCATCAGTAGGGCAACCCATCAGTCAAATCAAGCCTCCAAGCTTTAGATGGATGCCCTTTAACTCTCACAGAACTGTATACATACAAAATTTGACGCAAAATTGGCACTGGACTGTTGCTTGTCATACTTACGGAGCACATCGTGCCCTCCAACACCTCAAAAATATTCATGAAACTAATGTTTTCAAAGCAGCCTACTTGCTGCCTCTTCATCATGGCACTGAGCCACTTCATTAACATCTAGGCTTCAATCTGGGAAAATACATGTTATTTTAGGTATGAGGGAAAACTATGCTTTCATAGTGTAATTCATCATCATCATCAATATTTTCCAAAATTGCCATGATCATTAAAAAGGGTATTTGTCACTTGATTGATGTTGAATTGTATGAAAAATAGATTTCTTATTTATAAAGTACCATATGGCAGCCATTGTATGTATAATATGTTGCCCAAAGGATAAATACTAGAAAAAAAATATCACGCTTTCATCATTAATTTGATCACACTGAATGAGCAGGGACTCAAAAGGCAACATTATTATAACATAATATGGATGGATAATAGCCCAGACTGGAGGGATAAACACTGGTGTATGATCAAGGAACAAGGAGTAGTTTGGAGCTGAAATTTATTTTAAGATCAAGTGAACGGCAATGATAAATCGTCGTGGCGGTGTAATAACGTCATAAGTGACATTTTGTTGATTTTGCAAGAGATGCATTTTTGTATTTCTGTAATGTCGGCAGAGTTATCAGGGGCGGATTTAGAGAGGCGCACCTGGTGCGCGCCCCCTCTAATTTTTGCAGAGCGGCACCTGAGGCAATTTTCCTGGTCTGAGAGGAACAAGGTCCAAAAGTCCAGTGGTGTGATTCTTCAGGTTTTTTCCTGATTTCAGGATTTTTTGTGGCCAAAATTTACACAATTTTATTGATTATTGATTTTCAGCTGTTTCTGGGGGGTGTTTTAGCTCAATTTAATGCTGTTTTTCAGGATTTTTGACTACTTCCAGGACATTTCACAAGGTTTGAATCACACTCCTGAAAAGGGGATCAATATGGGTTTTAATGTTTCCATGCTGTTAGTCTATGCTGATTTTTTACCCTGTCACTACAACTACATAGTATATATCCAATTTCTTTTCTTTTTAAATCAAAATGTATCACTTGAATGGACAAGTGAATGGTTGATAAAACTGCTCAATTCTTTGAGCCAACACTTGAATGACTCATTTTTCTTCTTCATATGTGGATATGATCATATTTTTGCTTGCATAAGACAGTAATCCCTCGCTGTTTTATTAAGTGAAAGCAATATTTTCACTTGTAATTTTCATTTTTATGTATTATTCAATAAAAACCTTTCTTGTTCTCGCTTCCTCTCACTTCTCATCATCGTTATACATTGATGTATAATCTATGGGCACTCAATAAAGAGCTAGCAATGCGATGCATTTTAGCTAGTGGCACTCTCTGCTTGCTCTACAATGCGATTAGATCGCTTACACAGGAAATGAAGGCCTATCTAGGGGGCCGCTCAACTAATGTCAATTCAACACTGCAGCTGTTACTAGAGACAACACAGTAGATCCGGATGGATCAGCTTTTCTTCTTGTACCCCGTTTAATTTTTTTTTTTTTTTTTTTTGCAAGACTTTTATTATCATTATTGTTCAACGATATGGACAAAATGAGACTAAAGACTCCAAAACCCCAAACAATGTGTGAGTAGAGGTAGTACTAGTAGTACGGAAAAGGGTAGTACGGGAAGAAAAGGAAAGAAAGAAAGTGCAAACAAAACACAGAAAAATACTGTAATGTAAACGGGCAGAGTCAGTGCTCAGGACATAATCAAACCCAAACTAGTCATCAGTTTCTTGATCGATATCTCTATACAAGACCGGATTTTGTAAATCAACATAACTCGACCCCGGGAACTCGACTGCAGACAACAAGTTTCAAAACAAAATTTACAAATTCAAAAATTTCAGAAATGTAAATTTTCATGACCATATTTGGAATCAGCATGAAAAATGCATTAAAATGAGTACAAACAAGCCTAGTATTGGTTCAGTAGTTCTTAAGATAGCTCTTGATATTTTGAGAAAATATTTCAACAATTGAACTTTTTCCGTTGAAGCGCATGGCTAGCACGCAAAGCATTAAGGTTTTATTTTGAAGAAAATAATACAAATTGAGATTGCATTAAATATATATATATATGTGTTACATCTTGACACTGTGATTTTGGCTTCACACAACCCCGCACACAACATATAGATGCATGTTTGTTCATCACTGTTCATGGGTATAATCATGGTTAATTATTTCTAGCTATGCATATGTTTATTTTAGTATCGCCAATATGGGATTTGAGTCTAGTATATAGTCCAACTTTATTTTCGTACTGAATCAACACAGAAAGTGGATGAAATGCTAATGAAAAGAAAAGAATCGCTTGCAATAGATAATACATGGTGTTTGATGGTTCAGTTTTATATATTTTTTCAGTCTTAATAAGAGCAAGCTGCAGTTTGATGTTAGTGAATCAAATTTGATCAACTAGTTGGACTAAGTGAGCAAAAGTGTGTTGTGTATAATGGTGGGTGCGATGTCTCTCATGTGTGCCTGAGCGTGGCGGGGACTCTCATGCACTCAAGCAAGCCAAACTTAATCTGCCCGTAATCACCATTAAATTTGGTCAATTATGAGATGGGAAGTTAAAATTAGTGTTGGGTGGGTAGGACAGGGAGCGTGCAGAATGCTACATCCGCTCACAACCCTGCTTGCTTGCTTGCTTGCTTTGCTAGTCAACAAGCGTGCATGCTGCATGGCCTAGCTAGCCCGCCAAAATCATGTTTTTGTTATTGTTAGCAACGTTCAGTAATATATATTACACTGTTAAAATTATTTGTTTAATTGGGCAGCTGTTATTAGTAATAGACTACACTGGTAAAATCATTGGTTTAATTTAGCAGCTTAATATAGTAATACACCATTGCGAAAATTGTTTGATGTTAATTAGTACAACATCAGCAGCTCACAAAGTGCAAAATATTAGTGTTAAATATTTACCATATTTGGGAACAAATGTGCGTAACCTGCATGAATTAAAAATGTAGACACTGTCAAAACATGTAATTTGACATATTACCAGAATACTATCTACTAGCAGCTCTTAGCTACTTGAATATTCTGATTCAAGTTTGATTAATAACCCCAAACATTTTGGTTGCTCATTTTCGCCCAGATACTGGACTAGGTGCGGATGCTGCTCAAATTGTTTTTTGACCCATTATTTTGTATCAGATAATGCACAATTTTAGCACACACTGACATCCCCCTCCCACCCCATGGCACCGCCATGGCGCACCACTGCCAAAGCACTGAAAATCTAGCACCATAAGGAATTATTTTATTTTCATTCCCCCTCCCCTCTGCTTCTGGATACATGTGATCCCAGCTGTCACAAACCCCGGGCACAAACCAACCTCAGGAAACCCTAGACAACCAGGTACAAAAGATTATATCCCCAAATAAGAAAAAATTGTTCCATTCAGTTTATATGCGAAAGTCGAGTAAATTGCATACAATGTTTTAACAGTGCCTTTTACCATGTTTACTGCAAAAGGAGTCATTGCTAGATAAAAATCAGTGAGGAAAGATTTTTGAGTTTACTGTGTTAAAATTACTAGATAAAGATCCCATGAGTGTGATGCGTGCAATATTCCGGTTTGAAGTCGGAGAGTAAACTGCATATTTTGCCATTTCCCAGGGTAGTAAACTCAAGAGATTCAATGTTATATCTTGCACTGTAATTCTGTTTATTCAAGTAATTTGTGAACAACTCTAAATAGTGTTATATTTTTTAATTTCACAATTTAGCTTCATATTTGCATTAGCACATAATGATGCGTTTGTATCCCGAAATGACAATTTTACAACTTATATTTCATGTTATATTACATACTTGAAATGAGTGTTAACCCTGTTAGATTCATTGAAATTTGAGTAGTACATACTACATACAGGGTTTGTTTCTCCATCAATATTTTCATATAATATAGTCACTACAGAAACCAAATATGCTCTTTCAATTTGTTCTTTACCTGGCATGAGTGAGTCCCGGGGGGGGGGGTACTCAAGTTTGGTTTTGGTAGGGACGTGCCGCTGAGAATTTGAAAGTGGACCCATAAATATACCAATTTTTCAAGAAATTTGGACCCATTGATATACCAAAAGTCAAAATTTTCGCCAAATTTAACCCAAATTGTGTTAGTTTTACAAATTTTCCCAAAATTTTGGAAAATTTTAGCTAGATTAAGGAAAAATTGGGCTATTTTCCGAAATTGAGAAAATTTTGAAAAAGGACCCATTCATATACCAAAATAGGCTTTGAAAAAGGGGTCATTGATATACCAAGAGGCTGAAAATGCTACCCATGTTTGCGGCACGTCTCCGTATGGTCATTTATACTGAGTACCCCCCTCCCCCGGGGAGTGAGTATAATTAATAGCCAATCTAGGTGTTGTCTAGAATTGCTAATTAATCAGCTAGCTGTAAAGAGGTGCTAGATCATTACAAGCCGACGACAGATGTCGGCTTGTTCTGTCTCTTCTCAATTCTTTCTTCTTTACCTAGCTGGGGGGTTTACAACCCCCCAAGCTAGGTACTGTTTTGCTATCCGTTCTTTCTTACCTAGCTGGGGGGGTTTACACCCCCCAGCTAGGTACTGTAATCCTCTCCGATTCTTCTTTCTTTCTTCTGGCAACAAACTTGAAATGCTTCTCCTCCTACATGTTACACCCTACAATTCGTAACTTGCACATATGTACCGCCTATATCCAGTGGCCATATGGTGCAAACAGAATTGGGATCAAAGGTCATTAAAGGGGCATTTTCGGTATATAACCAAATATCTTCAAAATGCTTCTTCTGCCACATATTACATAGCACAATGACGTCACTTACACATGTGCATCGGCTTTACCCAGTGCCCATACCTTGCACACATAATTGGGGTCAAAGGTCATTAAGGGGTAAAATCTTACAATTGCATTATCTGGACATCTGTAAGGAGTATGGGGCTCAAACTCGATACAATAAATCTCATGACCAGGGGAACATTTTGCGGGGGTCAGGTCAAAAGTCATGCAAAGGTCAAATTTTAGAAACGCATATCCTGGACATCTGTAAGCACCTTTGTTCCATAACCATTAGGGTATAGGACATTTTTTGTTTTTGATATAGCCCCCGAATGAAATGTATTTAATTATGTTTGTACTCAGTCAGGTAGCATTGTGTGTGAATTTTACATCCTAACTAGAGGCTATTCTTTTTTTTATGGGCATTTTAGTGTCTAAAATGGCCCAAAATGAGGGTTTTTCAATATTGCCGTCCATTTCTAATCGTCACCCCCATAGGCTTTACATGTAAAATAAAAAGGCTCGTAAAAATTTAATAGCCTCTAGTTAGGATGTAAAATTCACACCAAATGCTTTTTGAGTGATTACAAAGATAATTAAATACTTTTCATTCGGGGCTATGTGGAACATTTTTTATGTATTCCTTGTACAATGGCATTTCACAATAAAATGTCCATTGGAAACAAAGGTGTAAGGGGTACGGGGCTCAAACTTGGTGACAACAAACTTAATGACCATGGGAACATGTTGGAACACTTTGCAGGGGTCAGGTCAAAGGTTATCTGCGGTCAAATCTTTATAACTTCATTTTCTGGATATCTGCAAGGGGTATGGGGCTCAAACTCAGTGACAACAAATCTCATGACCAGGGGAACATTTTGCAGGGGTCAGGTCAAAGGTCATGTAGAGGTCAAATTTTCTAAATGCATTATCTGGACATCTGTTAGGGGTACGGGGCTCAAACTCCACAACAACAAACTTACTGACCTGGGGAACATTTTGGAACACTGTGCAAGGGTCATGTCAAAGGTCATCTGGGGTCAAATCGTAGAATTTTATTTTCTGGATATCTGTAAGAGGTACGGGGCTCAAACATGGTGACAACAAACCTCAAGACCAGGGGAACATTATGGAACATCATGCATAGGTCAGGTCAAAAGGTCATCTGGGGTCAAATCTTAGAATTGAATTTTTGGGACATCTGTTAGGAGTACGGGACTCAAACTCGGTGAAAACAAACCCCATGACCAGGGGAGCATTTTTGGAACATTTTGTAGGGGTCAGATACCTCCACAACACCAACATGCCCCAGCTAGGTTTGTGGTCTATGACCACCATTTGCCACTAGTTTCTTCTTCTTTCTGGCAATAAATTTCAAAATGCTTCTCCTCCTACATGTTACACCCTACAATTACGTAACTTGCACATATGTATTGGCTATATCCAGTGCCCATAGTGTCTAAACAGAATTGGGGTAAATGGTCATTAAGGGGGCATTTCCTGTATTTAACCAAATACCTTCAAAATGCTTCTTCTGCCACATATTATATAGTACAATGATGTCATTTGCATATATGCATCAGCTATACCCCACGCCAAGAACTTGCATACAGAATTGGGGTCAAAGGTCATTAAAGGGCAAAATCTTACAATTGCATTATCTGGACATCTGTAAGGGGTATGGGGCTCAAACTCGGTGACAACAAATCTCATGACCAGGGGAACAATTTGCACGGGTCAGGTCAAAGATCATGCAGAGGTCAAATTTTAGAAATGAATTTCCTGGACATCTGTAAAGGGTGCAGGGCTCGGACTTGGTGACAACAAACTTAATGATCAGGGGGACATTTTGGAACACTTTGCAGGGGTCAGGTCAAAGGTTATCTGGGGTCAAATCTTATAATTTCATTTTCTGGATATCTGTAAGGGGTATGGGGCCCAAACTCCGTGACAACAAATCTCATGATCAGGGGAACATTTTGCAGGGGTCAGGTCAAAGGTCATGCAGAGGTCAAATCTTATAAATGTATTTTCTGGACTTCTGTAAGTGGTATGGGGCTCAAACTTGGTGACAACAAACTTGATGACCAGGGGAACATATTTGGAACATGCAGGGGTCAGGTCAAAGGTCATCTGGGGTCAAATCTCAAAATTGCATTTTCTGGACATCTGTAAGGAATACGGGACTCCAACTCGGTGACAACAAACCTCATGACCAGGGGAACATTTTTTGAACATTTTGCAGGGGTCAGATACCTCCACAACACCAACACGCCCAGCTAGGTTTGTGGTCTATGACCACCATTTGCCACTAGTTCTTCTTCTTTCTTCTTACAAGCCGACGTCAAGCGTCGGCTTGTGTATCTCTTACCTAGCTGGGGTTTTACACCCCCAGCTAGGTACTAATGCTATCCATTCTTTCTTCTGGCAACAAACTGTACATATTTTGCTCTAGCTCAGACATGCTTTGACCGATTTTGACCTAACTTGGTCACAACCATCATTGATCACGACCATACACACCACCTGACTTTTAGTAGGTTCAAGGTTACAGAGGGGTCAAATAGGCCAAAAATGTAATTTCAGCTAAAGATGCTTCATCCCGTATATGTAACATTCTTCAATGACGTCACTTGCACATAAGCATCGGCTATACCCAGTACCCATAGGGTGTAAACAGAATTGGGATCAAAGGTCATTAAGGGGGCATTTCTGGTATGTAACCAAATACCTTCAAAATGCTTCTTCTGCCACAAATTACATAGCACAACGACGTCACTTGCACATATGCATCGGCTTTACCCAGTGCCTATAACTTGTATACAGAATTGGGGTCAAAGGTCATTAAAGGGGTAATATTTACAATTGCATTTTCTGGCCATCTGTAAGGGGTATGGGACTCAAACTCGGTGACAACAAATCTCATGACCAGGGGCATATTTTGCATGGGTCAGGTGAAAGGTCATGCAGAGGTCAAATTTTAGAAATGCATTTCCTGGATATCTGTAAGGGGTACGGAGCTCAAACTTAGTGACAACAAACTTAATGATCAGGAGAACATTTTGGAACACTTTGTGGGGGTCAGGTCAAAGGTTATCTGGGGTCAAATCGTATACTTTCATTTTCTGGATATATGTAAGGGGTATGTGGCTCAAAATCAATGACAACAAATATCATGATCAGGGGAACATTTTACAGGGGTCAGGGCAAAGGTCATGCAGAGGTCAAATGCATTTCCTGGATATCTGTAAGGGGTACAGGGCTCAAACTTAGTGACAACAAACTTAATGATCAGGAGAACATTTTGGAACACTTTGCGGGGGTCATGTCAAAGGTAATCTGGGGTCAAATATTAAAATTTTCTAGACATCTGTATTAGGAGTACGGGACTCAAACTTGGTGACAACAAACCTCATGACCAGGGGAACATTTTTGGAATATTTTGCAGGGGTCAGATTCCTCCACAACACCAACACACCCCCAGCTAGGTTTGTGGTCTATGACCACCATTTGCCACTAGTCTCAATTCTTTACAAGCCGACGTCAAACGTCGGCTTGTGCTGTCTCTTCTCAATTCTTTCTTCTTTCTTTCTTTCTTTCTTTCTTCTGGCAACCGCAATCAACTGCATGTAGCTCCGCAAGGGATTGACAGATTTCAACCAAAGTTGACCCAAATGACCATTGGGCTAGGCCAAACCTTCCATTTGACTTTGACCTCGCTGTGACCTTTGACCTAGCTATAATGGTCAAAAATGTGATTTCACAAAAATGCTACTCCTTCCACAAATTACATGCAATGATCATCTGACTCATGCATATGAATCAACATGTGGCAGTGCTTAAAACTTCCTAAAAAGAATTGAGGTCAAAGGTCATTAAGGGGTCATTTCCAGTCAAAATCTGAAAAATTTGTAAAAATATTCAAAAAATCACTGTCTTTACAAATTACATAGCAGAGAGTCGCCATTAGCACACATGCATTGCTACTAGCCAGGGTCTTTAGGATGCCTACAGTTTTGGGGTCAAAGGTCATTAAGGGGTTACTTCCAGTCAAAAACCAAAATTATCAAAAATGTTCAAAAAATTTTTATCTCAAAATGTAAACAGACCAGAATAAAATAACCAACATACATAAATTAGTGTTCCCTGATGTATGCATGGTATTTTCATTTTGGGGGTCAAAGGTCATTAAGGGGTCACTTCCTGTTTTTAGCTGAATAACTTCAAGAATTTTTATCTCAAGAACTGAACATGTTAGAATTTTTTATTTAAAATTGGAACAATGCATTTTGTCGGTGTACATAAGGGTTTTTTTTCATTGAGGTCAAAGGTCATTAAGGGGGTCAAAAGGTCAATCAAAAATTTTCAAAAATCAAAATCCATGTATAAGTTCCGATTAAGCTGAAATTCACCAGGAATATTTCTTATGACATCCTAAGCACAATGCAAGAGCAGTTGACCCCATCCGTAACCCAGGGGTCAAGTTATAGGGGTCAAATTGCGGCTTGTATTCAGCGTCTGTTGACTCTAGTTCTTTCTTCTTCTTTCTTCTGGCAACTCGTGACATGCTGCGGGGCTTGCCACGTTTCGCCCTAGCTCTCTTATGCTTCGACAGATTTCAACCATACTTGAGTCAAATGACCACTGGACTAGGCCAAACCTTACATTTGACTTTGACCTGACTGTGACCTTTGACCTTGACCTTATGGCCAAAAATGTTGATTTCACAAAAAATGCTACTCCTTCCACAAATTACATGCAATGATCATGTGACTCATGCATATGAATCAACATGTGGCAGTGCTTAAAACTTCCTAAAAGAATTGAGGTCAAAGGTCATTAAGGGGTCATTTCGGTCAAAATCTGAAAAATTTGTAAAAAATATTCAAAAAATCACTGTCTTTACAAATTACATAGCAGAGAGTCGCCATTAGCACACATGCATTGCTACCAGCCAGGGTCTTTAGGATACCTACAGTTTTGGGGTCAAAGGTCATTAAGGGGTTACTTCCGGTCAAAAACCAAAATTATCAAAAATGTTCAAAAAATTTTTATCTCAAAATGTAAACAGACAAGAATAATATAACCAACATACATAAATTAGTGTTCCCTGATGTATGCATGGTATTTTTATTTTGGGGGTCAAAGGTCATTAAGGGGTCACTTCCTGTTTTTAGCTGAATAACTTCAAGAATTTTTATCTCAAGAACTGAACATGTTAGAATTTTTTATTTAAAATTGGAACAATGCATTTTGTCGGTGTACATAAGGTTTTTTTTTTCATTGAGGTCAAAGGTCATTAAAATCAAAAGGTCAATCAAACATTTTCAAAAAATCAAAATCCATGTATAAGTTCCGATTAAGCTGAAATTCACCAGGAATATTTCTTATGACATCCTAAGCACAATGCAAGAGCAGTTGACCCCATCCGTAACCCAGGGGTCAAGTTATAGGGGTCAAATTGCGGCTTGTATTCAGCGTCTGTTGACTCTAGTTCTTACCTAGCCGGGACACCGGCTAGGTCTTGTGATGCTATCGGATCTTTCTTCTTCTTTCTTCTTCTGGCAACAAATTTCAAAATGCTTCTTCTCTTACATGTTACATCCTACAATGACGTCACTTGCACATATGCATCGGCTATATCCAGTGTCTATAAGATGTTCACAAATTTAGGGTCAAAGGTCATTAAGGGGTCATTTCCGGTATAAAACCAAATATCTTCAAAATGCTTCTTCTGCCACAAATTACATAGTACGATGATGTCACTTACACATATGCATCAGCTATTACAGGTACACAAAAGTTATTCTCCGATTTTGGGTCAAAGGTCATTAAGGGGTCATTTCCGGTCTGAAAGCTAAAAATATTCAAAAATCACTGTTTTTACAAAATACATAGCAGAGTGTTGTCATTAGCACACATGCATTGCTACTAACCAGGGTCTTCGGGGTGTCTACAGTTTTGGGGTCAAAGGTCATTAAGGGGTCACTTCCGGCCAAAACCCAAAAATCGTCAAATATGTTCATTTTTTTTATCTCAAAACGTAACCAGACCAGAGTGACATAAACTTCATATATGCATTAGTGTTACTCGATGTATGCACGGTATTTTTATTATTTTGGTCAAAGGTCATTTAGACGTCATTTCCTGTTTGAAGCTAAATAACTTCAAGAATTTTTATCTCCATAACTAAGTATAGTAGATTTTTTTTATTTAAACTGTAACAATGCATTTTCTCGGTGTATATGAGGTTTTTTTTATATTGGGGTCAAAGGTCATTAAGAAGGTAAAAACATCAAATTTGCACAAAAATGTTTAAAATTACGGAAAAGTAGCTGTATCTCAGCCTATGGAAGACGGATAAAGCCCCTACATGCTACAGTGATGCACCATTAATGGTGTGAGATGTCCATAATAGCCGGTCAAAGGTCAAACTTTAAGACGGGCATTTCCGCCCCGACTAGGTCCAGATCTGTAGCCAGATCTAGTTCTTCTTCTTTCTTCTTCTGGCAACAAATTTCAAAATGCTTCTTCTCTTACATGTTACATCCTACAATGACGTCACTTGCACATATGCATCGGCTATATCCAGTGTCTATAAGATGTTCACAAATTTAGGGTCAAAGGTCATTAAGGGGTCATTTCCGGTATAAAACCAAATATCTTCAAAATGCTTCTTCTGCCACAAATTACATAGTATGATGATGTCACTTACACATATGCATCAGCTATTACAGGTACACAAAAGTTATTCTCCGATTTTGGGTCAAAGGTCATTAAGGGGGTCATTTCCGGTCTGAAAGCTAAAAATATTCAAAAAATCACTGTTTTTACAAAATACATAGCAGAGTGTTGTCATTAGCACACATGCATTGCTACTAACCAGGGTCTTTGGGGTGTCTACAGTTTTGGGGTCAAAGGTCATTAAGGGGTCACTTCCGGTCAAAACCCAAAAATCGTCAAATATGTTCATTTTTTTTTTTAGCTCAAAGCGTAACCAGACCAGAGTGACATAAACTTCATATATGCATTAGTGTTACTCGATGTATGCACGGTATTTTTATTATTTTGGTCAAAGGTCATTTAGACGTCATTTCCGGTTTGAAGCTAAATAACTTCAAGAATTTTTATCTCCATAACTAAGCATAGTATATTTTTTTATTTAAACTGTAACAATGCATTTTCTCGGTGTATATGAGGGTTTTTTTATATTGGGGTCAAAGGTCATTAAGAAGGTCAAAACATCAAATTTGCACAAAAATGTTTAAAATTACGGAAAAGTAGCTGTATCTCAGCCTATGGAAGACGGATAAAGCCCCTACATGCTACAGTGATGCACCATTAATGGTGTGAGATGTCCATAATAGCCGGTCAAAGGTCAAACTTTAAGACGGGCATTTCCGCCCCGACTAGGTCCAGATCTGTAGCCAGATCTAGTTCTTTCTTTCTTCTGGCAACCAATCAACTGCATCTAGCTTCATGAAAGGATTGACAGATTTCAACCAAAGTTGACCCAAATGACCACTGGGCTAGGCCAAACCTTCCATTTGACTTTGACCTCGCTGTGACCTTTGACCTAGCTATAATGGTCAAAAATGTGATTTCACAAAAATGCTACTCCTTCCACAAATTTCATGCAATGATCATGTGACTCATGCATATGAATCAACATGTGGCAGTGCTTAAAACTTCCTAAAAAGAATTGAGGTCAAAGGTCATTAAGGGGTCATTTCCGGTCTGAAAGCTAAAAATATTCAAAAAATCACTGTCTTTACAAAATATATAGCAGAGAGTCGCCATTAGCACACATGCATTGCTACTAGCCAGGGTCTTTAGGATGCCTACAGGTTTGGGGTCAAAGGTCATTAAGGGGTTACTTCCGGTCAAAAACCAAAAATGTTCAAAAAAATTTTATCTCAAAATGTAAACAGACCAGAATAATATAACCAACATACATGAATTAGTGTTCCCTGATGTATGCATGGTATTTTTATTTTGGGGGTCAAAGGTCATTAAGGGGTCACTTCCTGTTTTTAGCTGAATAACTTCAAGAATTTTTATCTCAAGAACTGAACATGTTAGAATTTTTAATTAAAATTGGAACAATGCATTTTGTCGGTGTACATAAGGTTTTTTTTTACATTGAGGTCAAAGGTCATTAAAGGGGTCAAAAGGTCAATCAAAAATTTTCAAAAAATCAAAATCCATGTATAAGTTCCGATTAAGCTGAAATTCACCAGGAATATTTCTTATGACATCCTAAGCACAGTGCAAGAGCAGTTGACCCCATCCGTAACCCAGGGGTCAAGTTATAGGGGTCAAATTATGGCTTGTATTCAGCGTCTGTTGACTCTAGTTACCTAGCCGGACACCGCTAGGTCTTGTGATGCTATCGGATCTTTCTTCTGCTTCTTTCTTCTTCTGGCAACAGATTTCAAAATGCTTCTTCTCCTACATGTTACATCCTACAATGACGTCACTTGCACATATGCATCGGCTATATCCAGTGTCTATAGGATATTCACAAATTTGGGGTCAAAGGTCATTAAGGGGTCATTTCGGTATAAAACCAAATATCTTCAAAATGCTTCTTCTCCTCGTGTTACATGCTACAATGACGTCACTTGCACATATGCATCGGCTATATCCAGTGCCTATAAATTATTCACAGAATTTGGGTCAAAGGTCATTAAGGGGTCATTTCCGGTCTGAAAGCTAAAATATTCAAAAAATCACTGTTTTTACAAATTACATAGCAGAGTGTTGTCATTAGCACACATGCATTGCTACTAACCAGGGTCTTTGGGGTGTCTACAGTTTTGGGGTCAAAGGTCATTAAGGGTCGCTTCGGTCAAAAACCAAAAATCATCAAATATGTTCATTTTTTTTAGCTCAAAAGCGTAACCAGACCAGAGTTGCATAAACTTCATATATGCATTAGTGTTACCCGATGTGTGCACGGTATTTTTACTTTTTTGGTCAAAGGTCATTTAGACGTCATTTCCGGTTTTAAGCTAAATAACTTCAAGAATTTTTATCTCCATAACTAAGCATAGTAGATTTTTTGTATTTAAACTGTAACAATGCATTTTCGTGGTGTATATGAGGGTTTTTTTGTATTGGGGTCAAAGGTCAGTAAGGAGGTCAAAACGTCAAATTTGCAAAAAAATGTTTAAAACTACGGAAAAGTAGCTATATCTCAGCCTATGGAAGACGGATAAAGCCCCTACATGCTACAGTGATGCACCATTAATGGTATGAGATGTCCATAAACTTTAAGACTGGCATTTCCGGCTCCGGCTAGGTCCAGATCTGTAACCAGATCTAGTTCTTTCTTTCTTCTGGCAACCAATCAACTGCATCTAGCTTCGCAAAGGATTGACAGATTTCAACCAAAGTTGACCCAAATGACCACTGGGCTAGGCCAAACCTTCCATTTGACTTTGACCTCGCTGTGACCTTTGACCTAGCTATAATGGTCAAAAATGTGATTTCACAAAAAAATGCTACTCCTTCCACAAATTTCATGCAATGATCATGTGACTCATGCATATGAATCAACATGTGGCAGTGCTTAAAACTTCCTAAAAAGAATTGAGGTCAAAGGTCATTAAGGGGTCATTTCCGGTCTGAAAGCTAAAAATATTCAAAAAATCACTGTCTTTACAAAATATATAGCAGAGAGTCGCCATTAGCACACATGCATTGCTACTAGCCAGGGTCTTTAGGATGCCTACAGGTTTGGGGTCAAAGGTCATTAAGGGGTTACTTCGGTCAAAAACCAAAATGTTCAAAAATTTTTATCTCAAAATGTAAACAGACCAGAATAATATAACCAACATACATGAATCAGTGTTACCTGATGTATGCATGGTATTTTTATTTTGGGGTCAAAGGTCATTAAGGGGTCACTTCCTGTTTTTAGCTGAATAACTTCAAGAATTTTTATCTCAAGAACTGAACATGTTAGAATTTTTTAATTAAAATTGAAACAATGCATTTTGTCGGTGTACATAAGGTTTTTTTTTACATTGAGGTCAAAGGTCATTAAAGGGGTCAAAAGGTCAATCAAAAATTTTCAAAAAAGCAAAATCCATGTATAAGTTCCGATTAAGCTGAAATTCACCAGGAATATTTCTTATGACATCCTAAGCACAGTGCAAGAGCAGTTGACCCCATCCGTAACCCAGGTGTCAAGTTATAGGGGTCAAATTGCGGCTTGTATTCAGCGTCTGTTGACTCTAGTTTCTTCTTACAAGCCGACGACGGATGTCGGCTTGTTCTGTCTCTTCTCAATTCTTCTTCTTTCTTTCTTCTTCTGGCAACCTCGTGACATTTTGCGTGAATTGCCACGTTTCGCCCTAGCTCTCTTATGCTTCGACAGATTTCAACCATACTTGAGCCAAATGACCACTGGACTAGGCCAAACCTTCCATTTGACTTTGACCTTGCTGTGACCTTTGACCTAGCTATAATGGTCAAAAGTGTGATTTCACAAAAAATGCTACCCTTCCACAAATTTCATGCAATGATCATGTGACTCATGCATATGAATCAACATGTGGCAGTGCTTAAAACTTCCTAAAAAGAATTGAGGTCAAAGGTCATTAAGGGGGTCATTTCCGGTCTGAAAGCTAAAAATATTCAAAAAATCACTGTCTTTACAAAATATATAGCAGAGAGTCGCCATTAGCACACATGCATTGCTACTAGCCAGGGTCTTTAGGATGCCTACAGGTTTGGGGTCAAAGGTCATTAAGGGGTTACTTCCGGTCAAAAACCAAAAATGTTCAAAAAAATTTTATCTCAAAATGTAAACAGACCAGAATAATATAACCAACATACATGAATTAGTGTTCCCTGATGTATGCATGGTATTTTTATTTTGGGGGGTCAAAGGTCATTAAGGGGTCACTTCCTGTTTTTAGCTGAATAACTTCAAGAATTTTTATCTCAAGAACTGAACATGTTAGAATTTTTTAATTAAAATTGGAACAATGCATTTTGTCGGTGTACATAAGGGTTTTTTTTACATTGAGGTCAAAGGTCATTAAAGGGGTCAAAAGGTCAATCAAAAATTTTCAAAAATCAAAATCCATGTATAAGTTCGATTAAGCTGAAATTCACCAGGAATATTTCTTATGACATCCTAAGCACAGTGCAAGAGCAGTTGACCCCATCCGTAACCCAGGGGTCAAGTTATAGGGGTCAAATTAGCGGCTTGTATTCAGCGTCTGTTGACTCTAGTTACAAGCCGACGACGGATGTCGGCTTGTTCTGTCTCTTCTCAATTCTTCTTTCTTCTTTCTTTCTTCTTTCTTCTGGCAACCGCAATCAACTGCATGTAGCTCCGCAAGGGATTGACAGATTTCAACCAAAGTTGACCCAAATGACCATTGGGCTAGGCCAAACCTTCCATTTGACTTTGACCTCGCTGTGACCTTTGACCTAGCTATAATGGTCAAAATGTGATTTCACAAAAATGCTACTCCTTCCACAAATTTCATGCAATGATCATGTGACTCATGCATATGAATCAACATGTGGCAGTGCTTAAAACTTCCTAAAAAGAATTGAGGTCAAAGGTCATTAAGGGGTCATTTCCGGTCTGAAAGCTAAAAATATTCAAAAATCACTGTCTTTACAAAATATATAGCAGAGAGTCGCCATTAGCACACATGCATTGCTACTAGCCAGGGTCTTTAGGATGCCTACAGGTTTGGGGTCAAAGGTCATTAAGGGGTTACTTCCGGTCAAAAACCAAAAATGTTCAAAAAATTTTATCTCAAAATGTAAACAGACCAGAATAATATAACCAACATACATGAATTAGTGTTCCCTGATGTATGCATGGTATTTTTATTTTGGGGGTCAAAGGTCATTAAGGGGTCACTTCCTGTTTTTAGCTGAATAACTTCAAGAATTTTTATCTCAAGAACTGAACATGTTAGAATTTTTTAATTAAAATTGGAACAATGCATTTTGTCGGTGTACATAAGGTTTTTTTTACATTGAGGTCAAAGGTCATTAAAGGGGTCAAAAGGTCAATCAAAAATTTTCAAAAAATCAAAATCCATGTATAAGTTCCGATTAAGCTGAAATTCACCAGGAATATTTCTTATGACATCCTAAGCACAGTGCAAGAGCAGTTGACCCCATCCGTAACCCAGGGGTCAAGTTATAGGGGTCAAATTGCGGCTTGTATTCAGCGTCTGTTGACTCTAGTTTCTTCTTTCTTTCTTCTTTCTTCTGGCAACCGCAATCAACTGCATGTAGCTCCGCAAGGGATTGACAGATTTCAACCAAAGTTGACCCAAATGACCATTGGGCTAGGCCAAACCTTCCATTTGACTTTGACCTCGCTGTGACCTTTGACCTAGCTATAATGGTCAAAAATGTGATTTCACAAAAAAATGCTACTCCTTCCACAAATTACATGCAATGATCATGTGACTCATGCATATGAATCAACATGTAGCAGTGCTTATACCTTGCTAAAAAGAGTTGAGGTCAAAGGTCATTAAGGGGTCATTTCGGTCTGAAAGCTAAAAATATTCAAAAAATCACTGTCTTTACAAATTATATAGCAGAGAGTCGCCTTTAGCACACATGCATCGCTACTAGCCAGGGTCTTTAGGATGCCTACAGTTTTGGGGTCAAAGGTCATTAAGGGGTTACTTCGGTCAAAAACCTAA
This sequence comes from Amphiura filiformis, assembly GCF_039555335.1. NCBI lineage: Eukaryota > Metazoa > Echinodermata > Ophiuroidea > Amphilepidida > Amphiuridae > Amphiura > Amphiura filiformis. The sequence goes on from NC_092635.1 coordinate 29,911,799, forward strand.
ATATTCAAAAAAATTTTATCTCAAAATGTAAACAGACCAGAGTAATATAACCATCATACATGCATAAGTGTTCCCTGATGTATGCATGGTATTTTTATTTTGGGGGTCAAAGGTCATTAAGGGGTCACTTCCTGTTTTTAGCTGAATAACTTTAAGAATTTTTATCTCAAGAACTAAACATGTTAGAATTTTTTAATTAAAATTGGAACAATGCATTTTGTCGGTGTACACAAGGTTTTTTTTTCATTGAGGTCAAAGGTCATTAAGGGGGTCAAAAGGTCAATCAAAATTTTCAAAAAATCAAAATCCATGTATAAGTTCCGATTAAGCTGAAATTCACCAGGAATATTTCTTATGACCTCCTAAGCACAATGCAAGAGCAGTTGACCCCATCCGTAACCCAGGGGTCAAGTTATAGGGGTCAAATTGCGGCTTGTATCAGCGTCTGTTGACTCTAGTTTAGATATGTGTAGGAATAAAGATGTAACAATTGGGACAGTATAGTGATCATTACGTAAAATTCAAGTTCAAACAGGCGGGCAAGAACCTTTGTGAGGATTTGAACCCTGGAGTGTAGAAATTTAGTATCCTGTTCCTGTGAGTTTATATGTCCACATGGTGCTTTCAACATATACCCAAAGTCAAGACAAGTCAATTCTACACTGGAAGTGAACTTGGAGTAAACACCAGAAACAGTCTGGTCCCATCAGGACCCATGTGTGTCTCTGCATGGAGTGACCGATTAAACAAACATTTAGTAGCACATAGCGATGAGTGACAGAGATCTAATTAATAAGGTCACAAAAATTAACATGAGATGGTGATGATTCAAGTTGTTAAATAACTAGGCCTACTAGATAATAAAACATTAATTAATTATATTACTGATCATGGTGATGCTATATATGCTATGGCAGATACATTAATATTAAATTATACATAATTATACATGTTTGCAGCTGAATATAATTAGACAGAAATACTCACATAAATTATAGCTTTAGAACTAAGAATGTTTTAGCTAAATTTATAATTTCACAGATTCTCTAAAAGCTTTGTACAACAGAAATGTTGAAGCAGCAGTGACTTCTTAACAAAGCGATGTAACCTGGAAATAGACTCATTTCCATGCTAACTCATGAATTAACTGACTGATTGACTGAATGCCATGGCTGGCATATTACGGAAAGATTTGTCGGAGCCAGAGCCTCAATATCTACATCGATGTGTTAAAATGTCTGACTCAGTGCCCCTGCCGGCCGGCTGGCCAACCGACACTTTAATTTCCCTTGCTTGAACATTAAGGAAAATCTATGCAGCATTTCACACTTTGTAATGACTTGTGAGGAGAGATCGTGACAGGAGACAGAGATAATAGAGAGACAATAATTCAAATGAGCTAATTCCAATGTGAATATTGTCACAGTTTGAAGCAAGATGGTTTGACATTTGCCGTGCATCTCTTAACCTTCTTGCAAGCGAATGGTATTCAGGTTGAACATATATATGATCCTGTGCCATATACTGGGGTACACAAAAAGGTGGCTTTGTTACATTTTGATGTGCAGTTTGGATTTCAAAACACTGTCTCTTGAGTATTCCTTCACTTAGAAGATTCAATTAGGTCTTAAATTGAGGCTAATTTATTCTATATTACTCATGTTTTTATCCTGTTTTCAAATATTTTTCAATTATTTTCTTATGACGTTTGGCATGAAATGTGCCAAGGGTGGCTGAGGATTAGGGGGAGGAGGATTAGGGGAGGGATTCATATTGTAAATTTGATTTAAAACCCCCTTTAAAAATTTGAATCTAGTAAACAAATGTCTAAATGAACTCCCAGACATCTAAACCAAGTGAATAAATACAAAAGTTCATTTGAAAGACCAATACTTGCTCAGAATGATTGTAAATGTGGAAAAAAGAGGTGGGGTTACATCCTCCCTACTTTGTGATTGTTTTTGCCCGCACTCTCTCATTTTTTAACCGATTTCCATAAAAAAGGTGTCAAAATGCTCAGAAGGATGAACCACTTCAAATGAGATGTGCAGGTAAAATGTATGAACCATTTCATTTTTTTACTATGTAACACAAAGGTACCCCAGGTTGTGACACAGGACCATATAGCAAAATGTTGCACTGTATGTTCAAGCAGGGATCATGTAATGAAAGGATTGGAAACCGCTTATTGATGACTATTGTTTATTAGATTAGCTTTTACGACCTGCGAGTATTGCTGAGGGCGCGGCGCAATTTTTGATTTCTTATTATTTTTCATATGTTGCCCTTCAAAACCATCAAAATATTCCAATGTTTTCTAAAGTTGTGTAAAATGTCTATCATTTATTTAGAACATAATTTCTGTGTAGCATTGAGAATCATTAACATAAGATTTTGGAGACAAATTTTGTGGAAATAGTATAGAATGCTAGAACAAACAAATTAAGCATTTTCCTGAAATTTGTATATTACCCCTGCTATCTGTTCCTACTGATTCTGATACTGAAATCATTCTTAAAATAATGTTTGATGATTTATGTTGGCATTTCTAGAGTTGAGTGTATTATTACAGGCAAACATCCAGGCTCATTTCACAATGTGCAAGACAAGTTTTCGTACCAGGGTCTATCGATCAACGTATTTATGCATGCTTAATCAACTGAGGATAATTTGTAAACCAGCAACTCGCATGGTACAATGAGTGAAAGCCATTTCCGGTGCCTTCATACAAGGTCCCTGGTTCAAGTTAAAATATAGCCTATGATTTGTACTACATGTTCCTCCCAGTATGTTCAAACAATTTTTTTGCATGAAAATTTGTTTGTAGATATCCTACCAAAATTAATCTTTGGTTTTATTTAAATAGTTTTACCATTTGTTTAAGCACAAGTTCAGTTCTTTTAGTTTTTTTAATGGTGTCACCCTTTTGAAAATCTGTATGATATACATGTGTAAACAATGGTATGTGAAAGATCAGTAACAACAGGTTAAATTCAAGAATTGTTTCATTTTTCCTGCCAATGACTATGAACTGCACCGTGAAGGGATGAGATTGAGGAATTTAGATTTTGTTGTTTTAACTTCAAGAGGTGAATTGTTTCAGTAAAGGTATAAATATAAAGTAGACCACTTCTCATCATGTGATGTGGATACTTTTGTAGACTTCTTGCAATGCTCAGTGGTAGTCGATGGTCCCATGATCAAAACCATGTCAAGTTAGCTCAATCGATAAGGCGTTTGACTATTGTGCGAGAGGTTGCGGGTTCAAACCCTGGTGGTGCCTAGTACGATCTCATGGAAAAATTGAGTCAGCTTAAAATTCCTCTGGATAAGGAACTTACTGCAAATTGTCTTGTTGTAACCCGTACGAAACTTGAGGAGCTGATCCTTGTTGCAAAGGCTATTTGTGGAAACATGTCTATGGTGTACACTCTTGTAGCAGCAAAGTCCCTGAATTGTTGTAAAATGGTTTATGGAAAGATGTGGGGCCGTAGTGGTCAGTGACAACCTGTAAAGTGTGCTGAGGCTTGTGGATCAACGTCTAGGCATTGTGCATGTGCGTAGCGCACTATAAAACAATGAACCTTTTTTTTTAATGTTTTAATAACATTTAAATGTTGGATTACATAAGGTCATAAAACAAAAACACTACAATATTATTTTAACAACATTTCCATAAATGTTATTGTAAACAATTTTTTTCAAACTATTTCAGTAACATTACATTATATCGTTTTGTAGCAAGTTTACATAAATGTTTTTGAGTTTAATTAAAGTGTAAAATTGACCCAGTAAATTAAAATATTTTAAAATTAAAGTTTTAAATTAACTCAGTAAACACAAAATTTTATCTTAAATTTGGGCTAAAATAGTATTAGGCCTAGTATACAAGTGAAAAAAAAAGTGTACGCTTTGCTCACAATAACACACAATCAAAATGATGCCCACTAAGATTTTTTTGTCTTTCCCCAAAAAGGATCTTTACATAGAATCACAACTTCACAAGACAATAAATTGTGTCAAAATAAGAAAACTAATCTGATGAACCACAAGACACATTCATCAAATTACACAGAGATAACAAAATGGCAGGTACCAGTGTTGGTATTTTTAAAGCAATTTGTAAGATTTGGGATCATGTGTCTGTTTCAGTTGTCACTAATGAAAAGAGATATGAGCTGGGGTTATAACACATAAGATGTATGCCCTAGATTTGGAGTAAGGACTGTACTAGATTCACCATCAGGCCAGGCGTGGGTGACGACAATGATGATGACTAAATAGTGGGTATTTCATTCTATATAGTAAACATGTAGTGTGAGGAATTTGTGAAGCATTTCAGATGGAGAGTTTCAGTCAAAGATTTCGATTTGTCAAAATAAACTGTTTTAAAGGTTTATTTTGACAAATCTAAATCTTATTAGATAATGTATTTATAAATACTATTTCTCGATGCAGATATGTGAAATTATGTTAGACCGTGGATAAAGTGTTTTTTATCTTACAAGTAGCTATATTATTTCAATAAGTAGGAGTGGTCAAGGCTGCTATGTTTGACCTATTTCTAATAACAATTCCAATGTTTTTCCATATTAAACCCCAGAAGGAATAAATTAAATGGGGATCTTGAAAATAAATGTTGCTTGTGTGTAGCAGCAGTCAATCACAATGAAGATGTCAAGCAAATGTGATGCGATCAAGCAAAATCAGTCGGAACTCGGAAATATTAAATTTTCAGTTTCTTATAGGATAGTAAAAAGCATTTTACAAAGCTGGATTTTGCAGAAAATCTCATTGAAATTGAACAACCAGTTCCAAAGAAATGAGCAATTAAAGAGTTTTCAAAACAAGATGAAACAAAAGGAAATATATCAAAAGGCTATATCTCAAAATCAATATTTCCGAGTTCCGACTGATTTTGCTTGATCGCACCACAAATGAAGGTGTAAATATCAGGGAGTCAGTATCCAGCAAACAAAAAACGTTTGACAGAAAACATTAACATGTCAAGAGAGTTATTATAAAGGGTAAAATGTTTTAATAACATTTAGAAACATTTTTGAAAACATTCTAAGATAATGTTATAAAGTGTTGACAAACTATTTGCTAAAATGTTTTCCAAAAATATTTACAAGAACATTTTTACAAACATTTTAGAAATGTTGTTGTACTGTTTTTTTCATATAAAATGTTTAAAAAATATTTTCATGACCTTTATATAACCTGACATTTAAATGTTATTTAAACATTTAAAAACATTTTGACCAAAACCAAAACACAGTTATAAAACATTTATAACATTTAAAAAATATTTTTGTGTTTGCTTGGTACAGTCTTCATTTCTATATTTAGATAGATAGCGGCAGTGCAGCTTTTAACAGCTACGATTGAACAATCAGTTCCAAAGAAATGAGCAATTAAAGAGTTTTCAAAACAAGATGAAACAAAAGGAAATATATCAAAAGGCTATATCTCAAAATCAATATTTCCGAGTTCCGACTGATTTTGCTTGATCGCACCACAAATGAAGGTGTAAATATCGGGGAGTCAGTATCCAGCAAACAAAATATGTTTGACAGAAAACATTAACATGTCAAGAGAGTTATATAAAGGGTAAAATGTTTTAATAACATTTTTTTGAAAACATTCTAAGATAATGTTATTAAGTATTGACAAAATATTTGCTAAAATATTTTCCAAAAATATTTACAAGAACATTTTGACAAACATTTTAGAAATGTTGTTGTACTGGTTTTTTTTCCATATAAAATGTTTTACAAATATTTTCATGACCTTTATATAACCTGACATTTAAATGTTATTAAAACATTTAAAAACATTTTGACCAAAACCAAAACATGGTTATAAAACGTTTGTAACGTTCTAAAAATATTTTTGTGTTTGCTTGGTACAGTCTTCATTTCCATATTAGGCTTATAGAAGAGTTTATTGACAATCACCAAACATTATGGTATAATCAACAATTAAGACAGTAACACAAACTTGTACAATAGACCTATATAAACTATAAGAAGTAAATATCTCAAGAAATACTCATACTTTACCAGATCTAACATCAAAACATGATTGAACGAAATTGGTTACTACTTTCAGAACATCATAATCTGAAGCACCCATAATCAACAAGAATATGTCATTCAATGACATATCATTACAGTGTAACATATTATTCATGTCAGAAAGGAAGTGCAAACGTTGTTCATTGTATAGACCACACTCCATAACAAAATGATATTCATCTTCAATCTTATTTGCGTCACAATGAACACAAAGTCTGTCTTCAATTAAAGTTTTTGGCGAGGTATGTCGACCTGACTCAATTCTAAGAGAATGGCAACTAATTCTAAGGTTAGTGAATGCTAATCTACGCTTTACGATTAAACATAACAGTATAATTTTCTTTACAAAATTGTTGTTTAAAAGTACAATAAGTCCTCAGTTTAGGTTGAGAATTTGAAGTAACAAATTTCCACTGAGTATTATATAAAAGTTCTAGATCAGTATAGCAGCAGTGCAGCTTTTATAAACAGCTACATGATGGATCTTAATATTGCTACAGTGCATAGCTTATAATGTCAAGTTGGATATGCTTCTTTTAAGTTCTTGGTGCTTACAAAATAAGACTTCTACATTATTTGTCCAAATCTATTTTAGTTCACTTCTAGCAATATTAAAGGGGTGTATACTAATAGCCTGCAAATTAATAGAAATCTAATTGTGAGAAGAGGAAGTTAACAGATCAAAAGCCAACCAAGGGAGCGCATATGATGCCCGGGGGGGTCACTCCCATTGTGGCCTGTACACCATCCGCGATAATGAAAACGCGTAAAAAGGGTCGTTTTTCGTGAGTAGGCACGATACGCTGCGTATCGCGTTTAGGGTGTCAAAAACATGAAAAATTGGAAAAAGGGTAGCAAAATTGCAATTGCTAAATACGCTGAAATGAAATTTAGGGTATGAAATTTGATGTTAGGAATGAAATCCCTGTTTAGGGTGTCGTTTTAGCCAAGGGTTAAATCCTTGTTTAGGGTGCTTTTCAAAAGTTGATTATCGCGGATGGTGTACAGGCCACAATGGGAGTGACCCCCGGGATATGATGGTATAAGTAGCATGTAGAGTGGTGCCAAAGGTTACGCCACACATTTATTGCTCATATTTACCCACCGACTGTAACATGCTGCCATGGTATGTAACCCCGATGATTGATAAAACAGAATCGCAGCATAAACGAAGCTAGAACTCTCTCTATTTATAATGCCCCTCTCCATGTAGTCTAATGACAGTAACCGGATTCTTCTGCTCAAACTTTTGACAGAGAAACCATTTTAAAGTGTAACTGCTTGCTTTAATATCACTGGCTTGATCCCAGCAAATGCAAAATTATATTAAATATCAAGTTATATTATAAGAGCTTATAGGTATTAATGTGTTTTCATTTTGGTTAAAACGTTTTAATAACCTTCTAATTTGGGTTTTCTAAAGGTCATGAATTCATTTTTAAAACATTTTCATAGGCCTACAACAAAAACATTAAAAAACTGTTATCAAAATGTTATTGTAAAATATTTTTAGCAATATCTGCATGTAAGGGAGGGATCATTATTTACGCTGGGGGAGGACGGAGGATTTTAGGGGGGACACAAAATTTTTTGATTGACTTGAGGGAGGGTCATGAAATTTTGACCTAAATATATTGGAGGAGACATGAAATTATATACAAGGAATGGAGGATTCAAGGGGGGGGGCATTTTCTCCTTTAAAACTATTAACATTCCCCCTTATGGTTCAAGTAAAAAAAATCAGATTCCTCATCAAGCCTCCCCCCATAAAAGTTGGATTTCTCCCTAAAAACTCCCTTTCCCTATTTGGTGTAAATATTGAACAGTCCCTTAAGTGGACAGGTTTTTCTCGCTTGTACATTATTAAAAGGGCTAAAGTCTGAATAGATGAGAAATCCATGTAAGCATACAGGTATAGACCCTGGACTATCTGTATCAGCTGAATATGCCCATGTTGATTCTCTTAAATAAATATCACTTGTGACGTTACTACCGTTCCCATGTCAATTTGTGTTTGATTCAACTTCATTATTTGTCCTCATGTGGCATTTTCTGACTCATTTTGTAGGATTTCATTTGAATGTTTCATGTTTTATGTGATACCTTCTGTAAACATGAATAGCTGTGGGAAAGCAGTAAAAAAATGTGACTATGCGGCTTCTTTACTTGTTCTTTCGATTATATAGGTATTGTGGCGTAGTAAAGTAAAGGGGGAACCTGCCGCTGTGTGAAAAGTCTTGCCCTCCTCCCGCTTGAGTTGCTGGCCCCCTGATATTTAAGATTTTTAGGCCTTTGTACCCATTTGTTACCATGACATTTCCATTAACCCCCGCCCCCTGAAAAAAGTACTGGCTCTGCTACTGATGGGTATTTGTTTATTTGAAGGTTTGTAAAATTTTGTTAGGTGCAGTGTGACATCAAATTTTTAAGCAAAATCAGAATGATTTGAGAAATTAATGATTGAATGAAATTTTGGATTTGAAAAGTTGCAGTTTCATTTACTGAGTTTACAAGTGCAATGTTTGAATGGGGTCAACCTTGTACAAGTTGAAATGACTGTGATAAATATTTCTTATCAATCAAGGACACACACTGACTGCCACTTACTTCAGGTGAGTGGAACAATTTGTGTTTGGCTATGTAATTACTCTTGGACCCTGTTCACATTAGAAAATTTCTTCATTCGATGAAGATAAGTTAATCTTGATTAACTGATTAAGCATGCATACACATTACGCTGAACGAAGATCGAACAAAGACATTGCACTGTACACATTTCATGAAAATTAACGAAGCTATCATCTGGATTTCTTCTTTGAAGAAAACATAACCAGCGATTCTAAACACACTTTCCAAGCTAATTTTAATTGAATAAGTGGGGAAAATTAAATGAAAATGTTTAAAATAATCCAGGAAAATAATAATATGGTGCAAGATGAATTGAGATAGTATGCGAGAGACAGCTGAGATGCATACGACCTTTGACTTTAACCGGCGTGGGTCACTTGTCACATGATCACTTTCCTTCGTCGAACGAAGCGAGCGTACACATTACAAAATTAGCTTCGTTGAACGAAGTATTCCTTCGTCGAAACAACCTTTTTAGCTTCGTTGAACGAAGCAATTTTAATCTTCGTCGAATGAAGAAAAGTACATACACATTAGGAAAAAAGCGTTCGAGGTTCGTCGAAAGAAGAACATTTTCTAATGTGAACAGGGTCTTGGTAAACAATTTGAAAGTAAATGTGCAGACATACATTTTATGTTAATTACTATATCATATCGAAGATGATTGATTACATGAGTAGGACCAGTTATAAGTTGCAAATATAGTTTTGTTGGACCTTGTTTCATAGTTACTTGGTTTGGTGAATATTTGAGAAATTTCTGAGATAACATCTGTAATGAAACAAATTATATCTAAAGCAAATGGAAATGAGAAGCTTGGGTAAACCGAATTAATTGCAATATATAATATTAATGTAAAATATGAAGTGTCATGAAACAAATTCGTCCACTCTTAACATACACTTGCCTGGAATATATTAACAGAAAACTAGGACTGAGTAGACTTAATTGTGTTGATTGATGAAGAAAAAATCAGTACAAGAAGGTTTATATTGAGTAAATTTATGCGATATTTATGTTTTGTTCAAACAGACTAAACATGTAGGGTCATGATATTTTTGTGTCACCGTCTAATTAATGATCTGAAATCTTGGTCTTGTAACTGCTACCGTACTCGATAAAAACTACTATTTTGAAGCATAATGAGCATGTCTTTGCTGTGAGGAAATTTGTTTGACTCTTTTCCTGTGTCTGTGAAAAATGCATACTAGACCCAAAGTATTCCAGCCACCCTTAGTGACAAAATTTGAGCATGCTGTTTACTGCTATTTGCAATGTATGCTAAAGTTAAAAATAACAGACCATAATGAATTTGAACTCGGAGTCTGTTAAAACATGTTGCATAAACCAACAATGCATAAACAAACAATCCGTTTCTTTCTTCTTCTTTTTCCTTTCTTTCTTTCTTTCTTTCTTTCTTTCTTTCTTTCTTTCTTTCTTTCTTTCTTTCTTTCTTTCTTTCTTTCTTTCTTTCTTTCTTTCTTTCTTTCTTTCTTTCCTCTCTTCCTTCCTGTTTCAAATTCCTATGCGCAGCCAAGTCCTTTTTTGGCCTTATCTTTTTTTCTTGCGCACTATGTCATGGGTGTGTTAGATTGAAATAAATGTGCATATGTGGGCAATATTATTATGAATTTATTTGACATTTAGTTGAAAAAAGGATCACTGTGCAAAGATAAAGATAATGAACTTGTTGTTGTGATCAAAAGATGATACATGTTGCCATGTTAAGTGTACATTGATTATTATCTATGCAAACACCAATCTCATAAATGCGCAAACATGATCGTTGGACGTTGTTTCTGCACGTACATGTTGTTTTTGTCACTTCCTGTTTTTCACACGCGTAACTGACTCTTATCACTTTCACATAGCTTTTTTTTAAACCGGGTTTCGGTGTCGCATAATGAGGCTTGAAACTGGATTGCCATCTTGAAATTGTTGTAAGAAACTGAAAGCCATATCTGCCCTGAACAGTCACCATACCATCTATACTTTTCAGTATAGGCTAGCATTACATAGCATAATAAGAAATCTATATCCCTGTTGTGTGAAAATGTAGATCTGTATTTCAAATCTACATCTTGATGCGGATTTTTTCCCCTTTAAACTTATCAGAAATTGTCAGAGTTTAATCTCTTCCCCAAAGGGCAAATCTGTAAAACATTTGCTGCTGTACTGTAGGGTTATGTCTTTGAATGTCCATCTGTCACTTGGAATACAAAGCAGTATAGTGCTTTTATCTGCTTCATATACAGAACATTTCTAACAACATGATATGAAGACTGTTTTGTGCTCTGAATGCTGAAGAGCTTATTGTTTATGCGACTTGATATTTTCACAAATGCTGAGTGTCACATAATATTCACAAGTATCTCTAAAAACAATCTCACTGTCTGTACACGGTTCTTAACCCCAATAGGCTTCGACATGCATAGAGATATCCTTTGAGCATTTTGGGTACAAAAACACATACTCCCACAACATTAGGTCAACTCTTGAGCTATACTTGTTGAATGGAGATTGATGAACTTTGCCATTGGAGATGAGATCATTTTGACTCGGAGTGACCTAATGCTCTGTGTGCTAGCCATAGGCTTCAACATAAAAAGTCCAAGTCTTGGGATATTTTCTCAAAATATCAATCGCTATCTTAAGAACCACTGAACCAATACTAGGCTTGTTTGTACTCATTTTAATGCATTTTTCATGCTGATTCCAAATATGATCATGAAAATGTACAATTCTGAAATTTGTAAAGAAAATTTGGAACTTATCATCTGCAGTCAACACCGTGGAGAGAGCCATGAATGTTGCAAAGAAAACATTCCTTGTTGAATTCATTCTTTTAAAAGAAATCATTCAAATTTTAACATTAAATGACTGGCATGCATCAAGAGAGAATCTCAGAAAAAATAGTTCTTCTATCATCATTGTTATAAATTTGTATAAATGTTTTTTGTAAACAATGAAATCACACCTGAGATAATTATGTGAATTTGATTTATTTTATTTTGATGAGCAATGAAGTCTGCACCATATTATTACTATGTAAAATTTGGGATATTAATTTTAAAATCCCTAAAATCATGATGAATTTTACCCATCAATTTTGAATTTTAATGTATATTTTTATTGGTTTATGCAGGTGGTGACAGAATTGTGTGAATTATTAACCAAGAAGAAGTCAGCAGTTTTGCATTAACAGTTGTAACTTGGCAATGTGAGGTAAGGTGACAATTCAATTTAAGAATGTTTCAATGAATATTTAATTTGTGATAAAATGGATAGTAGAGATCTTGCTAGCTAAAGGTTGAGATTTTTATACCACTGGAAAACTCTGGCTATATAGGCTAATATTTATGTACAAAAATATCTTGCAGATAAATTTGTTTAACAAAAATATTGTGAAATTTGAACTACGTTCTGGTCACCAGAATGAAATTACAACACATTGTCTATGGAGCAGTGTAATACACATAAACCACTTATAACCCGCAAACGCAAGATCGGAATCAACTGAAATTTTGGGAATAAGCTTTTTTCGTGGATATCTACTGAAAAATGTCATAAAAAGACGATGCTAGGGTCACAAAATACTCCTTCAAGAAGGAAAGTATGATATTGTATGATGTTGTATAATAGTACCATGTATAAAATTCAAATTAATTGCTTGGCATCACAGCAACAAACAAGGCAATTATCTATCATTCACAAATACTGTAAAAGTGGACATTTTCATGTGATTAAATTTGCGCGCTTTGCTAATTTTTTTGATTTGTTTCCCTAGTTTTTAAACATCACAATTGTAAGTTTACTTACATGGACCTTACACAAGAGGAATATATCTGCATGATCTGTGAGTTGTTATTTTTGTGGTAGAAGATTGGAATGTGACAAGCGCAAAAATAAATGTAGTGTGAAAATTTCTGCTTTTGCAGTAATCAGTCTCCTGTTTGCGATGGGAATAGTTATGTGTAGATTTTATAAGGTGGACTTTATTTAACTGTAAATATTAAACTCATCAATATTTGATATGTGATAGAATTGTGTTTCTGTAATGTTTTATTCATGGGTATAAGTAACAGTAAAAGATTTGGCTGGAGATGATCTCTGAATTTGGCATCAAAGATAAATATGTGTGGGTGTCATATGTGACATGATCAAGAGGAATGAGTCGGATGTCGCTAATATTAATTTGAGATATTAGCAAAAACAGTGCTCAAATTCTTTTGTTTTATATTGTTTTCAGCCATTGATAAATTGCTCATAACTCGGTAACCAGATGTCCGATTTTGATGGGGTTTGCATCAAAATGTAGCATTCATAAACTGCCTGAAAAAGATGTAAAAAACTTCTAATTGAAAATTGCCGACATGTGACTCATTCTCCTTGATCATGTCACATATGTATGTAAATAGTATTAGCATGGAAATAGTCTTATCTACTATTTCCATGGTATTAGTAAGCTGGTGAGGTGGTGGTGGTAAAATTTGAGTTGCAAATTTAAGATCAATATTTTGATGTCAAACTTCAATACTGTGTTTGAATTGGTGGTGTGCCATTCCATAAAGATGACACAGGAAGGGAAACAGAATAATATACTGTTAAAGAGGAGAGTCTCATTCATTTTCACACTTTTTACCACAGTTACCTTGAAAATAAAAATGTGTGATGTTCTGGTTTGGATAGAAAACTCAAAATCATCAAATTTAAATATCAAACGAAGTAGTAAAAGTGGCAAAGTGCAAAAAAGTACACCCATAAACTTTAACAGTATTAACTTGTACAGGTGTCCATTTAGGCAAATAGAGCCAATATGTTTGTTTTGTGTGATTTTCTCAACAAATTAAGATTTCCTCAAAATTTTGAAGTTCAAGTTTCATTCCTTGCATTTAGTATTTCTTTTCCAAAATATATATGGCCTACCAGTGGCGTAGCGTCGTAGGCCCAATCGATCCAAAAATTTAGAAAATTCCAAAGGAAAATCAATGCCGAAATATGGCTTGTACCCCCCATCAGGACCGGTTCCCCCCAACCATAGTCGGTGCACCCCCCCCCCCATAGGGTGACTCATACTATGCCACTGGGGCCTACTCACAAAGACAGAAAAATATACAAGAACAGCTGAATATACTTACAAGGATCTGTGTTTGTTAATTTAAAAGACATGATGACATCATAAAACCAAAAAAACTTCCTGCCAAACGTGATCCTTCTTGCCTCTTTAAAAATATATAATAGACGTCAGTTTACTCTTCGGTTACATAAAACCATTAAAGTAGATATGGTTTTCATTCAAGTACCTATTTGAGTATTTTGTTTTTGAATGCCAAACCGCATCCTACGTTAACTTACCGTTGAGGGTTTTTAAAATGTGACTTTATCAGAAATATTCATCTAAGTGTGACGTGTAAAAATTAGATTCCCTGAATTTCTGTCACAAAGCCTGTTTGTGTACAGTATATTGTCAAATTGTCATGGGTAATATCTTCTATGAAAACTGCAATATTTACGCACACATAAAGTATTACAAATTTAGACAATTTAAAAATCTGAAATATTCATCAAATGTGACACGTTAAAATTATATTCCCTGAAACTGTTATAAAGCCATACATCATTATCTTGTTTGTATACAGTATTTTGTCAAAATCTCATGGGCAATATCTTCTGTGAAAACTGCAATATTACGCACACAAAAAGTATTATAAATTTAGAAATAATTCTGGCTAAATTACCAGCAACATCATTTCCTGCCTCATAAGATTGCAGGAGGTTAATTTTGCTTTGTTCTTTCAATGTGAGTGGGTTGGTTTCTTTGCATATTGTTTCATGCCTTATTAAGGGTTAGTGAGAATAACAAGCCCATTGTTTAGCTGATATCGAACACATTTTTTTTTCCTGCATCATTAGGATCAACCATGCCACGCAAAATGTGTTGATCACAATGACATAATGCCCACCCTTTATCATGTTCTTATACAGCATAGATCTTCAACTCTCTCCACGTGGGTGTCGACTGCAGACGACAAGTTTTTTTTTTTTTTTAATTCAAAATTTCAGAATTGTAAATTTTCATGACCATATTTTGAATCAGCATGAAAAATGCATTAAATTGAGTACAAATAAGCCTAGTATTGGTTCAGATGTTCGTAAGATAGCTCTTGATATTTTGAAAAAATATCTCAAAAATTGGGACTTTTTGTGTTGAAGCCTGTGAATTGCATGCAGAGCATTAAGAAACAGGGCTATGAGTACTGTTGGTGGATTGAAAAATCTCGGTTGAAATATATTGTCAGAATTTTTAGGTTTAGAAATTTTGATATAATAAACAAATTTGGAGGAAGTATTGAAATGAGTACAAACATACCAACTTAGTGGTGTTTTACAGTAAGAGTTGAAATTTTGAAGGAAAAAAAATCTAAAATTGTAGTGGGTTTTTTTTGTATGCACCAACATACAGGTTTGTTTAAATGTAGAACACTTAGCTCTCTGTATTTCATGTTGAATAAAAGACAGGATGCAAAGAACAGATGTTTTAAAGAATTTCTTTTTTCTTCATATTTTACATATATTTATTAACTGCATTCATGAAAATCAGTTCAATAATGCCTTTATTATCTGTTCAGTGACTATTGAGACAGACCTATTTAATAGTTCTGGTTTTCAAAAGAAATCCACAGCTGATGGTGGATCGTTTCACTCAGTCACGTGCAGCACTTTACATGTAACTACGCACATGGCTAGCTCCGTAATTATGTTTCACAATACAAAATACAAGGTTAATTAAGGTTTTCAAATTATATGATCTATTCTAGCCCAATGATGGGCTTGTTTATACTTGTTGAACGCTTTTTACCTGTAGTGGTATAGCATCTAAGGGACATGGGGGGATGTTCCCCGATTAAAGGGAACATGTTGAAAAATTTTAGCTTTTACTGTCAGATATGTCCCCTTTTAATTTTGAGCCAAACAAGTGAGGTAAAGCATAGACAATTGGAATTTACTACTAGCGCCCATGCATGTTACTCCCGCGGTTGTAATGCGGTACAATCCTCTGGGTGTGTGTGTATGTGTATCCCGCACGCCGTGTACATAACTGTGCATACGCGTTTGACTTATATTTCCATCGTAATAATAAAACGCCGGTTCCATCGTTTTATTCAAAATCTCGGATTTTGACAAAACTGCATCACCTAAAGTCTTGATTTTTGCAGAGTATCTTTATTGACTAAAGTACAATACAATCGTGTAAAAACCAGAATTTAAAATTTTTTTGAGGGCGTTCTCCTCAGCAAATGTTATAATATGGCTTTAACAGCCGTACACAGAAAGCTGACTATTTATTTTACTTGTTATTAGGAATGATTGGATATCTTATTTTGTGAATTCTTCCCATTCATTTTACACAAATTGATGTCAATAAATATTCAATATAGCTTTAGCCAGAATGGTGGAATGGTAATGGTGCTATAGAGAGAATGTTATTTGTATATTTTGTTTAGTTTTTGATTTGTTTTGTGTGCATATATAGCACTATGCATGTGTTAAATAATGGCCATGTTAAACCCTAGTGTCAGCTGCTGCCACCTCCGGCTCCAATCAGATATTGATGACAATATCAAACGAGATGAAAATCATGATAATTATTTCATTTAGTGAATAGGGTAATGTGCAGTGCTAAGCAAAACAATCTTGTACTTATATATTTTACAGCTCTGCTACTTCATTGTATTATGACTGTTATATTTTTATAAACAATTGAAAGTAAATCGGTGTCATTCACGTTATATGGCAGTTTCAAAAACAATATGTGCTTTTAAATTGGACGATTGAAATATGTCAATCTTTTAATGATTGATGATAGCAATCAATCTAAATAGATTGAAATGTTTTTTTGTTTTCACTCTAACTCTCTTTGTAGACTGATTTCATTATCTAACAATGTTATTAAAACATTTTCACCAAAACCAAAATGCATAAACATGTTTGTAACATTTAAAAAATGTTTTTGTGTGTGCTGGGATCCTACAAATAGGTTATTAATTAATTTGCCTTGCATATTTGTGATTCAGCTTCTCAAGGGTCCAAATATGTGAAAAGAGCAAAGGGTATGAACAAGCCATCACCAGCCATCTCACTATGATCCACTTACATATCAATCAAGGAGACAGCATTTTGATTGAGCAAGGCAGTTTGGGTCAACTAAGCTGTATCTTTGTAACAAGCAAATTGGTTGATTTCTCACAATGCTGCTGAAGGCAACTCTGCCTAGCTTCTGAAACAAAAAATATGATGCATGTCAGGGTAGCTTCAGAGTTTAAAATATATGTTTTACCTTTAATATCAAAGAATTTTGTATTAAAAAAATCTTTACTTTGAGTAGGCAAGTACAATAAAAGCTGTGAAACAAGGGAACTAGAGCTACTTCATCTAAATGGTAACAAGTATGTGATGGTTCTAGTTCTAGTTTCCATGTTTCTCAAAGTAAAGATTTGCTTTATACCAAATTATAATGTAGGTCCGTCAAGTGTGATTCAAATCTGGAAAAAAGCTTCCAAAGAATAAGGTAAGCCATTTTTGTCCTAGTTTGTAGTGTGAGGTTTGCACAGGCCTGGGGCTGTAGTCATGTAACTCACTTAGATGTAACATGACCCATCATTTTAAGTGTTTTGTCATAAATATATGTATAAAGTCTGATGCATACTCCATATCATGGCCCGTAACAAAATTAGGGCATCATGTTTACTATCTTTGGGAAGAATATTCTCATAAGCGATGGATTTATGGCCATTGCTGAGATTTGAATTTTGTTCAACTTCTTCGGAGCTCTTCGCGATATTGCAACGCTACTGTACGCCATTTTGATTGGCTGCTGATAAATCCAGGTTGGGTTAATCGGTGACCTCCCCAAAAGCATGAATCGGTGACCTCCCCAAAAGCATGAGCTGACTGTTATAGAGCTTCCTAGTGACAGCGATACATTGCTCAGAAAACCATTGGAAGCATCACACGATACTGCAAAAATGGAATATACAATGGGCTTCACACTTTTCAGAGTAAGTGCCTAGTAAAAGTTAATTAAGTTTCACTCAGTCCCTGCATAATAGATATAATATGTATGGATTAATATATTGTACAATAATTTTATGTTACCTATATATAGATTAATGTTCAGGCAGATGTGGTTTAATAATGGTTAACATTCATTATCGACATTGCAGGTTTGCAATTTTTTTTCTCGTTTATCTGATGTGTTTATAACATTTTCAGTTGGCACCATAATTGATGTTACACTTTTGTTACTAAAGTTAATTTCTTTAAACTTCCGTGATCCGAGCTGTGCGCCAAGCGTCTACGAGCGTACACACAGAAAAAATAAGCAATCACGCTGATTGGCTGATCATCGCACTTGACAACAAGTCAGTTGACCCATTGGTTGTCTGTTCGGCGCGTAGTAGGCGACCTTGTCACTTTTACGCGATCGCAATTCGCCAGCGCGTACCCCCGGGCGCGTACCCCGACCACGGAAGTTTTAAAAAAAACACTTTAGAATAAAAAAAGAATCTGTTTTGTTTCTTAAAAAATAGGACAGTTCACCAGCAGTTATCTTTGTGGCAATAAAAAAGATGTCCTAAACATTGGTATTGTTTAGATGGATTTATAGTCTTTCTAAGTACTTTGTGTATAGGCCTAGTATGTGTATTTGGGGATTTTCTGTTTGATCCTCAGTGCATTTATCTTTTCTAGTGTTGCTTGGTTTTAAAAGTCTTTCACATCAAAATCAACTCGGATCTCAAACGTGCTCATTATGGTAGAGGGCAGGACACAATTCTCTAAATATGCTTGCATTATTAAATCATGCAATAACCTTTTAATGGATTGGGTACAAAAACTTGAGGTCAAAATGTTAAGCAATGATTGTCAAATAGGGGTTATTGGACTATGTCACTGGAAATGATACTATTTTGGTAGAAAGTCATTGTAGGAACTCATATTGCTGCATGATATAGCCCGGATGTCAGGTAGAAAAGTTGATGTTGTCAGACAGGGCCGTAGCAAGCGGGCGGCCGGGGATGCCATGGCCGCCCCACTTTTTGAGAAATTTGTTATGTTTTTCTTTATATCTTTATTTCAATTTGGGCATATACTTGTAATTTGGCCGCCCCACATTTGTGATGGCCGCCCCACATTTTTCAACCTTGCTACGGCCCTGTTGTCAGATGTTGGAACTTACTTATTTTTATTTTACTTTTGACATGAATTTATAATAGATATTTATATAACTTTATATATAATATATAGGACTAGTGTAAGTGTAAAGTCATTGTAGATTTCAAAACACGTCAGGTACACTGAAAGCTAGTACAAACGCACAATTGACAAAATAATTTGTACTATTTGAAACTAAATTTTTTGAGAAATATGTTTTGTTTTTGACAAAAATTGATGAACTATATTGTGTATCAATTTCAGGTGCACAAATCTTTTGTGGAAAAATATAGTTGCATGGACTTGCTCTCTTCCTTTCTAAGAACCTCATCCAATATCTCTCTTATTCATAATACATCACACCAAACAAGACTATCATATCGGTTCATATAAACGTAATGTTATTTCTATATGGCCTCAGCTGCCAAAACCAAACAGTGCATATTATACTGGCTGGCTTTGAATGCTTGCAATAAAGCTGCTTGCTGAGTGTGTGTACTCTGTGTGCAAATTGCAGGACTAATAGAATTCATGGCCTTTGTATAATGCACCAAACCGCTTTAGCGACTGAAGTCGGGCTCTGTGGTTTTCTCTCCTTGGCATTGGGAAACGATGCATGCGGTATAGAGCTACTTCTTTTACTGACTTGACATACATCATGCTGATTATGATTATTACCTCTGAATGAGCTGTGATGGGTTTCATTGGACTGGACGAAATCAACATCCTTGCAAAAGAAACGGGGAAACAAAGGGCTTTGGTAAGGTGAGTTTTTTATTTTTAACAAGATGCGAGAAGGAAGACTGGTGAGGATAATATCCGAATGTGTTTGACAAATGGGCATTTTGTAAATTGGAAATGCGGTGTGGAGGGAGAGAGTGTATCATAAAATATGGAGTCAATTATTGAGTGTGTCAATGAAAATGTTTTTAGAAAGCATTTATACTAAGTGACATTGTAACAATTATGATATTGTAAAAGATATAAAAAAAATTTCAAGGATGTGTAATTTATATCAAAATAATTTTATTCCAAATAATTATGTTAAAGATAACATTTTTTTAAGGATTTAAAACTTGTATCAAATTAATTTTATATTGATGATGATTGTTACAATCAATTTTTTTTGGTAACATATTTTTTTTAATTGTAACAATATATTTTTAGTTTTACTCTTAATGTTTTAATGTAACAAAAATTGTCATGATAAAATTTTTTAAATGTTATGAAAATGTTTTACTGCATACATTGAAAGTGTTACTTTATTTATCTTTATAATACAAACGGAGATGGGAAACAGTATATACTTTAGCAAATTTTCGCCATAAGAAGCGTACCTTCTTCAGGCTTTATTACAAAATGACACAAGAAAAACAATCTTTAATAGTAATACATACGAAATTACATGTATTTGAATTCTAACTATTTCAAAATTCAACTCATGCATATTCTATTCCCAAGTAATTGATATTCCTATTTGTCTTCAGTAATATGAAGCAGAAATCAGTTGCATAAGCTCATATTGTTTCGACTGGTCTATAAAATGAATTATTAATGTTTTAAATATATTTGTATTTGAGTGCGTAATTCTATAGTGACTATAAAAGTTGTCACCATGCAGGGAGTGTTGATGTTGGCCATAGATATGGTTGTGAATATAGACATTATATAAGCAATGTTTTATTAAACATCTTTCTTTGAGGTGAGTGTTTGAAGTCAAAATCCTGAAAATCCTGCATAGCAGAATATTTAGCAGCATGATTTTTTTTTCATGATTTAACTATTCAGAGTAGTTTGCACTTAGTTTTATTCACAATTCAAAACTGCACCACACACTATATGGACCACAATGGCCTCATCCCAATGCCATAGTTCAATAAGATCAATTAAACAATCATAGAGGAGTATGAGTTTGTGTACCTAAATTTTCAAAGGTCAGTCAATGAATGTGCAACTGTATTGAGGTTAAAGAAATGTGCCCTGATAGATGAGCATGTTGTGGATCCTAGTGACATTAAATCTTATGGGTCAAGAATATTTTCGCTGACTTTTATATTATTCACGGTTCTGTTAAAAACAAAAGCACAAAAATAAAAACCGTACAAAAATTTCCCACTACATAAGCAAACACTGTATTAAAGAGGAAGCTCCGCCAGAGCAGTTTTTCTGGGGTGACCCAAACCTGCCCGGTTATCAAATTAATCAGTGACAAATCTATTTCTGCTAATTGATGCTTTAATGTTATTACATCAATTAGCACCCGTCAAATTCAGAGATAACCTTGTCACTGATTAATTTGATAACCAGGCAGGTATGGTTCACCCCAGAAGAACAGCTCTGGCGGACTTCCTCTTTAAGCCATATAATATCATTTCCAATGGCATAATGTAATAACGCATATTACATGTGCTCAAAATGTGACCTCAAGGTGCTCAAAATGTGACCTCAAGGTGCTCGCAGTACCAGAATATTCAAAGGTCATTCTATTTGTGTACAAACATATTAGGATAAAAGAACTGTGTCCTGATAGATGAGCATGTTTGAGATCCCTGTGACTACAGACTTTGGCCAGGGTTGCCAGAAATGTTAGCCCAAATTGCAGGATAAATCATCAAAAAGTCACCCATTTTTCTCTTAATCGTATGGTTTCTACGGGACATAAACTATCAAAAGTCGCGGGTGCCAATGTTGTAAAGTCGTCCCAAATTCTTCTTTACCATTGGTGTTTAGCGGGACAGGAAATTGTCGAAAAATTGTCGAAAATTGTTAGAAAATAGCCCAATTGGGCTTCCAAATCGCAGGGTTTAACCAGCCTGAATTTGACTCATCTGTCCATCCATGCATCCATCAATTCACTGGGCACTTGAAATAGTCATGTTTTATTCAATGCTAATATATGAAGTCAATGGACTATGCATGAAGTGAGTCAAGTCTGGACATTGTAAGGTTCTAGCCTGTCCAAATCTTTCCATGTCTATCCGATCAATATTTTTAAAGGGAAATAAAATTGGATATGGCTTAGGTTACTAATAATGAAAAAGTGGAAATTTGAAATGGTAATGAGAAACAAATGAAGTTTTTGATATTACTTATTCAAGGAGAAGATGCTCAATCCATCTGTGTATAAATAAAAGTTGAATTGAAAAAAATCATGAAATGCATGAATATTCTGAGAG
This sequence comes from Amphiura filiformis, assembly GCF_039555335.1. NCBI lineage: Eukaryota > Metazoa > Echinodermata > Ophiuroidea > Amphilepidida > Amphiuridae > Amphiura > Amphiura filiformis. Next base: position 29,933,895 of record NC_092635.1, read on the forward strand.
GTTTCATTTTGGAAGATTTCATTATGCAAACAAAGTATAAGTGTGGACTAAATTTAACAAAATACTACTCAAAGATAAAACAACACTTATTGCATAAGGTTAAACAATTGAACAATTTGCCATGGATAATTTGTGGTAACTATTTATAGTTGCTTGTGGTAGCTTTAGTGAGCGGATTGCCTTTTCATTATATTCAGCAACTGGCATGCAATACCGATTTATTTTCACACAAAAAGTTTTCTGCTTTATATGAACAATGTTTTTATATTAGAGGGCAAATTTATTCTATAATTTACAACCATCCATAATTATGTCCCCAATGATTCAAGACAATAATTGAATTCAATCCATTCTATTGTTTCAGACAAATTTATAACCATAATGTGATCAAAATCAACTTCCTGAAGTCAGAAGCATGCAACTGTGCATTACTTTCTTGTCCTCAATATTATTTCAATGCAATAATAAACGATGCCTGCATATAATTATAAGGCATGAGTTTTATTTTATCATATTTATTTTGTCATAAAATCCTGATTCATACATTTCTCCTGACAATTTCTCAGTTGCTCACCAGTGTTCCTTTTTAAAGGATTTTTTTTATTCACTGATATGAACTGTTTATTTTGTTTTATAAGAGGGTAAATTTGTTTTGAAAATTTAAGCTTTCTGTCATAATCACCCAATTTTGAAGAACATTTGAAGCAGATGCACTCGCCATACAACCAGTGGACATTTTTAAATGTGACATGATCAAGGTGAATGCAGTCAGCCAGCAGGTCGTGCAGCGAGCGTCTAGTTTCTAACTTCCACGACCCGTGCACACAGCGTGACCTCGGTAGCTCAATGCAGTTGCCTGGTCGAAACCCCAAATTGGAGTTCAAATTTCTCCTTAAAATATCATAAAATAATTTGCTTTTCTGCAAAATATTATATCTATATACTATATATTAGTGTTTGATGATAAAATTATGGCTTAAAACATATTTTGGAAGGTCAAACTTACCTCGGAAAAAAATCATATGATTCGCCTCAAATTTCAGTCAAGAAATGTGGTTATTTTTCACATAATATCGGATCATGATCCAGAAAAACACAATATTTCCAAAGTTTGATCTGTTTTCCACGTAATACAAGTATTCAATTTACATGAACTATTTCCGCCCGGATAATAACACGAAAAATATCTCAACTGTCGACATCAAAATTATTTTCGTCCATGACAGAATCTAATACGAGGAGAATTGTTTATCAGGTCACGACAGAGGTCAAATTTTGCGTTACGTCATGCAAATAACCAATTGTGATTGGTCGATTGACATACAAGATCATGAATATTCAAAATTACGATAGGTAAATAAACCGGAAATAAACAATGAAGTAAACAAGCTATGTTTACCATTTTACGTTACGTGCAGCTGAAGTAATTAAAAGAAAAGGAAATGTTGAAGTGTATGCATGAAAAAAATGTAACCAGGTGGAAGTGGGGAACATTACGCTAGTTATGAAGCTTTGCACTGCAGAACTACGGCGATCGCGATCATTTTATTATGATCGGGGGTCAAAACAGTAAGGTACCGTTCACAAAGACTATTTATCATTCATGAATTAATTTAAATTTATTTAGATGGCACTGTAGGCTAGCATAGTTAGTAGCATGATTTTAATTTTATAAGTTAGTCATGATTCATGATTTATTAAAATGACGACTTTGTTTATTATTTTACATGATAAGTCTCTAGTACTAATAATTCCTGTATTTTTTTTATTTTTTTAAAAATCATAATATCATGATTCATTTTCATTTATAATAAATGTATTTTTATTTATTTTTAAATCTGCTAAAATAATGTCAGCTGACCGTGAGTGATGGTAGCCTACTCAAGTACTTGTGGCTTTTGATACCACGGAATAATCGAAGTCAAGTGGCGACTTCCATATAAGGCTCATATATAATGGACGTTCCCTTGGGTTTGAACGGTTTGTCAAAGACTTGTTGGTTGGGGGGGTGCAAAAAATTTCATCACGAAAAATTTTCGGGGCCCCCTTTTCAGATCTCAATAATTTCAGGCCCTCCCTCATTTTTAAAATGAAAATTATAGGTCAACCCCATACATAAATAAACTCAATTTTCCTGGGAAAATTTATGGTCATAATGTTCCGCCCCCCCCCCCCCCCCCCCCATTTTGTATGAGCACCCCCAGGCCTAACAAGTGTTTGTGAACGGTCCCTAAGCTTAAATTGATTGAATGGATGTCACACTGCCAGGCAAGATACCACACTCTTTTCTAGAAAGATCTGGGGAAATGGAATATGTTATATGTAGGCCCTATTTCTTGCACTCTTGCATCTTCAGCCCAAACTAACTTGACTTTGTTCTTGTTTAAGCAGGCTTCAATGGTTTTATCAAATATTCTGGGGTAAATCAGGGATGGGTAAATCAATGATGCAACATCACACTATCATACATAAAAGTTGCGGAATAAAGCAAGATATTATTGGTCCAGCTTCGTAAACACACTCAGGCTCCCGGCTCAGGCTAAGCTGCATACGGTTACCACACCTGTGGGGTAAATAGCCATATAACGACTACAAAACACTCCATTTTGAAAATTATTTTTATTAAAAAGAAAGCATTTCACTTTTTTTAATTTCTGAAACAGTTGTTTTATTTCTTTTTAACTTCTAGCGGTACAAACTGAATAATCAAATTACTATGGTATTTACATTTTGGAAGAGATTTATACAAATGCAATGCATTGGCAGATCATAGTCCTTCGAGAATGACCTCAGCTATGGGGGGGTCGGCGAAGCCGAACAACGAGGCCGAAGGCCAAGAAGCGATGCCGAGTCGGCTTTCGCCTCGCTATTAATAGATTTTAACCTAAGCCGATAGTCATTCTTGAAGGACTAGCAGATCAATGAATTCAGGAAAAAACATCTGGGGATTACTGGGCTTGATAAAACAATATTTTTCAAAAGCTGATCCTGGATAGGAAAATTGCTAATTTCATGTTCATTGTGGACAAGGGGCATACAGCGCAGCTGCAACATTTTCAGAACCGACTAATCGTGTTTGTGCAATAACAACTTTTCAAGTTTTCGCGTCTGCGTTCTACGCTGTATACCCCATGTGGGAAAGTTCTACGATGAACTGGAATTAACTAATTTTCATATAGATAGTTTATACATGAAGGTGAAGCCGAGTCAAATGAACAATCCAAATCTGATGTAAATTTATGCAGGCAATTGTTCAACTATACAATGCAATAATATTTTCTTGCCGTTTTAAACTGAGACCTTAGGTATTATGGTCTCAGGTTTTAAATATAACTGTGAGGCAACCAAAAAAAGGTTGTTTTACGAGTGCATAGACTTTTAAATTAGTGTCGGTCGGTCAGGACAATTTTTTGCAAACATATTTTGAACATTTCAGTCAAAATCAATAAATTTAGGCAAAAATAAATAAGGCTGATTTTACACAATAATTTAGCACAATTAAAAAAAGAAAATGATTTGTGATTTCAAGCTCAGTACCTGATATTTTAAATTAGCTGACGATGAAGTATTTCCATTGTATTCCATAACCATAATTAATAAATCAAGATCATCGTATTTATAAACTAAATATTTATTGTTCGGATTTGTTCCATTCTACGTTCCAAGCCTCTTATTTCTTTCTGCAGTACGGTGCAGGTCCAGGAATAAAATTCACAATTCCAACCACAAGACGACGCATTGCCTTTTGACGCTCATTTCTCATCAAATACCGTCTCGGTCTCAGTCAGAGATTTGCTTCCATAATTTACAATTCAACAGTCCCCTTAAAAATAATGACAGTCTACAGTCATGACAGTGTTTTAGAGATATTTAAATATGAATTGTAGTTCCTCATCAACCACTGAAGTTCCATGTTTGTCTCTGTTGTTTTCCTCTTTGTTGTGCGGTTTTTCGTGCCTCCCGTCACGCGTCACAGATCCTGGAATTGTAAATAATATAAAAGATAGAACAAATAAATTAATAATTAATTAATTATTTAACAAGATAAAATAATTATAAACTTCAAACAATAACGATTTAAATTAAATTTGCAAGCCATATTATTAATGTAAAATGCTCCACATTGCTAGATCCACAATATTATAATCATTGATTGATTTCGAGTCCATTTCAAAATCGACCCCAATTGCAAATCGTGTTTTTGCAAACTGAACCAAACCACGATGTAATGAATTTGGTATCACACGAAAGCTTACATCCTTCGCTACGTGACTAATTCACTCGCTTTTTCACATCGAATTCGCCCGGATAATAACACGGTTTGAAGATTCCAAATTTCAACACCCCAAATTTTCATCGGAACAACTTTTCATCATCAAACAAGAACAAAAACATGTCGAATTTGGTATCATTCTACGGCAAATTTTGTAAACAAAACTACTCACCGTCCATGTTGACTCTGCTTTTGCACTAGGGGTCACAAATCGCCTCAAAAGTTCAGACATAGTCTTTTGGTCCAGTCGCAAAGCGACTGATTATAGCGAACTCGCTGTTAGAAAATCGGTGACCTCGACTGTGTGTGTGTGACCTGCTGGCTGACTGAATGAGTCACATGTCAGCAATTTTCAATTAGAAGTTTTTTACAACATTTTCTGGCAGTTTATGAATGCTACATTCTGATGCAAACCCCATCAAAATCGGACATCTGGTTACCGAGTTATGAGCAATTTATCAATGGCTGAAAACAATATAAAACAAAATAATTTGAACACTGCTTTTGCCAATATCTCAAAAACAATATTAGCGACATCCGACTCATTCCTCTTGATCATGTCACAAATTAAAAGCAATGATGTTGTTATAAGTGCCACAGGAAAAGCATGATTTAGCAAGTGGGTCATCCACAAAATAGTGTGTGGCACTTGCTGCTTGAATCAACAACACTAAAAAACAAACAGGTCGAGTCACAGAAGCATAAGTATGACAGTTTTTAAATATTTATAATATTTATTAATCCACATGTGATTTAGCAATAATTAACTTATCTTTTCATAAAATGTACAGCCAAGGATTAAATTCTTACATCTCTCCAATGCAGTTTTACATTATCCTAATTCACAACACACTCTCTTGTATTTTTATAAAAACCCAAAATTGGAAACTCACTGCACTGACATTTTTGCTGTGTGTGGGCTCGTTATTTTCATATACGCCTGAAAGCGAGAAAGAGCATATAGCGCTAAGTGAGAATTCAACAAACGATTTACAGCAGCAGCAGCAGCATATTTTCCCAAGGTATATATAGGAAGTAAAAATATTCTGAGCATACATCACAGATGTGTGAATTTAATACAAGTACTTTATGCCCTGCAATAATAAGCGATTGTCAAGAGTTGTTATTTGGACAGTATTTTGTTGAATTTACACCACATATATTGCACTATCATCAATACTTAAACAGTTTATAGATTACGATCATCTAAATTCTCAAAATATCGGAGACAAAATATCGGATAAACAAATTAGAGATGAAAAGAGAAACAAATGCAATCTGCAGTGACATTCCTTTGCGAGTTCCAGGGGGTTGTCACTAAATCCAAGTATTGGCTCTTGTTTCCTATAGAGCGCCTTAGATGCTGTGTTTTTACTCAACGGGAAAAGGGCTTGATGTAAGGTAATATAAGTACAACAACAAGCGAAAAAGGGTATTTAGCTTGGGCTCATTCCATTACACGGTATAGTCTTCTCGTTTTGCCTTGTTGTATGTGTGTGTGTCTCTATCTCGTCTTTTCTGGCTATAGTGATCTGTAATAAAATCATGTTTGATGCTCGTTGTTCAACTCACATGGACTGGTGCGCTAACTCTATACTCCATGTCAGAGTCATTTAACTTCACTCGCTCTTTCAGTATCATTCTTTCCTCTCTCTACCGGCAGCTCTCTCTGCCTTTTACTTATACTCTCTTCATTTCTTACTCTATCTTTCACTCTCCCATCTCACCCCATCTCTCTTGTCTCCCTCCATCATGATCACACACTCTCTCTCTCTTGTTCTCTAATCTCTTTCACATCTCTCTATTTCTCTCTCCCTCACTAGTCTCTTGTTGTTGTCTCTCTTTTTCTCTCCTCCTTTGTAAAATGTATATATCTTCTTCCCTTCCTCGTATTCTATACTCCTCTTTCTCCCTTTTTCTTATACTCTCTTCATTTCTTACTTTATCTTTTACACTCCCATTTCAACCCTATTTCTCTTGTTTCCCTCCATATCACACACTCTCTCTCGTTCTCCCATCTCTCTCTCTCTCTATCCCTCAGTAGTCTCTTGTTGATGTCTTTCTTTTTCTCTCCTCCTTTGTAAAATGTATATATCTCCTTCCCTTCCTCATATTCTATTCTCATATTTCAGTTAGCATAGAATAGCATTATATTAGTAAACATTCCAGAAAATGGTGATGTATAATAGACTTGTGTTGCACACACTGCTCCAAGCGTCATATGGGGCCACGGTGACCAGTATTTATACTAGTGAATCAACCGTTTTTATACCCTTTTTTCTGATTATTTCTTTAACTCTTTCTCTTTCATATACCCATGCACGGTCGATATTTTGATTCAAGAATGATGGCCTGTGCTGGTTGGTTAAACTGAGCAAGAGTGTCAATAATAGCAGTGTATTGGTGTGTATGTGTGTGCGAGAGCGAACGAGAGAAAGAGCGAGTCGTCTCGCTCATGGATCTAGATGGTCTGATTAGGAGGGCATTCAATATCACCTGATATAGGGAACTGCAATCCATAGTAATAGTGCAGTGGTCGTATTACTGCGAACAAAATTAAAAGCTTGTTTTGTAAGAGGACTTATGGGTTAGCGGATAAGATGGTTATGATAGATATAAGTATACTATACTGTCTCTTTAACAAATGTGATTCACATCTTTGAGATAATTTCAGAAGTCACTATGTGAAGCAAGTATTGACATCTAAATTTGGCACTAATTGATTTTCAAATGTTTTGTTAGATTATCACCATTATATACTTTCTAACCAGAATTGAAAACACAACGATGTCACTAATATATTTTTCCTTCATTCATTTTGACAGTAATGGACGTCCATGATTATTTCATTCACTGTTTACAAATACGCAGCGAGTGAAAAGAAACGAGTAAAAGGTGATTAAACAATGATGAATAGCGATTTTCAATGATGTATGGAAGTACGTATGAAAGTGCAACTAAAACAGGTTTCACAAACACATTTCAACCGACTGTACTTCAACCCTTTTGTCAAACAATAACAATATGAGTGGTTTAGTGGTGATTTACCCAGGCATTTTTTCTGTCTTATCAATTTTCACCACAAGGAAGGAAATTTCTTTTGGTTCACATTGGATTTCAGACATTGTGTACTTTTCAAACCTTTTTAGCTAGGTCACTTACTTATTGGAGAGGTGAATCAACAAATGAATTAACAAATAAATAGGAAGGTGTAGGTTTGGCTGTTTCCCTTTGTGCAAAGGTATACTGTGTTAACATGTTAACCCTCTCTACGCATTTTTTCAATTTTTTTTCAATTAAAAAATTTCAGATTTGTAAAATAATTTTCATGACCATATTTGGAATCAGCATGAAAAATGCATTAAAATGAGTACAAACAAGCCTAGTTTTGGTTCAGTGGTTCTTAAGATAGCTCTTGATATTTTGAGAAAATATCTCAAAACTTGGACTTTAAATAATGTTGAAGCCTATGGTTAGCACGCAGAGCATTAATATTCAGAAAGGTGCATAATATCAATTCTATATCAGGTTTTACCTTATGATTATGAGACAGAAAATGTGACATGATCAAGGGGAATGAGTCACATGTCGACCCTGGTCGAAAATGAGTTTTACATATTTTTCGGCTATATAGAGGACATTTCGAGCTTTCAGAAACTGAAAACCCTGTCTTGATATAACTTTTCTTTGCGAAGTTACATCAATTGATCAGTCGCTGAAAACAAAAAACAAAAGAATTTCAACAATTTCTTTGCCAATATCTCAAAATCAATATTAGCGACATCCGACTCATTTCCCTTGATCGCGTCACAAATAAAGAAATCTGAATATGTACAATGTCCTTGCTGCTCAATAATAATATTTTTTGATATTTAAAAAAAACCATAAAAGTAATTATAGCTGTTTTATAAAACACACATATTTGTATAGAAGAATACTTAAATATTCTCATATGTGAAGCCCTTCAAAAATATGTTGTTTTGATGCCAACCTTATTAAAATTAAAAACTTCTTGTTAATATGCAATTTATCAGTAAGTTAAAAAAAATAATTTTGGCAACTTTTTCCAATAATTCAAAAGCATTATAATAGCAACATTATACTCATTCGATCCTCTGATTGTGTTGTCTGTGATGGCCTGGCAAATTTTGAGTTTTTGTGATGTTTGTTCTTTAATGCAATTTGTGCCTGTAGAATTCTGCTGCAGACTCAATTTATGCAAACCTCTCAAAACGCTCAAATTTCAAATCTGAAGATGACATCCTCAGCAGATTCTATGAATTATATTGAAAAAAGTACAATAGAAACATATGTGATGCGATCAAGCAAAATCAGTCAGAACTCGGAAACATTAAATTTTCAGTTTCTTATAGGATAGTAAATAGCATTTGCAAACCTGCATTTTGTAGAAAACCCCATTGAAATTGAACAACCAGTTCCAAAGATATGAGCAATTGAAAAGGTTCCAAAACAATAGGAAACAAAAGAAAATATTGCCTTTATTTGGCTATATCTCAAAATCAATATTTCCGAGTTCCGACTGATTTTGCTTGATCGCATCACATATTAATCCCTTCAATTATCATATTATATTATTGAATTTATTTTACTCCTTCAGCCTTGCCAATGCTTGTTCAACACTTTAATTCTAAATCTAGTCAGGCTGATTGAAAGATGATCAGTTTTTGATTATGCTACATTAAAAAAAGAAGCCTTTTGGAGCCTATAATATGACTAGATCTTTGAATGGTTGAAAATTAATGCAACAAAAAAGCACTTTGAAAAATGAAAAACTAATTCTTCTCAGTAAAATAATCATTATATGATAAAAAGACAGTCTAGCCCAGAGCCTATCACCTGTTTCATATGAGTTAAATTCATCTCAATACTGTTTTCATATATATGCCCTTAAAACAAGGTTGCGATGTCAAGCCAAGTATTTTTTGTTTGTCTTACCAGCAAATCCGTATGCCATTCCAACATATTTACAGATTTGTCTGTGTCATTGAATCATGTGAATAGCAAGGTTATAATATCAATTTGAATGTTTTAAAAAACATGTTTCCATTATTTTGCAATGCAATGCAATGAAGAAAAGAAAGGAAAAAGAGAGACAAGCTAACTTTTGCTGTGTCAATATTATATGGTACATTCAACCGGGGGAGGGGCACTTAACACAAATGACCATATGGGTATGTTTCCCATGAAAGACCCCTGTTGCACCGCTCTGAAAGACCCCTGAATTTTACCAGCAGAGAGCGCTGAAACAGCTAGCTATGATTTTGATTTCAGCTCAGGCTTAAAAACCTCATTTCAGTGTTTTCCCAGGCGATTTTCAACCAGAAAACCAGAAAAGACTGTTAATTTTGAGTATTCGCAGCCCCTAAAGACCACTTTTTACTGTTACGTCCGTCATCAGCTCACAAAAAAACACCAACATATTGAAAATGTATACCCCCCCCCATACATTCTATCAGGCAAAAATCCTGAGAAATATAGAATTTTGAAATATGTAATTCTTTGATTTAGAAATGAGAAAGTAACAAATAAATTTCATTCCATTTGGCCAATACATCGGCTGGCTAATATGTGGTAAATAAGCCTTGACTTGTTTTATGTGGATTAATTGCATATCATCAGTCCATGCATAATTATTTGTCCGCATTAATAGGACAGGTTAAAGTAATTATCTTACAAACATCTTCTTTATACCATACAGACCGTGGATAAGTCAAACATTTGACCGTAAAAAAGTGACCAGTCCAATTATAGCTTTACTGAATTATACATTTTTCTCCAGTTAGTGTAAATAGGGACACTAATTTGATCTCAAATAATTTCACCTAGTACTAAGCTGAATTTATAATAACGCTTTTGACCGTAAAGAAAGAAGAAATATACATGTCTCATCTGATAAGATGAAGATAAGTGTGCGTGATGCGATCCTCACATGTTGTCGTCGTTATCCCGTGCACGATGCCCCGTTAACGCGAGCATTATAGGAAAGCCAGCTAGTACATTGGATAGCAAATTGTATTGAGTTTCTAACTAGAATGTCAAGTAAGTCCTCACCATGGAGCTGATAGAGTGGTATGCTATGCAGACATAGATTTGTCACTCGATGAAATAATGAAACCATCAGTGCCATTTAAATAACTGCCTCTCGAGATGAATTTTTTTAATGGGGATAATTTTTCAGATGTCAGTAATTGGAATCATTTTAAACACATTTTGAAATTTGGTCAGATGCATGATATTGTTTTGCATTTTGTACACATGTTTCCATGTCTTTGTAATGTATATAGTGCTGGTGTGGAGCACGTCTTATATTTAAGGAGCAAAAGAAAAAAGAAAAACAAAATAGATGAACAAAAATAAGAGCAATCATTTCTTCAATTTCTGTAACTTGTGTAAATTATTTATAGTAAAGGAGTAATTGTATTGCAGGCTTGATCAACATGGCAGCACTGCTGACGTTTGGAATATGATGGTTAAATTTCTATGGTTAGAGAATAATATTTATTATTGTTAAATATTTCATGGATTATTTTGGAAGCGTAATGCAGTTTTTTGCCTTGTTCTGAATATTCTGTTACTGGAAAATATTTTCAAAAAATAAAATATGTGTGCATAACTTGATATTTTGCCGTCATTATTGGCTTAGTGATCACACTGAAAAAGACTATTCGAATGCATGATTAGAATGTTCGAATGCATGATTATTATGTTTGAATGCATTGATGAAACTAGTACCTGTGTAATGAGGCCATAAACATAATTATGCTAGATTTGCGAGGCTGTTACTGGAGCTGAAACCAATCAATTAGTCTAAAATGCCATCAAACATGATATTGTACCACAATCAATATTTGTGCATAAATGTGGAGCAATACATTTACTGGTAACTATACTAAAAGGTGCCCTCGGAATATTTTCAGACATGTCTGTATTGCGAAAGACATTTGTGAATTTGACACCGTACGATGCTTCCGCTGTTAGTGTATCGGGTATTCTTATTTTATTCTGTGCTTGCAGAAAAGTGGGTATATACAATAGATACCTTCATCAGTTTGCACTCACCCAATTTATCATGTTTATTGATGATGTAAATACAATATATTTTTATTGAACAAAGATATTAATGTAGCATAATATAACAATAAAGACTTTTACATTGAATACTCCCCCATCAAGACCCTTCACTAATCCATATTTCAAGAGTTAGCATTGTCACTTAAAGGTAATGGTGACTATTTCACTTGAAGTAAAATATAAAGACATGACCTGATCTAACCAGGCCTATGATGGCAATTTTAACAATTGAGTTACTGATATTATCAGTGGTGGCACCAGGAATTTTTAAGGAGGCATTGGAGGGCAAAGTGAATTTCAGGGAGGGGGAACAAAATCAACCAATTTTGCGTATATTGCTGCAAAAAGTTGAAGTTTTTGTAATTTTGGGTGTTTAAGGCTGACAAGGCCTTAAAAGTATTGGGACAAGAAAAATATTTTACAATTTCTTCCTTTTTGCCTGGTTGAAATATTATTTTCATGAGTAATTATTTCTATATTCTACTATTTTTATTATTTTTTTGTATTAATTCTTCAAATGGAATGTTACTCCCTGAGGAAGACAAACTTGCTTCTAGGAAACAAAACAAAGATTTTGAAAGGATGATGAAGGATGCGCCCAAGGAATCTCTCAGGAAAATAAAAATAATACAATTTTAAGGATTTTTAAACAAGAATGAAATCTAATAGAGAAAATTATTGCCAAGAATTCCATGAGTAAATTTAAAATGAGTTGAAAATGTTAGCAATTCATCACTTGTATGATCATGAATTGATTGAATGAGAATGACCAATTTTACAACATCAATATATGAATGACATTGATTTATTATCAATTGTAGCATGTATTCTCATTAATATTGCATCTATTGTTCATCCAAATGTAATAGTCATGATAGTATCGGTGCTGTAAATGGGAGTGGATGCATTATTGTTTTGTATTTTGCACTACTGCACATAATCGTATTCAATGAATGAAATAATGACAAATGTTCATATCTTTGAAACTTGTCATTAATATCTAAATGGCAAAGGCAGCTGACACTGACATGGTCATTATTGAATATTTATGTGCTGCTAAAAACCGGACGGAAAAGAGCCTGAAAATATGGCAAAAATCTAAACACTCTCTTTAAGAACAAATTTTAATAATAAGAAAAAAATGTTTAATGGTATAACTACCGGGATAACTACTAACAATTGTGCAATTCTGTCCAGTCATGCCAATTGAAATCTGTTTGATTAGTTCCAAGTTGTGAAAGAAAAATGCAACACAAATTATATCTGTATAATTTGTCTTCTATTATACATGTAGACAGCTGCATACAGGAATGAAACTAATATGTTGACAACCACAACTTTGAGTTTCCTTTTTGTAGTGTGGAAAACATGAAATTGAAGTGTTAATTTAGAAATTTATATTGGCACAAAAAATATGATGGTAGTAAATCAAGTGTGTTAATGATGTTCCTATGTCGCAAGAGATGCGATTTGAAATGAAAACATAACCATAAATTAAACCATTTTGTTATATTTGGAAAGATTTTAATTGTATTTGGGGAAAATGGGATGAAAATTAAGTGGTTTATGTAGTGATTCAATGTATAAGCAGCTGCTGACAGAACGCTTTCATGTGATTATCTTTTAGAAGAAGAACAGTTGCACAATTCATTTCACTGGAATTGAAAATTTCAAGATTTATAGAGGGTCCAATTAAATTTGTAGCAATTTTTTTTATTCAATTTGTGTTTTTTATTTGCATGTATTGTTAATATTCCTCATAATAAAATTGTTTCTGTAAAGAAAACAGGATCTTTATCTCTAAAATGAAACATGTTACAACAGGCACTCTCGTGCCAAAAAATGACATGTAAAAATTTGTGTTGAATTTAGAAATTGAGCCAAGAGCAAATAGCAAGAGTACTGGTACCAGATCTGCAAATAAAAAGCTTTTTAGATCAATAAAATAACAATTTCTCTGCAGAACGCTAAGGGAGTGAAGTGCCGATTGTGTTGGAATACGGTTTGGCCATTGAAATCCCTACAGACTGCCTTTTTTTACTCCACATTACAAAAATGCATGGTAAGCAATAGGACAATGTTATTGAGTTGAGCTAGTGAATAAATCGGCACGGTTAATGCATGCGCGGATCTAGGAGTGATATTATGTATCGCCGAGTTGTTATCGGTGGGAATAAGAATGTTTATTGATTTGCGTTGGCAATGTCTTGCTGTATAGGAGATGAGATGGATGCATGGTTGTACTCAATTCCTGCGCTCGCTCGTGTCGTCAGTAGTACCATGCAAACATGCCGGTATAATCATGTTTATCAGTAATACACTACTACCTAGCAATTTCCAATATGAAATTTTTTATTGTGTACAAAAGCTTTCCGAAATTGATTTGTATGGATGAAGCATATTAAAGTGCATTGTACGTTTAGAGAGAGCGATACTATGGTTAAGATTGTGATTCTCTGCAACACAAGTCGTAATTTATGCGAAGACTCATCAAAAATATAATGAAACCTTTTTATTAAAATCTACAAATATATAGTGCAGTATTGAATATGAGATACTATGTTATCGTCAGAGAAGATATAGATAAACTTCCCATAATGCATTTCTCCCATTTTAATTTTCTGTACAGATTTGCCATCTAGTGCAACATGAGTCAAAATGTACCTCTATGAACAGAGCACATCCAGATCTTCCAAATATGTTTATTTCTTGACTATCGACTTATGTTTAGCCAGTCTAATCTCAAGGTAAAATAAAAACAAATTAAAGGGAACCCATACAATGCAGGGCCGGCGCAACCTATGCGACAGGTCAGGCGATCGCCGCACCAGTTTTTGAGCAAAAAAAAAAAGAAAAAAGAGAGTGAGAGAGAGAGAGGAAAGAAAGAAAGAGAGAACGAAAGAAAGGAAAAGTATGCACCATATCGGGCGAATTGAGTTCAGAAATGCAAAATTTCCCTATAGGCAACACACTGGACCCCCGTATTGGTCATAACTTAACAGCAGGCTCCCACAAAAACGAGGAAATGAGAGAAGAGAAAGGGGAAAAAAGCTTTAAAAAAAAAAAAAAGGAGAAAAAGAGAAAAGGAGGAGAGAAAAAGTTAAATTGCACGTAATTGAGTAGGTCCATACCTAAAAAACCGTACAGTCGGGTTCGATCAGAAGTAGGCCCTATAATATAGGCCTGCAATTATTTAGGCATTGCTTGAAGGCGGGTCCTCGTACCAAAAGCATGTGCAAATTACTGCGGGCCCGCCGATATGCAGGGCCTATCACATTGTGTCACCAAAGTCATTAGACGACTGACTATAGGGAAAACTTGTTCACGAAAGGCTTCATGGATGGGCCGTCATTCACAAATATTTTCGGCTTTTTCAACATGTTCTAACTAAAATTTTACACACTAATAGTGCCAAAATGGTCATTGGTCCACCAAATCGCTTCAATTAGGTCTTCATTTTGCAAAATTTTCCAACTTCTCAGGGGTAAATATCCCCCTCAGACACCCACTTGCGTAGTGGATAAACAAGTGTCCATTTTCGCTTCTGCTTTCAACATTTGCCAATTTATATTTAAAACAATTTATAGGCCTACAACAATAGGGAAACTAAAGGCTTCATGGCCCGTCATTTCACAATTTTCAGCTTTTTCAAACTAAAATTGTACACACTAATAGTGCCAAAATGGTCCACCAAATCGCTTCAAATAGGTCTTCATTTTGCAAAATATCTTCAGACACCCCCTGCGTAGTGCATAAACAAGTGGCCATTTTTGCTTCTGCTTTCAACATTTGCCCATTTATGTTTAAACATAGGCCTACAACAATAGGGAAAACTTGTCCACGAAAGGCTTCATGCCATGTCATTTCACAAATTTTCGGCTTTTCAAACTAAAATTTTACACACTAATAAAGACAAAATGGTCCACCAAATCGCTTCAATTAGGTCTTCATTTTGCAAAAGTTTCTTACTTCTGAGGGGCACATCCCCTCAGACACCCCCTGGGATGCTCGCTTATGCACATTTTTTACCATTTACGATATTTTATTTTAAAGCACCCGGGGAAGCAGTCCTGGATCCGCCCTTGACACCTTGTATATATTGATGGGTCTACATGTACTTTCAAATTCTCCGCGGCCCCCCCCTTTCCCGGGTTTTGTAATGTGAAGTTCTTAACCTGCATATTTACCAGTGCAAATTGGAGGAAATTATAATAGAGTGAATTGTATTTTTCGTGACTGATTCTCGCATAACCGGGACCTTATTTTGGTGTTAACTTAAGCCTAGAATATCCGCAATTTTGTTTAAAAAACAACAGGAAATGGCCTCTCTAAGCGCATCCAGAAACAAAAATTTTCCAGGGGCCCGAGAGCGGGCCCCTGCACCCCACGCCGTTAGACGCTCCGCTCGTTTCCCTCGCTACGCTCGAATGGGATAGTATATTTATAGCGCCGCACCACTTATAAATCCCTTGCGCCGGGCCTGCAATGGGAGTGTTGATGAAATCAGGTAATCTATCATGTTGCAAAGGATTCTGGGAAGGGTAATATATCTATCTTCTCTGTGTAATTGTATGTTGCATAAATAGTTTAATTTGTTACACAATGAAAAGGTCTGCTAACTCTGCTTGGAGAAAAAGAGACAATTGAACTTGAATGGTATTAAGGAGCTGAATGCTAAAAATATCATAGTACATTTGCAGGTTCAAAACAACATAATTATCATGTTTGTTTCCAATAAATGTCACAAAAATGAGGATGTAAGGTTTTTAAAATCAATTGATTGAGATTAATGTAAAGATGTGGCTCAAGGGTGAAATCAGATATATAATAAAATCAGTCTTAAGCAAGTTAGTCAGCGAAATTACAGCGCTTTGAATCATTCAAGATGTAGCTGGAAAAAGGCGATATATAAATCTGAAATTTGTTTATTAAATTATTTATTTATTTAAGAGATATGTTTCTACTGAGCAAATGTTGGAAAGGTGATGCAAGGAAATACTGGTATTAGGTAATAGTCTCAGTAGAATTCAGGTGAAAGGGTGATGCGGTGTACACTTACTGACAACCATCAACCACCTTTTGAAGTGGGTTCCAGTAGAAACAGTCAAACAGTATACATGGGTAGAAACCAGAGGGTAGAAACAGTATGGTATGGGTGACAATTAAGTGTGTACACCAGAAATCACTTAGAACTGTAATTATTATATAATGTGCCACAATATACAGTGTTAACGTATGATCCAAATCTGACCTAAAGCAGCTTGAAGGTCACAAGAAAGTCTTTCCGTACCTCCGGTCTCCCCACTAAATGCACAGAGAGTGAATGGTTACCTCCTTTTTCAGAGCTGCAGAAACGATCCAGTTGATGTGTGACACCACAGATACCAATATCTGTGGTGACACACATCAAAAATATCAGGAAATCAAAGCGCCATGATGTAAGGTGTTAAACACATTGAAAGAGTCAATGCTTGCGAAAAGTTAACCTTTATTTCATTGCATTTCTGATCATCACGGATCATTGTAAAGAAAACAATTTGTAGAAACATGCAACAAGGTATCAATGGGTGCACCATCAAATTGTAAAGCTTGTCAAGCTTTCATCAAGTGTGACCACAGATCCTGGGTGTGACTTCGACCTTGGGAGTGAAGAAGTCAGAGTCACCTGACAAAAGCTCTATAACCATTTCAATCCAATAACATGCCTATTGAAACCTTGTTGCTTGCAATGCCATTCCGAGGGTCGTGAAAGCCTCTACTTGAAACACATTTGTCGCCAAATTACATTTTTGCAGAAAAATTTCATTTTTATTTGGAATCTTGAGACAGGTGCTCTGTTCAATTCTTAGCAAATAATGCTGTATTGATTACATGTTTATTTGTTCCACTGCATTTACACCCACAAACCTCCTCTGACAGTGAATGGAATTTGTCCACTGTGACGTCACAAGTTGTCACCGTAGCTGGAATTATAATATGCTGCTGAAATTGGGCACAAAAAGACGTACATGCAGGATCTGTGACACACAAACCTCTTTTCTTATTTAATTGATACTATGCCTAGAAACAGTAAGTTAATGAAGGTGATATAACGGTATTAAGTAACCAATCAATTGCAGTGACCCTGATATTCAGAAGAAGTAGGATTGTTTTACATAATGTGCTAAATAACACACAAATTATGTCACGCTTTGTTGAGCCCCTACAAATAAATTTGATAATTGATTGATCTAAATTGAAAAACATGTACAAATCCAATACTGTCTATGAAAATCATTAAATATGATATGTTACACATTTATGGAAGGCAGTTACACATAGTGGGCCTTTTCCTGCATCTTGTTTGTAGTCATGGAAAAAACGAAACAAAACAGTGTTAGTGAGTCACTGTTTGACAGAATCTGCTGCTGTGTCTGTCGTTTGTTTTTTTCATATCGCCTATTTCTCTAGGGTTTCATTTATCCGTTCAGGAGCATACTTCAATTTGCGATATTAGGGGCAAGGTTATAACACTAGAGTGGGAAACAGATTATCGGTTTGTATCTAGCCGAGTATGCCTGTTATTTATAGTATTACCATACCTTTGGCTCGTTTTGCCCCTTGTAGCTAAATCGAAAAGTGGGGATGAAAGGCAACAAGATGCTTGTTTGATGCGCTCATTTTATTGTCCATTTCATTTTACGGGGTAAGAGAAAAAAAAGCGAGGTGGACAGCTGCAGGCGTTGAGTGTCCATCCAGTAAGGGAACAATCACTATAAGCAAACGGCTAAAGCTCTTGTCTTGTTTGCCTTGCTGGAAAACATAAGCCCATGGTCATTTGGGGATTTTCTCTCTTCACCAATGATCGTCTTCGATTACCCTTTACTTGTGCGCTTGCATTTATAGGCTTGACGTGTGCTAGGCAGGAGGGCTGTATGAGACTAAAAACCAGCTAGCAAGCACCAGCTTGCATGCCATTTTTTTTCTAATTCAGACTCGACACCCACTACTGTAATGGTGGTGTGTATACCAGAAAGCGATATTAGCAGCAGCAGTGGTGGTTTTAATGCCAGAGTGTTGTGCTAATTCAGTGCTGACTAGCTAAGCAGTAGGTTATAATTTAATCATGCACATGGATGGGGCATCAGAAAGCAGTATTGACACTGTTTGGCTGTGCTAGTACTAGTAGTGCGCTTGTTGTGTAGTCCTCCTAGTCGTCAGTGCAAGCCACAGCTCTATCATGAGCAGCCGCTCTTTCATCAACCCTGTGACTGTCGTGTAGACACCATAGGAAACCGTGAGTCAATACTTGATGCAATTTATGGACTATATACTAGGGAGTAAGTTTTTGTCTCTATGGATCAAATACTGCTGTTGTTAAGGAATAATCACAGTAACATTTTGTGCATAAGTCACTGGACCTGGAATGGAGCCATTGGATGTTAATCTGTTATGATAAAACAACTTTGGTGAGGATTTACTTTATTTTTCTTTATAAAATGTGATTTTACAATATTCTAAAACATTAAATAACATTTTGCATGTTAAACGCTTGTGTGTAATAAAGCAGCAACTCCAAGCTGCTTTGATATAAGTGCTTGTTATATATTTGACCTCTCATTAAATGGAATGGGTTTGTCAAACCTTGGTGGCTGGTTGAATGCTCTGTGGACCTTTAGAGCGGAAAGGTCATTTCTCACTGTGTGGAATGCAATTTGCCAGTCTTTGTTGTCTACAGTGCTGTGGATGGACTATGCATGTATATTCAGTGTGAGGTGAGTGAGTACAGGAGGTAGTACAACACTTAGGGTGATTTCAGTTTCTTGGATTCGGCTATAACGAGATATGTGTTAATTAGTCTGGTTTAAAACAATGGGAGTTTTGCCAAGTATCTGGATGGCCATTTTGGGATCGGATGTAGCCTAACGTTTTGGTATGTATCATGATTTGAAATCATTTCTTTGCCATGGCATGCATGCAAATTACAGAGTCGATATAACTTGGCTTCTTTTAGTCAGCTGGGTTTCCTATGTTAAGAAGACTATCACTTTTATTTCAGTGCATTTTTTATTAACTCTTTCTTAAGGAAATGTGGCTACTTTTATCACTATGATCGTGATAGGAAGAGCAGTAGTATTGATTTCAAAATTGAAAAAAAAAATGGTGTTGCATGGTACCACACTACTTTCTACATGATGGTGAAATAGCTATTTGCAACTTTTTTTACTATTTACAAATAAGATGGTACTTTCAAATTTTACAATGAACAACAAAAAGATTGTATCAACCATCTGGTACTAGGACAGTACTACTACATGTATATAATAATTGCTCTGCAGATTTCCAATTCATTCGTATTCATGTTCGGGTGTAAGTCTTTTTGAAGATGTTGTTGTTTGAAATTACTATAAATCGGATATATAACATTTAGTTTCAATGAACGTATCATGTAACAATGCTAATTAACATATATAAATGCTTGTATAATTATTGTCACCACAATGATCATCATCATCAGTGATCATCTACATCACCACCACCATGATCCACCAACCGTCAAGCTATCAATGTGGGAGGAGCTTATCCTGCATAAATGCCGTGGGTGATTTGTTATAGAAATCGGCATGTATAGGGCTGTTGCTAGCTGCCACGGACTCTCACTCGATCATTGAATAGAAGCTATGGAGTCAGTCAGAGGAGGTCTTGTTGTTTATTCCTCAATATTACATTCTCACAGCTTGGTTACTACGTGTTGGGGTCATGGCAGTTACTGTGTCAATGTTTAGATTTCTAACAGGTGCATGTCCAATAGCCCAGCCCGGTTTAGAGAGTTGGTAGTGGGCACGGATTTTGTTTTCTTTTATTGGGATTTTGGGGGAAACAATTGGTATTATTTGTGGTCAAATTTTTGTTATAGAGGTGTTTCTGAATATGAATACAGAATTATCTGCATAATGGTTTAAGAAATAAGGTTAGCAGTAAATTGGAAAATTAATTGTGATTTAGTGGTGGTATTATTGAACAGTGGCCTGGATAGGTCTGTTTTCTTTCTTTCCATTTTGGAATAAAAAGCATTACTATCACATTTTTGGACAGATGTTTACAAAATACTACTGATACTAGTGCTCTTTTATGGTGCCCATGCAGGACCAGGATATATCGCCCTGTAAACTAAATGGTTTGGTTAGACAAGATATCCATTTTGAGAATATATTTTTATAGCAACAGGCCCACTGAAATATCACACAAAGTAATGGCTGCAGTCATTTTGTTTTTTCAGATATAAATAATGTAAATTATAACAGTTATGAAAGTGAAATTGACATGTGATGTCAAAAGGTGGGCATTTTACTTATTGATTTAGTATGATATATGATCATTTATTGTTTAATATCAGTAGATTTATTGTCTAGTATTAGAGTTCAGTTCAAATTATGTGGGTAGATCTAGAAGCAACATGGTTACCATTTGAAAACAAATTATGAATAAATGCAATAAAATTTGAATGATTGAAAATGAAAACAATAATGATTTACACTCTGTCAACCTGCTACTGTGACTCGGTTATGAAACATTAATGAATTCATTTTAAATCATTAACTCTTATGCTTCAATCCATTGTCCCATGTTTACGAGAAAGAATTGCCAAAGTCGCGGCTCGTTAAGTTATGAATTTTGCATTGTGATCAAATTTGATTTTGTCATAATAAAGATGAGGCAAGAGGCATGTAGCAGCAAGTCGTTGTACGATGAAAGAAACACGATTCTTGTTTGATGTAGGCGTAGCCACCATACAAAACCCGGAATCATAGAATTTTAGCAGAATAGGTAACAAACCTGTTTGAAAACCATTTAAAATCATAATTAGCTCCAGCGCTAATCATGTTTTTACCGATTTGCATACATGTGGGTGTGTGATCCAGTTGAATTTAATTTTTATAACAGAATGTTTTCTAATAATAAGAGAGCATGCAGTCGGTTAACAATGGTTTTGAACATTAATGAAAATGTTAACATGTTACTTCAAGGCGTATCAGCCAGCCCTATTAATATTATGACTAATTATACCCCGCTGATATTTAAAAAGAACACGCCGTCAGCCCTGCCTTTTTAAACCACGCACTATACAAGCTACAAGCATTGTTTGTTGTTAAGGGTATGGATAGATTGGTTCATAGGGGGACGAAAAGAAGGAAATGACTGTCCGTGTCCAGATAGAGGTTCCCGTCATCAATATTTAGCAGTGATTCGGCTGGTCTGATTATGAAAGCTGAAGCCTAGCTGAGTTGGCTTACAGCCTGGCTCGCTCGTTGTGTGCGATCTGATCTTAATGGAGTAGTTGGGTGGTGGCCATGTTGTTCAATGATTGTGTGACCCTTAAGGGTATCCGTAGGGAGAACACTTTGTTTTACGGCCAGGTCTGGCCAGATGCATGTTTGTTCGCAGTCTACAGGTGTAACTAGGTTGTTGTATATTCTATAATTTTCCTGGTGTGTTAACTGTGATTACATCTAGACACCAGTTTATTTTTTATTTGAACGGGACCCTAATTTAATGAGAAAAACGCCGAAAAAGAGAGGCCCGGCAAAAGCCGATTTGCAGACAATTTTGTAGCTACATACAGCTCATATTCCATATAACAACTACGGAAACCAATCAGTGCCAGAAGTGTTGATTTATATTTCATCCACTTAGGTTTGGCTTAACCCACTAAAAGGTAAAACTTTAAGGCTGATCATTTTAATTATAAATGTAGTGTGTGTGTAAAAGTATATTTCTCAAAATGGAGGAGAGCGCCTATGACTATTGTCCGTTCTGTCTACATGGTCTATGATAATTATTTTCTTACCGAAATATATTCACTTAACACAGACCACGGTTGCCAAACAAATGAGGGCAAACCGCTGGGTCAAATCATTGAAAAGTCGCCTAATATTTTTTTTATCAACCGTTGGTTTCTATGAGATAAAAAACTACCAGAAGTCGCGTAAGCCAATGTTGAGAAGTCATGCAATATTTTTCTTAACCATCAATTGGTGTCTATAGGACAGGAAATTGTCGCGAGGAAAATCTTCAAAACTCATCCTATTGACCTAGGCCTATTACATCGCGGGTTTGGCAACCCTGCAATATATACAGTTATATAACATCGCACCGCATTGTGAGGTGAACGAACTGAATGTTGACATTGTATTCAGTATTTAAAACAAGAACTGTCTTTAACCAGACAATGCGGTTGGTATAAAACATAGCGTGTGATATCATGATATCAACTTCACAAATCTAAAAACAAAAGTAAAGAAATAATTTAGGGCGAAATAAATAAACAGCGTACAGCAGGTGCTATCTTGTCAATAATGATAAGAGGAACATGAAAAAAACCAGCAGAGAGCATGCACCCCAGTAAAGAGTTAAATAAAGCAAGGAAAAATCATAATGTGCAGAAGGCCTACTTTTCGGATGATATTCACAGAAACAAAAATAAAGAACTAAAGATCTAAAAACAAAAGTAAAGAAAATGAGGGCGAAATAAATAAACAGCGTACAGCATGTGATGACTTGTCAATAACGATAAGAGGAGCATGTACCTCAATAAAGAGTTTAAATAAAACAAGGAAAATCATAATGTGTAGAGGCCTACTTTTCGGATGATATTCACTGAAACAGAAAAAAAGAAATAAGTTTAAAGAATTATATATGTTAAGATTAGATAATGAACAATCATACATAAAAATGTGACAGGTGTCTGATGATATTTATACACTTCGAGCAAAAAATAAAGAACTACTTAACACGCGACATAAATAAATAGCCATATTTTATGAACGAACTGAATGTTGACATTGCGGACCAGGATTTGAAACAAGAACTGTTTTCAAAAAGAAAACGCGGTTGGTATAAAAACATAGCGTGTGCTATCATGATATAAACTTCAAAATCTAAAAACACAAGTAAAGAAATAATTTAGGGCGAAATAAATAAACAGCGTACAGCAGGTGCTATCTTGTCAATAATGATAAGAGGAACATGAAAAAACCCAGCAGAGAGCATGCACCCCAGTAAAGAGTTAAATAAAGCAAGGCAAAATCATAATGTGCAGGAGGCCTACTTTTCGGAGGATATTCACAGAAACAAAATAAAGAACTACGTTAGTATGCTTAAAAATTATATAATTTGAAATTAAATAATGCAAAATCATACATAAAAATGTGACATGTGTCTGATGATAATTATACACTTCACCAAAAATTATAAAAAAATACTTAACACGCGACATAAATAAACAGCCATCTATCAAGAATGACAAGAGGAACATGAAAAAACCCAACCTAATATATGAGAGCATGCACCCCAATAAAGAATTGCTTTAAAATAAAACAATGAAAAATCATGACATGTGAAATGTATGTTGATACACTTATAAATAATACTCAAGGGTGAAATAAAAAACACCTTATCTACCGATATTTCCACAGTTAAACATACTCAGTGATCACTTGTACTAAAACAAAAATAAAGAAATACTTCACAAATGATAAGAGGAACACATAAAAAATAAATAAGCGAGCATGTCCCAAAAAAAATTAGTAAAAGATAAAATAATGATAAAACGTACAAGAAGGGGCAAAATATTTGTCGCAAAAACTTATTAAATGCTCATTTGCTCTAAGATATTTAATGTTTGCAATATACTCCTAGTTTATCATTTATTTATTATTTATCTAGGCTTATATATCTTTTATTTATTTAGCGTAAGTGAAAAACTGTCAGGAGAAAGTGCTCAATTCTTTATTGAAGAGCGTTCTAGTAGTTGTACAGAAAATAACAGTTAAATGTTACATGTTTTAGTAGTAACTGGCAGTTTCATGCTGCACACGTCCATATAGGATGGCAACAATCATCAGACTGATAAAACAAGTTCATTTTACAACAAAAAACATTATTGATCAAGAGAATACATAAAATCAATTATTGATTACAACAAATCAGTTCTGTGCTGGAGGTATTGCCAGGTGAAAAGTTGCTAGGTGATGCTGAATTGTTCCAGTTTGTGCTTATTTCTGTGCCTGCAATTGGAGATGAGTTCGGAGCGCTTGTTAAGAGTTAAGTTTCTTTTATTTATTTATCTATTAATTTAGCTATTTATCAATTTATTTCAATATCATTATTATTAAGTGCCTATTTATAATGATATTTAAATCTATCAACATTATGCTTACGTCATCCAGGAGTTATTATCCCACTTGAAATCGCCATATAAACACAAATTAATAAAGAAATACCCAATGGGTGAAATAAAAGCATGATCTATCTTTTCAAGAATGAAAAGAGGATATAAAATATAACAGAGCATGTCCTATAAACATGATAAAGAATTATTTAAAATCGTACAAATGTGAAACATGTAATATGACATATACTTAAGGGATCTGGAATGAGCGTTTTGAGCGTTTATTAGTATTTTTGTGGAAATGAGAGCACATCAGACATATCGAATTGCATTCTGAATACGAAGAATGTCTTTCTCATATCAAATAATTTTCATTTTTTGAAATTCACGATATAATGCAAATTTTATGACAAATTATTAAAATTTGATATTTTTCAAATTTTTGATATATAACAGTCCTCGAAGTAAATTTTATAAATCTAATGACATATTCTTAAAGTGTATGTAGCTGGGAGGAAAAGCCGACGATCAATTGAAAATTTTGACCTTTCATATTGAAGATATGGATTTTATTTCCCAAAAAGACCTTTTGGGGGAATCCATATCTTCAATACGAAAGGTCAAAATTTTCAATTGATCGCCTGCCTTTCCTCCCAGCTACATATACTTAAAGAATGTATCATTAAATTTATAAAATTTACTTCGAGGACTGTTATATATCAAAAATATCAATTTTTAATGATTTGTCATAAAATGTGTATTACATTGCTAATTTCAAAAATCAAAATTATTTGATATCAGGACATTCTTAGTATTCAGAATGCAATTCGATATGTCTGATGTGCTCTAATGTCCCACAATAAATACTGTCCAAACGTTCATACCCCAGCCCTTAACATAAAACAAAATAAAACGGTCATGATAATATGACATTAAGGGCTAACACCACTAATGAAGCGCCTTGGTTGAAATGCACGTGAAAATTAATGTCTTTCTTTGCTCAATTTGAGGCCTTTTTGGCTCTCATAGTTGCCTGATATACCCCGTTACATTTTATTAAGAAACAAGGTAGTATAGTTTCTCTCCATTGATTTTGCAATAGCGTCTCCAGGAGGGGGGCTCAGAGGGGCTTTCAGATTTATGCGGTGGGGGGCTTAATGGCTAAAATCGCCAAAAACCGCCTGATTTTACATATCCTCTAGCGTTGGTTGTCAGTAGATTGCAGTCACTCCTCATCAAGTGTTGACAAAGACAACAGTGGTTGTTGAAACGCATACACAGTAAGTGCATTTTCTTGGATCAGATACTACGAACTCTGGTTTACTAGTTTACTCTACCGATCCTGATGAATTTGTTCAATCAATAACGATCTCTGGGGACCAATCACAAGCCAGATTCATTTAAAGATGCATTACATCATGACCAATTTTAGTTAGGCCAGAAATTGGCCTAACTCTCCATAGAATCCCGTGTTAAAAAGTTATCCGCAATCCAAAGTCAGTAGTCCACTTGGGAAGCTAACAAACAGAGGGCGACGGTGACTGAAAAGATTAGATGTGAAAATCTATCAATTGTGCACAAATAATAATCAGAGTTTTAAGCTTAAATGCAATAGCCAGAAGCACAATTGGCAAGTGGAGTACGGAGAAGTCTAGCTACACCCTGGAAGGGAAAAAAACAGTATTTGAAACGAGGAAATGTGCAATATGACTTAATGTAATACATTAGAAAAGGCTTAAAAGGCAACTATTAGACCCTGATTCATATTTAATCATCATTTAGGCCTGTAAATTAGATTGTCTGTGTAAATTTAGCAGGATCCGACTTTTTATGACGACTTTCAAAATGTGTTACATTTCAGAAACACCAAGCTGTTTGTGAGGTGGCGTTAGCTGTATGGGTTATAGGTTGAACTTTTTACAATATTTCTGGAAAAAAATCCTGAAATCCATATATTAATTTTTACAATGGATGTCGTCATCTGACCTTCTGCTTGCAGAAAGGGGAAGTTTTGAAGAACTGAGTTGTTTTCCCGGCCCCTGTCTGTACAGAAAGTCGGTGGGGGTTATTTACTGGTGTGCACCCTAAAAGGCCCTTGTCATAACCAATGGTGGCGGCATGATTTTTCCCGTGCATGAGGGTTTAGGGAAAATTAAATTATATGTCTAAACTTGAGGTTGCATGTGTAAAACATGGTCTTTTTTTAACGCATGTTTGGGGTATTGAAATGATATTTTTTTGGCTTGCACAATCATGGGAAAGATCCATGTCATACATAAGAGATTATAGGACATACAATACTTGGTAGGCCTAATGATAATGCGTAAACTTTGTACCTGTGTTAGGGAACTGAAATCAGACTTAAAACACAAACGCGTCATTCGAGGCTCTGTCTCACCAGTTGCATTTACAAGGCCCTTGTTATAACCAGTGGTGGCGGATGATTTTTTTCTGGGGGGAAGGGTCACACAAGGTTCTGAACAGAAACGTCACATACGGACCAACCCACACTACCGAGAACCGCGAATGCCGAGAACCGCGAAAGCCGAGAACCGCTCTAGTTTAGTTTCCTGTTGAATCCGTTATGAGGTTTATGTGTTGAGACATTGGTCGTATTATGTCAATTCACAGTGGGTGTAAAAGAGTTTAAATACCTTTTGAAGAAGTGTGCATAAAATTGAACTGCTTTTCAACTCTGATTGACTTTATAAACTCTGATTGACTTTAGGATGATAGTTGGATTGACTTTACTGATTATAAATATTATCAAGTTGTGATTTCGATTGAAGCTGTTCATGTAGGCCAGGTTACATTCATGGATGCACAATATAAAGGGGCTTCTGAACTCTAATTGACACTTTACTTGGCCCATTTTGGTATCAGTTGTGTCAGACAGTTATGAATATTCCTGAGTTTTTGGTCGAAGTTTTGCACTTGAATTTGACCTGTAGATCTAGCCTATATGCACACCCATACTTTTATGAACCCCATGGCTAGGATCCACAACATGCTCATCTATCAGGGGAACAGTTCTTAAACCCCAATACATTTGTACATTCATTGAATGACCTTTGAAGATTTGGGTACAAAAACTCATACTCTGCAACTTGAGGTCAAATTTTGCACTATGATTATGTAATTGAGGTTATTGTACTATGCCATTGGGATGAGGCTCTTGTGATCCACCATAGTGCATGCACTTTGATGGTTCCATGAAGTATTTGTCATTAACATACCAAGTTCAAACGTAGCAGCCATTTATAGGACAAAAGAATTGGTGAATACATTCTGAGGTCTAAACCCTCCACAGGGTGTGTGCACTGATTTTCCAGCTACTGATTGACAAAGAAATACTCTCAATTCAGTTGGAATGTTACCTGACAAAACTTTTGTATCACTATCAAATCAATTACTGATGAACGAGAATGTATAAATAATCACAATTATTTTGGCATGCATTTAAACTTGGAAATTTTATTGATTGAAAAATAAGTTGTCAGTCTCTTGCTTGAAAAAATTGGTCATATTTACATTGTATCAAGTTTGTGCTGATGTAGTGCCAAATGGTCATTGTGTTCACTCAAAATTTTAGTTGTTAATAAATTTCCATATGATAAGGGCCTACATGTAACATAAAACCGGGGTGATTGCAATTTTGGATTGGTCGGCTGGGTCTCCTAAAAAAATTGCTGAAAAATTCTGGTAAAATTGTCACAAATGTTGCTAAAAAAAGACCTCCCCTCTTCCAGTGATAATCCTTCTACGTTTGAGATTTAAATCACAAGAAGTCAGTTTAACACAGTTTTCCATGTCAATTTGGAATAGGCCTATATCATGAACTGTTCTCATATCCATTTATATCACCTGCCATGATACACAGATGGTTAACTGGTATAGGCCCAATAATAACCCTAACCTCAAACTTCATATAAAGTCTCCAATTTCTGCCATTAACAAAAAAATAAGCCTTTATCCAGAAAACCAGCATGAAGCTTACAATCGAAACTATCAGTCAACGTACTCAACGCTCTTTAAAAATGGTTAAAATGGTGAAAAAATGGCTGGCTGTGTCTGTATGACTTGCTAGTATTAACCACTGGAATGGGGTCATGAGCGGTTGATGTCGGGGAAAGTGCAGGTTTAGATCAATACCCAGTGTTCCTGTGATGTTTGTCTGAGTGTACCAAATGTCTCAGCATGCTGGACTAAATTGTCAACATCCTTGTATGATTGTTTTCCCTATATGGGTTCAAGATTTCCTAAGTTTTACACAAAATCTAAAATGGACGATTATATAAAGTCCAAGAATTAATGTAGAGGCCTAGGGGATCGTTTGTTACATGATGGATGGTTAAATGATTACTAGATATGTAACTAAGTTAGTATAAATACATTTTGTTAAATGACAACTTTAAAACATTTCATGATATGAAAGAAGTGACATTTATCAAAGATTATGATGCATGACATCTGTGAAATTGTTTTTATTAAAGGAGGATTTCGTGATCCTAGCATCCTCGTTTAGTTTTCTTTTTATGACATTTTTCAGTACATATCCACAAAAAAAGCCTATTCCCAAAATTTCAGTTGATTCCGATTTTGTGTTTGCGAGTTATGCATGATTATGTGTATTACACTGCTCCATAGACAATGTGTTATAATTCAAATTTCACGATATCTTAGCTGAACGAATTAATCTGCAAGAGATATTTTGTACATAAACATAATGTAGCCAGAGGTTTCCAGCGATATAAAAATCTCAACTTTTTTTGAGAAAAGTGGGGGGATGAGGCTGTGGATCACGAAATGCCCCTTTAAGTTGTAACCAAAAGAAATGATAAATTTCTTCATTGTAGGGCTGGTATATTTTATTGTTTTAGTAAAACAAATATCTTCACATCTCGGAAATAATATGATATTATTTTATTTACCTGTGTGAGAGTGAAATGTAACAGAATTAATACATCAGAGGATATGTATTTTTATCATGTGTGATGCGCAGAACAATGGGAACGAGCGAGAGTGGCTTCAGGCAGTTGGCAGTTACAGCTCTAGTTACAGTGTCAAGCAAGAGAAGGAAAACACACTTGTATCAATCAAATCCTACCAACCAAACTATTGTAAACTGATGGGTTAATTTGCTTCAACACAATATACTATCTTCCATGTACCCAGAGTTGCCAAAACATTTTCTCTTAGTAACTAACAATTTTCTACTCTATGGGACAGGAAACTATCAGAAATCACAGGAGCTAATGTTGAAAATCACCCAATTATTGTTTCTTATTAACCAAATGTTGGTTTCTATGGAAAAGGAAAGTTGCATGGAAAATCTTCAAAAGTCACCCAATTGGACTACCAAATCATGGGTTTGGCAACCCTGATCTTACCTCTGCTGTTTATACAATTGTTGTAAAGTGAATGAAAATCAAGACCTGTTTTTTTTTTTTGGATTGTGAGAATTTTATACAGAGATGGTGTGATCAAAGTATTGGTGTGATGGCATACTGTCTACATGTATGCTGATGGCAAGATTAATGGGGAGTCTTGTTTGTATGTTGACAGTATAGGAGGTTGAATTTCATGTCAGTGACATGAGTCATGTTGCCAAAGATTGAAGATTTAAGATCATTGTTTTGATAAAATTTACAAATTTTGGTTGGAACAGGCAACATGATCAACATTTTTTCAAAATAAATCAATAACTTCTAAGCATATCAACAATTCTTTTTCAAATAATGTAAAATAATTTGTTGAGATTGACCCACCCTGTATAGTAATTTAGTGGGTCACCTCAAGAGTTCAGAATTCCATTGCAGACAGCTTGTTCCAATATGCGCATTATAATCAGCCATGTTTGAAAATCTTTCAAGATATGATATTTTCAAGAATCACTGAACAGGTATTGTATGTTTATTCTAATTTGAATGTATTTCTTGGTTTTAAATTCATAGTATCATAACAAATTTTTGATAAGTTAATTTTGTTACTAGATATTCACTTGCAGAAATGGAAATATATTTTGTGGATATTCTGCTGATAGGAAGGAAATGAGCAGCCTTACTATATGGGAGGTGTATGCCTGGTAGATAGATACCGAGGATGATGATGATTACGATGAGGAAGGAAGGCCAATGATTGGCTGTGAGAAGGCAGCGGCAGGCAGGGCTGAACTATGGAAGTGATCTCCGTTATCGAGAAGCCCAAGGCGTCAAATTCAACGTACTCTAATTGACAGATAAAACATAAGAGGTCTTGAGTTTGATGGAACATGTTGTTTTGATTTATGCAAATACCAGGCCAGGCATGTTAATTATCAGCGAAGGGAAATACTTGGGTGTCTTTGCTTATTAATGGGAGTGAACCTACTTGGTGATAGGAATTGAAAGGTGTATTGTTTTAATAGTATCATTAATCAAGC
Organism: Amphiura filiformis; assembly: GCF_039555335.1. Lineage (NCBI taxonomy): Eukaryota > Metazoa > Echinodermata > Ophiuroidea > Amphilepidida > Amphiuridae > Amphiura > Amphiura filiformis. The sequence continues at coordinate 29,964,831 of NC_092635.1, forward strand.
TCTCCTGTGATATTGTTTATTATTTGAATCCTTAGAATTGTTATCATTATCAGTATGAAGATGTTAAGTTTGATATTACATTGATACTGTTAATATTAAATTTTAATCAGTGATGACAATGTTATTGAATAACTGCTGAAATATCATATTAATGTCCAATAAATATTTATATTAAGATAATCTACTTTATTGTGAGATCTGAAAAAAAAATTTCATGAGGTAATTGATCATTGAAAGTTAAAAATGCAAATGCCACTTTATATCCTGGTTCTAAGGCTAGCTTCAGACTCCGTATTGTACGTACAATATTGTATGTACAATACTTTTCGTGACGTCAAAAAGTATTACACGTGCAATAAATATACGTGCCACGACGAGTTGAATCAGATTAAATAACGCGCTATAACCCTGACGGTTCATTGTTTGCTAAATCCAAGCGAGGTCACCAGCAAATCTATGCAAGAGAAATTTCTACTGCTGCTGATGAAAAATCCTAGAGTGCGTTTGGAGGTTCTTTCTGCACTTTACCAGTAGCCTAATAAATTCATAAAACAATAAAAATCAAATAAAGATTTAGGGCAAATGTTTTTACTCACTGCTCATCTGATCCACTTTCCCAGGAAACTAAATACCGATACTCCTTAGTTTTTCCCTGACTTTCCAGACATAATTATGAGTAAACATCAAATTTAATGTTTACAAAACAATCAAATATATATACATTCTTTTGCATTTTGTACATAAATATTGATATCAATAATGTAAGAGTATGTCTATTTTTAATCATATACTAATTCCGCCATACCCAAACATATCTTATTATGAAATCGTGTAATGGAAGTGGAACCCAAATTCCAATCAAAAATAAAAACAAATTTGTTATCAAATACACTAGGCCTATACATTGTATTATAGGAATTTAATAGATGGTTCATTTTAATAAATAAATAGATTAACACGGGTAATGGACAAGAAATATTTGGCAATACCGGATTTACCAGAGAGCCAGTGGATAAAGAAATTAATTAAAATTAAAACAAATTAAATGAGAAAATGAAAGCAAGGACATTTGGCGAAGTATTGTTTTAGAATTCAAGGAGTCCTAAATGTTATCCTGGCCCCAGGACACTGATTAATGTAAATTCGACCCATAGTTATTTTATCTACTTTTGCCAGCATTCAACCTGTTCAATGTGATTTATGCCTATTTTTAATAAAATTCAAATCTGACGTATCAACGTTGTATCGTGCACAAATTATGATTCGAGACTATTTCATTTGACACGGTTGTATGGATTTCAGAAGATCGGTCCTATAATAGATATCGATTAGAGAATTACAGCAAGAGGCTTTGAGGATGCCGTATCCTCTTGACCATCAACCAATCAGAGAGACATATTTCAGAATTATGTTCGTAGGATTGAAACTCTTTCAACTCTGAAATATATATTTCAAGTAATCTCGTTTCACATTAACACGTTTATGGATGTATTGGGATGATCATAAGTAGGTCTATAACATACACCATCATAACATGCCTCAACGATATCAACATGTAAAAAGCTGTTGCAAATTCATAACACAACGTGTTATAATGTATTATGTTATATGCCAAAACTTTAAAAAACAATGAAAATATCAGTATCAATCAAATCAAAACCATAATAAATACATAGGCCTACAAATAATACTTAAGAAACTGACTAAATCAATATATGACTAAATGTCAGTATAACTGAATCGCTAAATCAATTAATCAATCAGTAATCAATCAATCAATCAATCAATCAATAAATAAATAAATAAACAAATAAATAAATAAACAAATAGGCCTAAATAAATAAATCTATAAATAAATAAATAAATAAGAACTGAATGTGCCATTTATATTATTATTACAATTTTAATATTATTAATATCGTTAGTATTAATAGGCCTTTTAATATTAAGTACAGTTGAATACAAAAAGACATGAAAAGATGTTCATCATTCCGTTACACGAACACTCACTAAATTTACCACTCTTAGAAATTTGGCAACTACGTATCAATTAAGCAACCAATGATTGTAGCACAATATATTTTTTCACGGTACATACTATTTATTGCACGTGTAATAATTTTTGACGTAACGAAAATTATAGTACATACAATATTATACGTACAATATGGAGTCTGAAGCGCGCTTAAAGCATAGGCTAATAAATTATAGCCAGGTTATATATGCCTTCATTCAACAGCTATAAAGGGTAACTGAAATATTCATACTGAAATGTATAACACCTAGCTGTACACACATACATCACTGGAGTCAATAATTTGACTTGTCAAGTGATGTCTGAATTCGAAAAGTCTTGTTTCAGGAATGCTGGTCTATTTATATAGTGTTTACCACTGATCAGATGACCTATAACCACGTGAACAATGTCTGATATTGTCCAATGTTAACCAATTCTTTCATATATCAAATACTTCATCATCATCATCCTTGTCATTTGCAGTTTTTAGAACTCTGATATGATATTCGGGTGTTACCTTTCAGATTTCAATAATGCAAAAGGTCACTTGAAAATGGAGAGTTCTTTCTACAGCTGTGGACCAACTCCCTCACTTCTGTATACAAGAAGGTATTTTAGCTATGAAATGACAAAACAAATAGCTACATAGGATGCCGGATGCCTTTCATTCAATTGCAATTTAGAATTTCATAGGCTTTCTTCAATGTACTTTGAGTAGATATAAAAATAGTAAGTTTCATATCATATGTAAAATTTGTTTTACTGTAAGTGAATGTAGTCAAGTATTTGTGTGGGTGCAAATCTATGGTGGGTGGCAGTTTGTTTCACCGAAGGGCCTCTACAACTTACAAGCGTCAATATAATCATGATAATTATTGTAAACTACATTATTCTTTTATGAAAACTAAGCCTATACTGATCATGTTTGTATGGTGTAAACCTGTAAGGCAACTCTAACCTCCCACCCCCCTCCTTGGTTATGCCACTGGATTTTACTTATGTAAGCATATCCTTCAACTTTGAACTTAAATTGTGATATTTTATGCTGCCACGCCACATTCACCACACACGCCCATCTCTGACATATCAGAAACATAATCGAGCTCCCTGGCAAGCATGGCCTGTTTTAAACTGAGATGATCCCTGCGTTGTGATAGGTGAAGAAATAGTAGAAGTCAATTTGGAATTTTGATCCGTGGCAGGAGAGCGTTAGTTACAGTTGACTTTTAACATACTTTGTCTTCCGTTTGCTACAGCATTGGATTAACACAGGATAGGTTGTCTCCATCTTGATTCTGTACTTTGATCAATTGGCCTGCTGTGCCGATTGGGAGGTGAAGAGGTTTTGATACATATGTTGCAATGTGCCTTTTCTTTGAAGTATTGAATTTTGGATTGTATGAAGCTTTGCATAATAGCGATCCTTGATTTCAGGGTGTAGCCAGGAATTATTTTGGGAATAACCAAATATTTAGATAAATATTCAGACTTTTTTAGGGTGCGCATAAAATTTAAGGGGAAATGTTTTGTGATCTTGGGCCAGATTTAAGGGGATTTTTGGACCATTATTTGGCCGATGGAGCATCTGCCCTCACCCCCCCACCCCCGCCCCCTATGGTCTTGTGAAACCTATAGAAAAGGATCTCTAAGCTTAGAGCCAAAACAGTCCAGTCGATGTCCAGAGCATCCCTTAATAATAATATAGGGTCTATGTCCTGCGTGTCATCAACATACAAATGACTGATACGGAGTAAAATGTGCATTAATGTTTACTTGTCAATTTATTGAGACCTTTGATTAATGATTCTGGTTGAACACAGAATGTTTCACAATCATTTCCTTGACATGCCCAAATGGTTCTCAAAATCAAATTAACTATGCCTCGTCTGCGATTGTTTTTAACTCTTGATTAGATAGTATTTTTCTAAGTGACCAACAGGAAGTGACCACTGACCATTCAGTGATGAATATCTTTCGTAAATATACTCTTTCATACCACCTCCAGCAATATTCATATCAATTGCCAGATGCCCTTGCTTGTCTCTCTATAACGCTGCGCTACCCGCCAATAACAAACAATGAACAAAATTACACATAGTATTCCTATTCATCAAATAAAGAAGAATTTACCATACCGTTGAATTGATCCAGAGTGAATGTCATTTCACTCAGGCAGAATGCCAGAAATGAAAACAATGCTTTGGCCATTTCCTCACGTGCACGCTGTGTCAGCAAGGTGAAATGAAGTATAAAGGTATATAAAAAGCCAAATCTATCTGACTTAGGGTTAGAAGCGATGTGTGAATCTGTGCTGCATGATGGAAATTAAATATAGAAACTCAATAGCCACCTGCGTAAATGCTACTAGTAAGACAATTCTGTGCGGCCTTTTATTTTTAAATATTGTTTAGTATGTGTAATGCACCCATGACTTTTATTGCATAGTTGGCTAAATTGTTAATACAAATACATTTCTCATTTGTCACTGAGATAAAGAAAACAGGTCTTCTCTATTTATATGTATTCAAACCAAAGTAATAAGAAACCATGCTGCAAATAAATTGCTATATTTGTTGTATGCACGTGCATTGTACATAATGAGGAAGCCTGGGAGCTGTCCCTTGCTGGAGGTAAGTCCGACTTATTTACCGATAAAATTGTAACCTGCTAGACAGGTACTACTCACTAGGATCCACAACATGTTCATCTATCAGGGCACAGTTCTTTAACCTCAATACATTTGTACATTTATTATATGACCTTAGAAAATTTGGGTACAAAAACTCATACACTGCAACTTGAGCTCAAATTTTGCACTGTGATTGTTTAATTGAGGTTATTGAACGATGCCATTGGGATGAGGCCATTGTGGTCCATAGTGACTGAAATTGTACTCATCCGGCAGCAAATTTATCTGACATACATGTACAGGAATAGGAGGATGTTCAAACAGACTTGCATGCATGCGTGAGGAAGAGGATCCATATACATCATTTATGTATAGTTGCGATTATGTAAAAAACAAACTCAGAAATGCAGAGCACAGATCTGTGCTCAAAGCACTTATACCAAAATGAAAAACAAAATAGTGACAACACATTAATAAAAGATGACAGAGTTGAGCTGTTATGATGAAATTGACCTATATATGCTTATTGATGTAATTGATCCATTATCGACACAGTTAGACATATAATTTGTATAGATATATCTCTCTGCATGTACCTTTAAATGAAAATTGTCTGTAGATTTTGGGTCTAAATGCTACATACTAATATCCCACTGGACTTGCTGTCAGACATATATTCATATCTATTCCCTGTGTGAGATAACATGGCTACATTTTGTACTTCAATGAAGAATCACTACATGTAATCCCTGTCATGTAAAGAGTTGACAAGACCTCTTGGGGGAAAGTTTGATGACGTTTCAGGATATTTTGAGGTTTCCTATGTTGGTGGTATACTAAGTGAGGCTTACTGAGAAACCGGAAAATGTAAATTGACGATGGCTTTGTTGTTGATAGGTTAGGTTTACAATGAGAAGAGGCATCATGAAAAATTGAAAGGTTTAGATCTGTACAGCTAATTAGCAGGACGGAGGGCGATTTATTTTTTCGTTGTAATGACTTCATTGTAATGTGCATGCAGGATGTGACGGACCTTGCAACATTTAAGTCTTGTATCCATCCAAACACGTTTCTACATCATGTGTCTTATATATATAAATCATCTTTATTCAACATAAAGAAAAACACATATAAAGCCCAGATCTACTGCAACCCATTCCGGTTGCAGGCAAGGCAGGACAAAATACAAACATTTAAATAAATAAACAAAGCTGGAAATACTCATGGCGGGAAGAAAAAGTTAAATAATTTCATTTACATTCCAAGATGTTTCATATCTGGCGATGAAAATGGAATAAGATGACATTAGCGCCGATTTAATCAACTGGGTCTTGAGATCAGAATACTTTGTGGGAAGATTGAGATCTTTTGACAGACGAGTCAGACTATTCTTGTTGTCGGCGTCAATGAAGCCTCTTGAGCCTACTTTGTTGTTGATAGGTTAGGTTTACAATGAGAAGAGGCATCATGAAAAATTGAAAGGTTTAGATCTGTACAGCTAATTAGCAGGACGGGAGGGCGATTTATTTTTCGTTGTAATGACTTCATTGTAATGTGCATGCAGGATGTGACGGACCTTGCAACATTTAAGTCTTGTATCCATCCAAACACGTTTCTACATCATGTGTCACATATAATTGAAAATAGAATGAAATGATAATTTGTTGTCTTTTTCATGTAATGATATTTGGAATATGAATTGAATAATGTTTAATATGATGTGTCGTTTTGTGAAACAAGCGATGAATTAATATAATGCCAAGCAGAAGACATAACACCGTTCATTATACAGGGAATGAACAATATAATTTGTTTTCCAGTACAAATCTGCATTCCTCACTCCCTCGGTTAAGATATCAGACTCACTTCCTTCAATATTGTGAAAATGTATACTGTTTACGTGCACAACTGCACGAACTCCATTCAGCGCTCAACTTATTAAAAGATTTTTTAAGACTTTCTTCTCTTTCACATCAAAAATTATCAGTGAATTTAATACGACCTATTGAAACATGATAGCTTTCATTTTCAGATATAGATTTTGCATTAAATTTGTTAACATATTCAAATAGCTTTTGTTGTTGACTTAAACCGACATATCAGACAGTCAACGAGGGAGTTAAAAAGTACGAGATTAAAGCAGCTACATCTCAACGTGGATGTGCAAAGCACACCGCATCCTCAACGAGCTACTTTCTGACAAAGTCAGGTTTAACAAAACTACATGTCTGCTCAAAATCCTACGAGTCGGGCTTAATTCCAGCGGGATTCAGCATCGTAGATTGTGGCTAAATGCTGCAAGTGGGAAACTTGGGGCTGATAACGCTTGTGCTGGCTGGCAGGCGACTTTGTGTATAGTCATAGTTTAGTCCCGCCATAAGCTATATACTATGGCTGATGTAGTAACATGATTTTTAAATGTTTCTCATGATGCTAGGCTTTCAAACATTTGTCAAATGCAGGTATAAGCTTTCATTATGGGAGATTCTCAAATTATGTGCTATATTAAACTTATTTCATAAAATCTATCAGTAGTAGGTAACTAGGCATGTTTGTTCTTGTTTTATATTTTCAATGTAGTAGATATCCCACAATCATTATGCATGTGTTAAAAATTATTTGATATTCTCTTCAGAAATGTTTAATTCAAATGTGACCGTCATGTCCGCTTTGCAAGGTTAACATCAATGATGTGTGTAACATGATTTTAACATTCATATAACATCCTCATGTTGCACTTTATACGATGTTCTTGCAGCATTTTATTTATCACTTAATGCTCTGTAAGTCATGGTACTTGAAGCATTAAGTACTTTTTATACAGTTTCCCACAAAATGGAGATTCGCAAGTGGCTTTTAAGGTAAAAAATGTGAAAAGTTCAACATTTTATGCTTGTTACTATATTTCTAACACTATATTCAAAGAGCCTGTTGCCTATATTTCTGCTTCTAGCAAAAATTGTGTAGAAATATTTTCGCAACGCAGATGCCAAAGCGCCCTCCCATTTGTAATATGCTCTATTTCAGATTAAAGCCTGGATTTTTAAACTTTGTCAACAATGCTCTCTAAATTTTCAGCTCAAGGGAAACTGAATCAGTTTTAACATTTCAGTAAACAAGGCCACTTTTCATCACCCAGACTTTGGTTTCCAACTTCCCAAAACCTAAATTTCACTCTAACCCCTTTCCATACGTCATGATACATGACATTATAGGCCTACCCTAAATGAAACACTTAATACAAAACATTGTTTGTGTGATATTTTGTTTGTTTGTTTGTTGTTTCTTCGCTTCCTCCAGTTTTACAATATTCTCTTTGGTTTTTGACATGCTGAAAATTAAGTCTTCTGTTAAGGCTCAAGGGTTTTAGATTTAGTAAACAGAGTCTTCCAGTTTTCTATTCTTATCTTGAAAAAAAAAATGAAGACAAGTTTTCTCTTCATTCCCATACAATCAAGTCTCTAAGTATTCAGTGCTGAAGGGCATCTCCCCTTAGTAACCAAATTAAACAACAAATCAAACTCTGTTTCCTTTCTAGCGCATTATCACTTCCGTAAATCACTTCCCGTAATGTTTCAACTCCTGACTTCTTGTGAACTTAAAGGAATATTGTAGCTGTGTTTGTATGCGTTTTTAACATGATACAACAGTGACATTGAAGTGGCTTGTTTTGTGGATAGAAAATAGTTATCATGGTTTAATCCAGCCCCAATATCATGGTTTAATATGATGACACAATGGTTTATAATCGGGAATGTGAATATGGAGACCCAAATATCATGAATATAGAGATGGGCATTAAAGAGACAGAGTGCATATAATTATAAAGACAATAAATCTGCCATTTCCCAAAAGCTTTTAACTTTTCCAAAAGTGCAATGTTTACCATTTTGCAACAAAAAAAAGTTACTTTTCAGTGTTGAATGACTGCAGCCTTTGGACATCTGAGGTCCAAGTCTTCAGTGCATTCCTGGAGTGCCATCAAGTTTAATCTTTACTTAAAATCGCTTGAATTCCCAATATATTTTCAACTGTTTTGGTTTGTCAATGCTGTGTTGTTGTTCATTCTTTATAATGCCGCCCATAATCACATTTTGTTAAAATGTTTGCTTTGAATATTGTGAAGTATCTTGACTTGTGTGGGTCATGACTGTATCATTGGATACTTACAGTAATCCAGTAATGGTTGCTAGTAATGTTAAGTAGGCTTAAATATGCTTTTCATAGGTTGTTGATAAGTGGATGATATTGAGAACCAGGCACTTGACTGGACAATGAAAGGCGCTTCCTTTCTTTGTTGGAATGTCATGTTACTTCCTCCATAAATATTTCTCCAGTGATGAATGGCTACAACATTAAGACCCCTCCAGTATTTTTTTTTTTTTTTTTTGTTGTAATTTCCCTGTTATGACACGCTTATAATAAATGCATGATGAGAGCGCTCACACGGTCAGCACTTCATCATCGTGTCGAAGTCACTTCTGGTTATACACATGCCATGGTAATTACGAAGTCTATTTAGGAGAGCACGGTGGCCGAGCAGAACGGGGTAGGACTCATAATCGGAAGGTTGCGGGTTCGAGCCCCGGCGACGCCATCGTGTTGTGCCCTTGAGTAAGGCACTTTATCTCGATTACTCCTCTCCACCCAGGTGTGAAATGGGGAGCTGTTATGAATACTGTCCATTGAGCGCCGCCTAAAGGTATGAGCATGCCTTGGGCATTGTATGGCAGCTGACATATTCTAATGACGGCGGAATAAATGTAAAGCGCTTTGGTACATGTTCACATGTGAAAGGCGCTGTATAAATACCAACATTTAACATTTTTTATTTTAGTAAACTTGATACAACGACAAAATGTGTGCACACAGGTAATTTTCATCAGCAATTGTGACACAATCGATATCATGCTACAAAGTACAAACTGGCCCAATGATGGAATTTCTTAGCATGCCGATTGATATTGAGCAGACACACAATACTAATTTCATAATACGTTTATGACACTATCATAATCAACAGGAAAATACATGTCCGTGTGGACCGGGTCTGATATCGCTTCATGCCTAGATTTACATGTTTGCTTCTCTACACAAGTTGAGTTACCCAACATTGGGTTATTTTGCCCAACATTGGGTAGACAAATCTTACCCAACCCAAAAGGGTTGCTCATGTGGTACCCAGCAGTTGGAAACAATGGCACTTTTATCTAAATTTACCCTAGTTTATTTAGGCTAAGTTTAAAAAAATATATATTCAACCTTTGATCTGGTGAGGCAAATATTCCACAAAAGCATTGGCAGTAAACAGATATTCACTTTGTTATTGAATAAGTAGTGCTCATATTTTTGAATTATGTGTCAAATATAATCTGTTTAAAAATAAAAGTGACTGATAACCTTGCTATTGTTTCATCCTATATGCCCAATCTCTTTGTTTGAAAACTGTCCTACATGCAGAGCCAAACAACAGAAGAAAACACTTGTTATTTCACCCAAGTTGAACCACAAGCCATTTGTCACCTTCCAATGATCATAATCATGATAATAAAACTATTTTACCAGTTCCAGACCTGCAGTAGATGATACCATTAGTACCCTTTTCTTTAGGTTCAATGAAAGTGTCATAGCTTACTTTTCTTAGGTATGACACCTATTTTAACTTCTGTATCAATGCAATATGCCACTGCATATTTAGACAAAATTTGGCTTTTGAAGCGAGAGTGAAATGAAGCAGCACACAGCTGAAATGCCTTCAGTGAACATGGTGTATAAACAGACCAATAAAACTGCAACTATAAGCAAGTTACACAGAGAAGTACATTTACCTGGCCCTGTGGATATTTTGAATTTATATAAAAGTAAAATATAAATCTCAAAATATAGCATAATTTCTTTGGGATTAGTGTTTTTTATAAAGGAAAAGGATATTTTATTTATGTCATCAAACCCATTTGATGACGTAAATAAGAATAGATATTCATTTCCCTTCTTACGAGAATTGGTAAAAGCACAGATATTGTGTTCCAATATCTGTGGTAAAACTTGTACTGTTGTCATGTTTGGGAAGCATGTTTCATTTAGAAATACTGTCTTTTTCTCCATGAAATAATGACGGGTAACCAATTTTATAGGGTTTTCCCACTTCTTCTTCTTCTTTGTGATACTGCACAACGTCCCTTTTGGAACTAGACGAGCAGGATACTTCGACACAATAATTTGCCACAAACATGTGTTTTCATTTTCAAATATTGGATTTCATTGCCAATACTGACAATTTTGAAGTTGCAATTAATGATTTTGGGAATTCTAGTTCAATGAAAACAACGCTGGGTATAATCTTGCCTATATTGATGCAGTCTTGAATGACCTGTCATATAAACCATCAGGTTCAATTTAAGTTCATCACCCAGAAAGAAATAACTTCTTCATTATTGAATTATCAATATCAGCAAGATGAGCACTGGCGTGTCAGGCTTGTAGTCACACACGCACGTACAGGAAAACATATAACTGATCAATATTATTTGCAATATCTCCATGTTTTGTGTGATTTCTAAAATGGAAAACGTGGCATTTCATTTACTGTACTTTCAGTATTATCTGCAGTTCTGCACATTGGCTGCCTTTGTATAAAAATCACTCTCAATTGGTTCTTCTTACATTGTACACTACCACTGTTCAGTGCCAGAAATGGGTAAGTAAGTGCAATAGCTGCCATGTTTTGATGAGTACAATGTACTGTATGTAAATTGCCAAATGTTCACAGGGCAACTATTGTACTTACCCACTTCTGGCACTCAAAAGTGTTTTCACTTTCTTTTTTTGTTTGTTTTAAAAAAGATAAAAACTGCAACATCCTGTAGTTTTATTTCTATAAAAGTTCTGTAAATTTGTCACTTATCTATTCCACAGTCCATGGTTTGTTCAAGTAAGTGACATTACATGTACATTGTAGGTACCTACAGCAAATGAAATTCAAGAGAAGTAGATAGATAAATGCAATAATTGAATAGTAATGCACAATGTGGTCATGTCAAGTACTCTTGTTGTGCTTCATTTAGATAACCAAGCAGCTTAACTATGATTTCCTTTTAGATAAACCTATGATTCAAGGCTTACCCAGAAACGAGGTGATCGAATTGGATTGAAAACGGACATGCAAAGGTCTTTACACTAAGGCCAAGTAAAAAAAGAAACAAGTTTCTCGTCCGGACTTTTTCAAAAAAGGAGGAGGCAGGGCTTTACTATTTACTATTTTTCATTTTTTGCTATTTTTAACAGTGAAAATGTACATTTGTTCAGCTTGACAACAGGCATATTCGATATACCAAATTTCCTGGTTTATACCGAAACCGATACCGAACAGTTTTTTTTTAAATTTTAAATTTAAAAAAAATGTTTCCCCTACCCTTACACAAATCTTACTACATATACACCCACCCAAGCCCAACTAACCTTTAACCTAATCCAAAACCCTTGCCCTTCTTACCCCCAAAAGGGAATTAGGGGAGAAATTGATTTCACCTGAAAATCGGACCTATATTTAATGTTTTAAAATGCATGAATGTGTTAACGTTTTAATTACTTTTGCCTCATTTCATCGAAATTGTTATTTTTATCGCTAACAAAATAAAAGAGAAACCTTTCACATAAATTTGGAAATTTAAATTTTTTTCTAAAATTCTAAAAATACCAAAAAAATACATTCGAGTACAAAAGCTTTTTTCTTCTGGATAAGAATTTTGTTCGTACATGCAACAGCTTTTTTATTGCAGGTTAGAAATTTGATAAATAGGTCATCATATACAAAATGCATGCATGGGCCTATTTATCAAATTTCTAACCTGCAAGAAAAAAGCTGTTGCATGTAAGAAAAAAATTCTTACCCAGAAGAAAAAAGCTTTTGTACTTGAATGTATTTTTGGGTATTTTTAGAATTTTAGAATTTTTTTTTAATTTCCAAAATTATGTGAAAGGTTTCTCCTTCCTATAATTGGCATTAAAAAAATTGCCATTTTGATGAGATGAGGCTAAATAAAGTAATTGAAACTTTTATAATATATTCATGCATTTACTAAGTTTAAAAGCTAAATATAGGTCCGATTTTGGGGTGAAATCAATTTCACCCATAATTCCCTTTTGGGGGTTGGGGCAAGGGTGTTTGGCTAGTTGGGCTTGGGTGGGTTTGTATTACATGTAGTAAGGTTTGGGGTGGGTTAGAGTTTGTGCAAGGGTAGGAAAAACAGTTAGGTCCAGATGCACAAAATAGTTAGCCCGGTCTAAAGTTAGACCTGGTCTAAGTGCAATTTAATACCAGGAGAAAGGACATTTTCTTTTACTTTTTCTTAAGTTCTTTTGTATTATCTTTGAACTTTGCATTTAAATCTTAAAAATTTGCTAGCTACTTAAGGAAGGAAATAAGAGTAAAGGTCCATTCCTGGTGGAACTAAATTCTGCTTAGACCAGGTCTAACTTTAGACCCGGTCTAACTCTTTTGTGCATACGGACCTTAATAACTTCTTTTAAAAATTTAAAAAAAATATAAAAAATAAATAAAATAAAAAAATCGATTTTTTTTTTTTTTTTTTTTTTTTTGGGGCGCCCTCACGGAGGCGTCCCACAATATTGGCATGTACTTGTGAGTAGCTTCTAATTTCAGTCTTACTAGATTTACTCCGTAATTGTTGTGCTATTTTGCTAAACTTATGCCCTTGCTCAGTAATAAATCCACAATATGCTTGGATTTTATTTTATTATTGTTTTCTGTTATGCATAGGATAAAATGGTGTGTGTATATTCGTTGTTTAAAAGACAAAATTAATGGATTTGTAAAAACACCAAATAAATCGAGACCTTTGACCTTTGTAACCACTTTGACCTTTGTAACCAGTTTACCGCCTCTTAGAACCCGATAGACGGTGACCAACACTTTGGATTACAATAGCCTAATCTGAATGGCATAGTCCAATAAGCTCAAATAAACAATCATAGTGCAAAATTTGACCTAACTTGCAGAGTATGAGTTTTTGTACCCAAAGTTTCAAAGTCAGGCATCTTATCAAGATCAAGATAGTGATAGTGACATAACAATTAACACGCTTATCTTACCAAGGTCTTATCTATCTGCATGGGGTAATTGGAAATTATGGTGTAGCCTATTTGTTTTAAGGATGAAACAACTGGCTCCTTTTGCATGGAAATTAGAACAAATTACTATACAAGCTGTATCAAAAAGTTTGGTACCCAGCAGTTTTGATAGTAATTGAAAAGCCTGGTTCTTCCAAATGCAATATCGGGTCCCCTTAAAATGATAAAATGATCAGACCATAAATCTTTTGTGACTGTTTATGACATTAATCAACAAATTATGCGGATCCTAGATGTGTCGAGGATGTTATGTTTATGAACAAAACGTTACGTTTGTATTTTCAACATTGTTAATCATTGCTACGTGTATGTTAACAAATGAAAGTTCTGTAATTATTTTAATTCTTCAATGCTAAGTTAGTAAGTATTCTTTTGGATATCATCAAATTGTAAATCTCTAGTCAGATTTTCAGTGTGTTAACAACTATGTATCAAAGATGTTACGTTCATGTACAAAACATTAACGTTCTTATCTTGTAAACATTGTATACCCATATAGCTACTTTTGAAGAATGAATGTTCTGTAATTGTCTTTTATCCTTCATCTCTATTAGATTTTCAGTGTATTAGCAAGTAGATGATGTATATGTATCACAGACGTTATGATGTATATGTATCACAGTCGTTATACATTCATAAAAACTTTTCTTTTGGTCAACATAGGGGTAGATCCTCTTCTATACTATCCATCATATACCCCCCTGCATAACGAAATTCAACAATATTCAATATCCAAAGCAATATCATCACTACAATATGCCCCAAAATTGAACTCCCCCACCCCACATAATCGCAAATTGACACGACAGCTTCATTCCAATTCAATTTATTTCATCCAAAACGGTCCTGTGATACACCTTCCCCAATCAAACACATTTGTCTTGCATTTGATCATCTTCTACTCTTCCCTAGAAAAAATCATTATGATACCAAATCCCGGGACCAAATCTAAACACCATGCCATGGAATTCACCATATCACGTCCAAGCTCACATAATTTGGGCGCCCCATTCCTTTTTTAAAGGAATTTTTATTTAATAGTAAATAGTAAATAAAAGGAGGCGGCGGCCAAAAAGGAGGCGGGCGGGGACGAGAAACTTGTATTTTATTTTACTTGGCCTAATGTTAAAGTAACAGATTTTTTCTACATTTTGTGCTTGATGACTGTGGCTTGTACTACTACTACTATATAGTTGTCTAATTTTTGGGCAATGTGCCTTGTTGGCATGTTTTCCTTACATGTTTGGATTTCCTTTAATGGGGAATTTAATAGTCATGATTTAGCTTAAAAGTGTAAACTAAAATGATTTTGTAACTGAGTTTGATAGTTCATGTGCCCATATTATATAAAGTTTAAAATGGACGGTGTCTTTGTCACTTATTGTCAACATCGGACCTAAAGACCATTCATACTCTCACTTAGAAAAGGAAAACCAATTAGAGCAAATGTTATAAAAATGCCAAGACTGAATGGTGCGTACTACGCTGTAAGCGCAGTGCTTTCAGATGTGCGGTTCATTTTTCTTGCCGGTTGATGCACTTAAGTTATATTTGCTCACAGTTTTCCAACATTTTTTCCAATGCGTTTTTTCCTTGTGTATGAAATTGTGCGGCTTGTGCTTTAGACCATAGACCCTAATATAGGGTCTAATATAGGGTCTATGTTCAGATGCATCAACATCTCAGTAAATGTGCATTATTTTGTACAATTTCACTCCCAACAAGTATATGCAGTTTTTATTTAATCTTCTGTACTATGGCCAAGGGGAGCAAATGCCACATTGTTTAAATAAGCACCTATCCGATTAAAATAAAATGGATTTATTTTATCAGCGGAAAAATACAATTTAATACAAATCATAAAAATCATCACAAAATAGCCTGTTCACCGATTTTGTCCATTAGATGAAACTCCCTTTGGGATTGGCATTGGCATTTCCATAAGATATAAATGGGCAAAAGAAAATTATGTATGTACATTTCCATAAAGAACTCTTTAGATATGTTAAACAATTTCCCCATACAAAACAAGCTTGTTGTATATTAAAATTAAAATTCCTCCCTTAACTGATCAATTTTGTTGCATAGTCCAGGCTGGCATTTATTTGATCTGCTAGTCCATATCTTTCTTAATGTCAACAATACATGCAATTGTTACAGTTGATAAACCTTCCTTTGTTTGCTTGTCATTTTATCTACCCAGTGATAAACATGATAAAAGGTCCAGGCTGAGATCAGTAAGCTCAAAATGGCCTTTGAAATATCATACAACAAAGAATTTTCAAGATTATTTAATTTCACAAAATGCTAAGCTTCATAATTTTGTGGATATGAATTTTTCAATATTTGATAAAATGCATATTTACCAAATACTTTGAAGATACTCTAGTTATACTGTAGAAAAAGCGGACAAGTTTGCAGTGTTTTATTTTCGTTTGTTTTTCTGCAAATGGGATTTATGAAATTTATAGACCACAAAATAAAGGTGTGCAGCTGCCATGAAATCAATTGCCATAAAGACATGTGAAGATAATTGTATTGATTACAAAAGATCATTGAATAATTAATATTTAATAGGTCAGTTTAACAAATTATCCTTCTTTTTAATTTGCCCTGTTGGTGGACCAATGTTGGAACAAGTCTTGGCATGATCCTTGTGTTTCAATTTCATGGTAAAATGTTGGGAATATATCAACAAACTTGGTTCTAACTTTTAAAAATTTTGGGTTTTTAGTTGCATGCCTGTTAATAATACCACCATCGCTTTGTTGCATTGTACTTTTGTAGTCATGTTTATATTATGGTAAATTTCATTGCTATTTATTGTAATTTTATATACATTTGTATACTATAAATTACAAAGTATCTTTTTTGGCAAAGTATAGGTAACTATAAAATAATGTTGGTGTTACCAACTGGATTTTAAGATAAATTGCCATTAAGCATTCCTAATCAGCGCTTTGATCAATCATTTCCCCATAAGTAAAATGATTATCGAGTAATTAAATTTGATGGTATCCCTAAGTGGCATGCAGCCCATATTTTTTAGCTTCCCCATTTATCCCCAGCTCGCTAGGTTTAGCGATTTTCCTGTTTATCATGGGTGTTGGTTTCTTACACAGCGCTAACAACCCTGACTAGCACCGAAAGCAGCTGTCTGACGCTGCATGCTGATTGGTTGATTGGCTGAGTCACTCACTCAAACTGTGACTGTCACCATAGCTGGCCCACTGCTGCCTGACTGAGCAAGTATTCATTTACCAAGCCCATTGTGGAACTGGTGATACTGATAATGAGAGTACACAAATGTACAACTAAATTGCTATGCCTTTGTCTGGCTCTACACACACAGTATTTGATAGTGGGCTGATAGGCATGTTTAATATGAACTCTGGATGCAGTAAAACTGACTTTGCTATGGGGGAAGAACAAGGAGCATACATGGACTAGCAGAGTAACCTTGATGGTATGAAATCAACATGTAAATACTGCTTTATTGTGGGTGTGATTTGAATGGTTTTGTTTTTTAACCATTTTGTTCACTGAAAATCACACTGGGGTGAGCTTGTGGTGTGTATGATTAGTTGAGTTGGTCATTACTGCATACACACAGTTGCTGGACCATTTTGTATCATGATTATCTTGTGTAGTCAGTACAGAGTGATATGTTTTGTCACTTTCTTTAGCTCTCAACATCCTGCTTTATTGGAAAATCAATGTGGAACATAATTCATTGTGGAGAGCTGCTGTGTGCTGTTACTTTACTTGGCTACTCAAATAGGATTAGTAATAGCAGAGATCCTTATCAGGCTTTGTGTACCATAGAATTGGCCTGTGGTTTCTGCACCTTGAGTTGGTTGGGTCACTGGCTCAGTCTTTTATGAACTGTACAGTGCACTGTTTGCAAATGCAGAGAGCCAATCATTCTAGTGTTGGCTGCTGGCAGTGAAGGATGTCCCATTGTTCATGCCATTTTACTGATGTATACCATACCACATGTGTTTACCAGATCGCATCTGTGCATGGAGTTCTTGGAATAAAATTAGTTCAGTAAGGATTGAATTGGATTTTTCTAGCCACTATGCAAAGATGCTGTTGACTTTGTTTGTAACAGACACATTATTTATTGCTGTACATTCGGCATAATGAAAATTATATGTGTAAACAAGCTATATTAATTACCATGTATTATTTATATCAAACTTGGAATTGGAATCTTGGAATATATGGAAAAGCTACATGCTTTGTTGTAATGCAGTGCCATAAATGATGTGAATGAGATACATCTTGAAGTTTTCTTGTCATATAATATAGCTTACAAAGATTTGTTTCTTGTCTTATTTTTTCCTGTTACAGATTTAAGAATGATGCCTACAACAACCAATATTAGTACTGTGTGTTTATAATACTACGCCCCATGTCTGGTCTAGCTAGCTAGCTGTAAACCCGGGGAAGGAAATACCGAGGTTGGGCCAGACACTGCGCAGGAAGGAGGTACTTTTCCGTCCCATCTTTGTCACATCAAAATGGACTCAGTTGCTACGAATACTGACAAAGAGGAGTCGACACATGTATCGCCTCAGTATGATAGCAGCGAAGAGTGGGAAATTGGTCTTGGAAATCTGATCATTGACCTAGACGCTGATTTGGAAAAGGACCGACAAGATGGCAGTGGTGCAGGAGGCAGTAATGGCGGTGGTGGAACCTCGGTTGATTCCAGTCCCTTGAGAATTGGCAAAATGAAGATAAAAGGAAAGTGAGTACAAATACTGCAGTGACTCCCACTGGTAAGGGGTCGTTGGAGGGCGCTTACCTCGTAAACAAGACAATAGTTTGCTTAGTAACGATGAAAGTTGCATGTCATCTGGACGTGCTTCACCAGCAGCAATGGTGAAAGAGGAGAAAGTCTCAAAAGGCAGTGGGCGTAGTGTGAATAGTGGAAGTAGTGTGAATGCTAGCGGTGGCCCACCACATAAGCCTGAGTTGAGTGCTACAGGAAAACACATAGATCGGAATATGAACAACAGTACCAAAGGATCTATATCACTGTCTTGTGCAGGGGATAGTATAGGCCTACACCATGGGAAATATAGTACCACTAGTGTACAATCACAGGAAAAGGACACACCAGCTATGGATAATAATATATGTAGGATTAAACCTGTGGATCATAAAAATCAGACTAATGTGTGCAAGAAAGAGAAGGAAACAGCCAGCAGTGGTGTTGGTGGGAGGACGAAGAAAGAAGAGAAAGAAGGAAAGGAGCCGACAGGGAAGAAAGGTGGTGATGGCGGTGCAAAAAAATATGGTGGAAAGAAGAGAGGCGAAAAGGTAAGAATTTGTTTAGCACTTTAAATCATCACTTGGGACACCCTGTAGTATAAATTCAACTCAAATACCTATGATTCAACAGAATTTGAGAACCAGATACAACAAAAAAGTTGGGACATTTTAGTGATTTGTTTTCTTACTTTTCTATGCACTGTAGGGTCCAAGTATTAATCATAAATTGAAAGGAAAAAATAGAGGTCATGAAAAGTTATTTCAACTGAAAAGTGTCTTTTGAAAGACAACATTTTGGGTTATTTTGTTTATGGTCCTTTCAATTTTGTTGTGTTCATAATCACCTGTTGAGTGTGTTTGCAGATCACCCATTAACTGGTGGAAAAAGTAATCTTATTATCATTGCCAGAACAGTGGGAAATCAATGGCCTATTATCTGCTATTGCATTCAAGCCCAAGATCAAAGATAATTATTGGGCTGACAAAGGTCTCTTTCCTGTTAGGAATATTGATACAGTACTTGGCCTTAGACCACATAATCCAGGCTTATTTTCACCTCAAAGAAGTGTGAAGGACCTACTTAAGGTTACACAAAGAGACGTATAAAAAACGTATAAAAGACGTATAAAGTTGTTCTCTAAAACAGAGTTTTCTCAGTAATCAAATATCGCAGCGAGTGAAATGTTGGTGCATTGGATGTAGCTTAACATTTTTGTGTGTGTTATATACAAATTATTAGAATAAATTTGAAAATCCTTCGTTTAAAGCATTTTTACCCACCATGTTCACAAGATCAAAAACACGCTCCATGAGGTTTTTTTCAAATGTGCCCTCCGTATAACTCCCCACCGCGCGATCGTTTTCTTCTCTTACGTATTGTATTACAACCCGCTCAACGAAACACTGTTGCCATGGGGAAGAACCAAATACAGTACCGATTAAATTTTAAAAGCCCGTTTTGGGGGAAATTTTGGAGAATTTGCTTGAGAAAAAGCTGGTTTGTGAAATTATCGATATCTTGATTACTGAGACGTTAATTTAGACATCTGAATACCTACATTATTTCTCAACATTCTGCCAATTGCTATTCCATTTGATTTTCACTCCAAATTGAAGCTAGTTTTGCAAAAACGAGGTTTTCCTCCATCAGTTCGTTCAAAATTTCAGCGCCGACATGCGTGTTTATTCTAAGAGCCATAATGCGGACGCGATTGTAATCATGTAAATTATTGCATCCAATTATAGTTATCATCCGCTTTGAGAACAGTCAATTGCGTAAGTTGATCTATGGCCGAGTGGATAGAGCGTTGGACTGGGAAACTAGTATGAACTATTTTTGTGGGTTCGAGTCTCCGTGTGGCTGAATTTTCTTTCTTTTTTCTCTTTTCTCATTTTTACTTCCTTTCTTTCCTCTTTTCTTTCTCCCTTTCTTTTTTCATTTCTTTTTTTTTCATTTCTTTCTTTCTTTCTTTCTTTCTTTTTCGTTCATTTTCTTTCTCTCTCTTTCTTTCTCTTTTTTTTTTTTCTTTATTCTTTCTTGCTCCTTTCTTTTTAGTTTTATTTGATTGATTCGCTGAGTGCTGTGAATCGTGATTGATTGTTTTTCACTTTATATAATTCAGAAATTTGTAGGCCTGCTAAGTCTGTTTTGTTGATTTTCATCCCAAATTCGATTTACAAATAATTGCTTTTTGATATTTTTGTTGTTGCCTACCCTTACATTGTAATCAGGGGAATAGCAGCATTGATTTCATCAAAGATATCAAGGCTATAAATTCAAAATCAACACATTTTCCAGGGCATAGCTTGACGAAGTTACCCCAATCAATTTTAAAATTTATAAAATCCTTGTGAAAATTGCGGCGGCTTGTGCCACCCCGGCATCCGAGCTCCGGGCACGAGCTAAGCCAAGTTTCATAGCCTGTTCATGTCTTGACCGTGGATCGATATTCTATTGTAAGTAGGCCTACGTCCCCGGTACGCTTGTTCATTTTCTGCATGACTGTTTCTGTTATGAACTTACGCCCCTCTGAAATCAAGCGCATGAAAAACTCTCGGCTAACCTTAACACTGTAATTCTAGTTTCCTTACTTTCTCTGAAATCTATAAACGTCAATACTTGTGTGACTGTGAAGTTGTGCCACAAAGAGCAGTGACATATAGTTTTGAAACAAGGAAGGGGGAAGAAATCAAAATAATTGAAAAGCACTAAATGTTAAAATATTCATAAATAAATAATACAATGTCATGAAATTTTAGTTGACGTAAAAACATGTTGGCCCCTATATTGTTTTATATGCAATGTGTGTTGTTTTAAAATTTGATACATTTTGTGTTTGAAGTTAGGATGCTCCCATCTATATAGGACCCCATACAAATCCAGAAAATATTTTTGTTCGGAGGGGGGGGGGTGCAGACAAAAGATGATTGACCTCTTTGCCATGGAATGCAGTAGGTAAGCCTACAGTATAATTGAGGAAATAGGGAGTAGTCTACCTGCCTAGGAAGTTGACTTGTTCATTATCTGCAGACAGATCTGGATGGAAGGTCATCGCCAGTTTTTGGCACAATTCTCTGTGGCCACACATATAATGCTGTGACCTGATTTATTCATGAAAAGGTACATGTATCAAGATTTCATGACCTATTTTATTGTTTCCTGCTGCATTGATTCCAATATCTGTGATTGAATGGACATTTCAAGGGCAAAGAGCCAGAACTAGCTATGTCCATTTGTTTTCTCAATTACATGTTACCATAGACCATTAATGGTCTATGATGTTACTCACTTCAGCAAATGTATGGATAACATTATGCCCTCCGTAATAAATGCAATACTTTGGCCATTGGCTTATATTAAATTATATGCATGGTCACTTGAACAGTTAGTTAGATGCAAGATGCAAGTGACCATGCATAAACCCCAAAGCATTTATGAAGGGCAGTTAACCGTCCATTGACCATTTGTTACCGAAATGAGTAACATGTAATTGAGAAAACCAATGGACATGGCTAGTTCTGGCTGAAGCCCTCGATATCATGATGATTATCGGAAATGATGCACATGACTGATCATGAACATGAACAAAATGAGAAAATATTCGGTTACTCATTATTTTCATTCAATATTTTTAGTGTTTCTGATATGGCCCAATGGCTCTTGACTACGAGTATGACATACATTTATTCACCCATACATCCTTAAATACATTTGTATACTATAATACATTTTCATTCTTGTTCAAAAATGTGAGACATAAACAAATTGATTTTATGTATGGAAGCAAAAATGACAGTCTGTGTTCTGTTACTATTCGACCATGGAATGCAAAACACCTGTAGACATGAAAATGGCAACTCATGACAACATTGTACAAGTAACATAACCTGTTGATTGGCCAACAAGCCAGGCAGGTACACAGGCAATACACCCCCAGTCCCCCAGTTATGATAGACTCGTCATGTTGAAGCATAGGTTGAAGAAAGAACCTAGCCCAGGGGCTGGCATACATAGGAGACAGAGAGCGCAAGCTTTAACATTTTTATTCAGGTATTGCTAGTAACTATTTGCTCTGCAGATCAATGTAGCTGATAGCATTGCAAGCCATTTCTCATTGCATTTAGGATCAGATAGGGTTGACTTCAAAAGGTAGATGATGTCTGATGATAAAGGCATGCTTTTGTTACGAAGTAGTTGAGAGTGTGTGTATGGTCAATCATGAGAGAGAAAGATTATGGTCAATTTGGCTTCAGTCATGAAGTTACCAGTATATGTAGGCCTATAGCCTAGGCTATAGTATTACTACATTGTATTACAACAATTATTTTTATAGAGCTTTACACCCTTAGTGCTTAATCAATTTTAGGCTCCAGAAAATTTGGAGTAAGTCTGGTGTTTAATTTTCATCCATTTAACACCTCATTTTGTCTTTTTGTAATTTTGTCATTGTTATTTCCCCTAGTGCTAAATATTGTTTAGGCATTCATATATATGGCCTATAACCCACATGGGAAGCATATAGGTGATTGAAATAAAGATGTCCCTTTTGGAATTAAGGGATCTAAAATGAGCGTTTATTGCGTTTCGACAGTATTTTTTGTGGCACATGAGAGCACATCAGACCTATCGAATTGTACTCTGAATATGAAGCATGTCTTTCTGATATCAAATAACTTTCATTTTTTGAAAATCACAATATAATACAAATTTTATGACAAATTATAAAAATTTGATATTTTTCGAATTTTTGATATATAACAGTCCTAGAAGTAAATTATATAAATCTAATGATATATTCTTAAAGTGTATGTAGCAGGGAGGAAAAGCCGACGGTCAATTGAAAATTTTGACCTTTCATATATGGATTTTTTTCCCAAAAAGACCTAATTTTTTTTGGTGTTTTGGGAAAAAAAATCCATATCTTCAATACGAAAGGTCAAAATTTTCAATTGATCGTCGGCTTTTCAACCCATCTACATACACTTTAAGTATAAATGATCAGATTGATAAAGTTTACTTCAAGTACTGTTAAATATCAAAAATATCAATTTTAATGATTTGCCATAAAATGTGTATTAAATTGCAATTTCAAAAATCAAAATTATTTGATATCAGAATGACATTCTTCGTTTTTCAGAATGCAATTCGATATGTCTGATGTGCTCTAAGGTCCCACAATAAATACTGTCTAAACGTTCATACCCCAGCCCTTAAACAAAGAGTAGCCCATTTTGCAGCACACACTGTACTACCTTGGCAATTATCAACCATGGAATGTGGAAAGAAAATTAATGAGGCATTGCATGACTGAGTCTGTGATAAATAAGTTTATTGATTACAATAGTTAAATGGTTATTTATTGAGACAAGCATACTTGTGACAAGTCCTTCAGCCCACTTGATGCTTTTCTTGTTTGTTTGTCTGTATGCTGGAATGAAAAATCCATTTATGATATTTTGTGTATGTATGGTAAATCAGCACTTATCAGGGGATAATTCACATTAATTGTAGTACACCCATCCTGTTGCTTATGCAATTGGGTAATTTTTAAGCCTATCAGCCTCTTGAAACTGCTTTTGAAAAAATGTATGTTGGGGTAGATAAAGAATCAATTGATTTTATAGACTGGATTGATTAGCAATTGATTAGCATTGATAACGTCGATGATATTACTTTAGAATGTAGGCCTTAAACATTTCAAATTGGTTCATATTGTAGAGAGAAAAGATTCATTTTTGTTAACGTCTACTTTTGATTACATGAAGGAATAACCCTACTTTTGCACACCTACTGAAATGAACTGGTGACTTGCATGAAGGTTTAGTGACTTGAGAATTGCTTTGTTGTGTTGACTAGGGGGAACCAATTTCATTCACATGAATATGCTTTATTGCGTTCTCTAGGGAACCAATTTCATTCACAAAATCTGAAAATTTGTATGGTTTGTGTCTTATTGAAATAGCAAAAAAGGAGGGTTCAAACTTATCGGATCGGATTGTATCTGCCCAATATTTTAGATATCGGTATCTGATCGGTTATTGGTAATTTTTTTTTTATTCAAAAAAATTGTTTGTTTTCGGAGACTTTGAAGAACCACTGGGCTTATTCTGAAGTGCTAAGATCATTCACGGTTAATTTGAAAAAAAAATGGGGAAAAAATTACGATAAAATTACAGTTTGTTATCCTTAATATGCAAACCATTATAAATGCATGGAAAACTGATGGATCGGATATCGGCCAATATTATAATATCGGATATTGGATGCCAATCGGTTGAGCCCTAAGGCTGAGTTCACATAGAAGTATACGGTATTCGCTATACGAAATACGCTCATTCGATCAGACTGAGTTCATAAAGGAGTATATTATGTGAACTCAGCCTGATCGAATGAGCGTATTTCGTATAGCGAATAGCGTGTATGTCAGTTTACCCATTTTCTTCGTCTTAACAAATGCTTGTAACTTTACTTCTTGAGGTCACATTGCATTCAATGAGGTGGCATAATGTGCAGAATTAATGAATTTGCCCACATATGGTTTAGGTTTTTAAAATTTGGACGGTATACGCTGCACTAAAATCGAACACGCGCGATTCCCACTATACTATACTATACGCAGGTATACGGCCTTTTCGAATAGCTCTTATGTGACCCGGTACTATGAAATTACCTTGCTTGATTTAATCTATACGCGTGCACCTGCAAAACGTGCATCGTATACCCGAATAGTATACTTCTATGCGATCGTAGCCTTATGTGACCCGGTACTATGAAATTGCCTTGCTCGATTGAACTATATACGAGTGCACCTGTAAAACGTGCACCGTATAGCCGAATAGTATACTTCTATGTGAACGCAGCCTAAATAAGACTGGAGCATTCATTTATTCTTATGGATGGTGAGTGGCAGGATTGCTTCAAACCTTGCAAGAAATTTCAAACTAGAGATCAAACATTGTTCATTCAATAAAATGATGGTTTATTATAAACCTCAAATATCAAGGCTTTTTTCTCTAGATTATTTTAAGGCTCAATTTCCAACAAAAAAAGCACTCCACTCAAAGAAAGGCACTTCCCTTGAAAAGTAGAATGAGGTGAAAATATCCAAGGGCTACTACTTCATATTGGAGAGTGACCAATTCAATGAAAGTCAATAGGGTTTTATTGTGTTGGAATTTATCAATAGAAACACAATGTTATGTTTGATCATTGGATCTTGTGACAGGTGTTTGCAAAGTATTTATGTTTTAGAAATGGTTTCTTTGAATGTAATTTGCATAAGCTTATTTGGCCAAGAGCTCTCTTCTTTTAGGCTGTAATTTTCCAAATCATTTGTACTTTTCTTTACACCATGTGGTAACTTCCTTGTGTGTGCACTCAGATTGGCATACAGTGATTCTGTACTGCTCATGTGACTTCTTCATGCTTTAGGTACACATCAATACTGTACATCAATAAGAAAGCCAGT
Organism: Amphiura filiformis; assembly: GCF_039555335.1. Classification (NCBI taxonomy): domain Eukaryota; kingdom Metazoa; phylum Echinodermata; class Ophiuroidea; order Amphilepidida; family Amphiuridae; genus Amphiura; species Amphiura filiformis. The sequence goes on from NC_092635.1 coordinate 29,990,878, forward strand.
TTGCAATTCCAGAATCATGATGCATTATGGGTAATATTTGCCAATTTTTTTGGAGTTAAAAACACAAGGAGGCTGCAGTGCGTTTGCAATGGCGGCGAACTTTGCACTTCCTTCAAAAACATATTTTTGTAAAACATTTATTCCTACATACATGTATGTTAATATTTCCTGTGAAATACAAGTTTATACAAATTTCCTGTGAAGACCAAACTGTCAGCGAAATTCAAGTCTGTATATATATCAAAGCTCCCGCATGCATTCACTTTTCTTAGCACATAAAAAAAAAAGCATTCCGCATTTGTTTTTGAAACTGCCAAGGGCTAGTATGAGACATAGCTATCATGTTTGCATGCTTTTTGGTACACATTGATTGTACATGTGTACAAATGAATTGAACAGGCATGCTATACCATAATGATGACATAATCAAGTCCATTACTTTATGTGGAACCTTCAACATCCTCTACTATGGTTTAATATTGTGCTGCAATAAGTTACTGAAATGGAATATTGTTTTCTGATGTACATATCCAGTTGAAAGAACTTCAGCCATGCCATGTTTACGTAATTAGTACGTCATAGAGCGTGTTTCTACAGGCGCACCGCTAAGTTACCGCTAAATGGATAACGCTATCTTACCGTTATCTTACCGTTTAACCTGCTGTTTCCACAGACAGGTTTTTGCCGTTAGCGTGTTCATACCGTTTAATCTGAATGACAAACATGTTTTAAAAGTGTATTTTGTCCGGTAGTATGGCCAGAATATTGCATCGTAAGCCTAGAATTAATGCTAGAATGGATTGTTTAATGGTTGATTATTGCTAAATAATCACTTTTTTTTGTTATATTTTGCAAATCAAGAGGAAAGTTTTACATTTCACACAGTTTTTCACTATTTTGTAGCATTTACAAATTTCCGTGAGCAAA